>NC_040077.1:135254591-135554591 GCF_003369695.1 Bos indicus x Bos taurus
AGACAGGGGTGATCTGATGGGGTCTTAACCTGTTGAGGGTTTGCGTCCGGTGAATTCCGAGGCAGTCCAGTGGTTGGGACTCTTGAGTTTTCGCTGCCAGGGGTCCAGGTTCAGCCCCTGCTTGAGGAACTAAGACCCCAGAAACCATGCAGCATGGCCAAAAAAAAAGTTCAGTAGGAACCAACATGGTGCTGTAAAGCAGTCCTTCAATTAAATAATTTTTTTAAAGTTTTTAAAAATAATTCAAGTAACAGTTACTTTAAAAAGAAACACACAGAAAAGGCTGTTTTTCCTCTCAGCAGACCTGGAGCGAGGAGCTAGGACCTGGGGGCCCTCGAGCGCCAGCAGTGCCCCTGGGCGGGCACCTTCCAGCCTCTGGGCTGCTCCTGGTTTCACAGCAGGGTTTGGGTCTCCAGCCTTCAGCGCCTCCGTTCTAGGAAGCAGGGGAGGGAAAGGTGGCGGGCGCCTCCGCACGGCACTCCAGCAGTGCCATCCTGGGCGGGCACCTTCCAGCCTCAGGGCTGCCCCTGGTTTCACAGCAGGGTTTGGGTCTCCAGCCTTCAGCGCCTCCGTTCTAGGAAGCAGGGGAGGGAAAGGCGGCGGGCGCCTCCGCACGGCTTGTGCGTGTTGGCGCCCCCGCTGCCGCGGGAGCCTGGCAGGGAGCCGACGCGGTGGGTCAGGGCGCCCCTGTTCCCTCTCCAGGCATCTGCGGCTCCTGTGCCATGAACATCAACGGAGGCAACACTCTGGCGTGCACCCGCAGGATCGACACCAACCTCAGCAAAGTTTCCAAAATCTACCCTCTGCCACACATGTATGTGATAAAGGACCTTGTTCCTGTGAGTTCTGTTTTTTAAGTGGGTTGGGAGGTGTGTGGGTTATGCTGTAGTTCTTCAAGGCAGGTTTCTTTCCTGTCATGAGTTTAATTAAGGAATGTGAATGGCAGAAGATAAAAGGCCTAGAAGATCCTCCAGCCACTCCTTTGGTGAGGATTGTTTGGGAGTAACAGGACACAGAATTTTAGACCTGGGAGTTTCAGAAATGAAGAATTTAGCCCTAACACCAAAGAATTCATGTGGAAAATCTCCATTGGGAAAGCTTTAATTTGCACCCCCCGATATCTGACTGCCTTTCCTGTCCCTCACTGGGTGCTTTCAGGGGCATCGGGAGAAAGTACTGCAGGGTGGGAAGGTTTCTCACGTGGCTAGAGGAGAGGTTTCCTGAGCACGCCTACATGCGACCACTTCTCCTTTCACGGATTTGCACGTGTCTGCCAGAGGAAGAGGCTGACTGCCGCCTGTCACGGGGTGGGAGCGCAGGCAGTGTCCAAGAAACGGGGTACATAAGGGCACCGAGCGTGGCGGTGGAATCTGACCCGTTTCTTCCTCTTCCTGTTAACAGGATTTGAGCAACTTCTATGCTCAGTACAAGTCCATCGAGCCTTACTTAAAGAAGAAGGATGAGTCCCAGGGAGGCAAGGAGCAGTATCTGCAGTCCATAGAAGACCGTGAGAAACTGGTCATTAGTCCCCGTTTATTGTCTGACTTGAGGATTTTGTGGCAGAGATGTTTACCCAGGGGGCTGCGGCGGGGGTGGGGAGGCTGGCGGCAGGGGCAGCAGGAGACGATGTGGACCGTTCCGCGTCTTCCGGAAAGGACCTTCAGAACTAACTGTCCAGGGTTGACGCCCAGCCTTTCAGGGCCCGGCGGGTAGTGAGGGCCTGCAGAGGACCGAGGGCTGGAGGGCCCAGCCTGGGGCGGCGCGGCGCTGCCTCGGTGCCAGGGCCTGCAGAGGACTGAGGGCTGCGTCCGTTGCTAACCGTGCAGGCGAATAAAGCCCGTGCTGGCCGTCTGCGGCCCGGCTGCCAGCTCTGGTCACAGACAGGAGTTAGGGGTGACGGCGGAACCAGGACTAGGACCCGCTGCCCCCGACACCACAGGCCTGGTGGCGCAGCGCGGGCTCGCTCCCTCTTGGAGGTCCCACACCTGGGGGCAGGCTGTGGAGTCTGAGAGTGAAGAGGCTATTATCAAGGCTTTAGTCTCTCTCTCTCGCACACTTTTACCTCCTTTAAGAAGTCTCTGGCTTGCACACTCCTCTGGAGAGGCAGAGGTGGGAAGGGGGACCAGAGGAAACAGGTGCCAACATTGCGTCTGCGTGAGGCAGGGACTCACGCTGCCTCGGCCACCGTCTCATTCATTTACGGGGCAGCCCGTCAGCAGGCCGAGTGTGCCTCGGCGGCGGGGCCGCTCCTTGCCCTTTGAGGGTCCCATGGCGTGAGCCGTCTTACTAGCAAATACAGTTGTGTGAGTGAATACATGAATTTTGCCTTTCTAGGTTCTAGGGAATATTTAGCGTGTACTCTCTTCCCTGTTGGAGAAGGAAATGGCAAACCTGCTCCATATTCTTGCCTGGGAAATCCCACCAACAGAGGAGCCTGACAGGCCGCAGTCCATGAGGTCGTGTAGAGTCAGACAGCTGAGCGCGCACTCATGCATACCTCTTCCCCATAAAACATTAAGAAAGGAAAGTCTTTGGGACTTCCCAGTGGTCTAGTGGCTAAGACTCCAAGCTCCCTGCGAGGGGCGTGGGTTCGATCCCTGGTCAGGAAACTGAATTCCATGTGCCACATGGTACAGCTCAAAAAGCAAGTAGAAAGTCATAGTAAGGATGCCCAGCTCTGTCGTCATGGGGATGTTGAGGGTCAGCATGGTGATGTTGCAAGTCAGAGCAAGCAGCCAACTTCTCTTTCAATACTTCCTTATTCTCAGGACGTAGCTCTACCCCTAATTTCTAACTCCAAGGAGTCTCTCATATCAAGGAGACTAAATAATATGACTATTACTAAGGCTTTGACCTTAATAAAAGGTTGTAAAAGCTGTGATCTTATGCCTTCTAGACAGTGGGGCCGGCTTGGACGCTCACCAGCTGAGAACACAGGTTTTGTTGGAGACCTGTGCTCACAGTGGTGACCATCAACTCTGCCATCTGCTTATGGCTGTCACTTCAGATGTCAGCATGCCCTTCTGTTTTGCCACTTGTAAGCAGTTTCTGTTGTTCCGAAAATCAAAGTCAGGTTTGTTAGAACCTGTTGGGCAGGTTGAGTCTGTGAGTGTGGCAGTGTTACAGAGGGATTCCAAAGCAGGCCGCTCCGCCCAGCCTCTGAGCCTCACCTGTAAGATGGGAATCTGATCACACCCCAGGGTCATTGTGCCCCTTAGATGAGGTCATAAGGCGCCCAGTGCTCGGTGTGGGCTGGCTCTTGGGGACAGTGTTCATGTTCCCCCTGGAAACCTTGAGACCCTGCTGCCCCAGGGCAGAGGCTGGTGTAGACTCTGGAGGCCTTGGCACTTGGGGGGGCGTTTAATTTCTGCTAGACTGCATTTGAGGCAGTAAGGTCTTCACCTGTGTGTGTGTGTGTGTGTTTTAAGATAAGTAAGGGATTATTTATTAAAGGATAAGTACATCTGGACTTAAGAACTTTGGGCTCTGATCCAGCACATGTCTGAAGATCAGTTCCAGGATCTTTTTTATGAACCTGGTAAATCTCTGCAAACCACTCCCAGGATTTTGCCAAGAAAACTCACGCAGAGCTCAGTGCACTTTGTCCGTGTGCTGACCCCACACGTCACGTTTAATCAGCTCAGGTCACGACTGTCTCTTGCGTGGTAGGCTCTGATCGCCTCTCTCCCCACGCAGGACGGGCTCTATGAGTGTATCCTCTGCGCCTGCTGCAGCACCAGTTGCCCGAGCTACTGGTGGAACGGAGACAAGTACCTGGGCCCCGCCGTGCTCATGCAGGTGAGGCGCCTTCGTTGTCAGGAGGGACGCTGAGGCTCGGGTTTCCAGGACTCCAGAAGGACAGTGTGCCGGAAACCAGCTGTTGTGAGGGGCGGTGTCCTTCCCGGCACCCGCTACGAACAGAGCAGTTGGTCACACCGCCTTCACTGGCTTCGATGAATCTGGGGCTTCACCTGCAGAAGGCCTCCGTGTAGTGTGGCAAGGGCCACGCCAGGAGCTGGTGGCTGCGGGTTGGCAGGCCGTGCCGTGCAGATGTTTCAGACGTTCTCCTGTGCAGCTGGCTCTTCGCTGCCCACTTGCCCGCTTTCCCTGACTCCATCTGTCAGGAAGCTCCCCACCGCCCTCTCAGGGATTTTCAACATGCAGGCAGGGCAGAGAGAAATTTCACTGAGGGGCAGTTACCTAGTGAAAGGTTGGAGGTTTCCCAGCTGATGAAAGCCTGCAGGGCTGGGTTGAGGGGTTGCTTAGAAAGAACCGCACGCTGCTTTTCATCACCTTTGACTGGGTGTGTAGTTCACAGCCGAGGTCACTGTCTTTGTTCCCAGAAAGCTCATACTTTTTAGATTTGTGGTCAGTGCTTTTCATAGAGCCTTAAGCAACTCGAAAAACAACTTCCTGATTCTCATTTTCCCACAAAAAGAGGAGTTCTGTGGTTCTGTGACCAGTTAGCAGTACTGATCCTGGCCAAGTTAAAGACTGAATAGTGAGGTGTGTCCACACTTGGCACTTAGGCCGGTGTCTGAGTTGGGACGTGCAGAGGGCCTCTCGGCTGCTGCCGGAGCAAGCCTGCTGCTCAGGAGCTGAGTCCGTGTTCAGCTGGCTGAGCTCGGGCTTCCTGGATGGCCACGCTCATTCAAAGAATCAAAAAGTAGATTAAACGTTAAGTCTGTTTACTCAGAGACAGTGAGTAGTGCTGGGAAGGCAGTTAGAGTCAAGCACAGCTTCCCTGCCTTTGCGCTTTCATGATCTAGGGAGGAGGGTAACGAGGGCATGAGATCAGTAGTTGACACGACGCCCCTGGTGCATAATGAGGCACCAGGGACCGGGTGCTGTGGCTCAGAGGTGCGTGGGGATCATTAGTCGAGGTGATCAGAAGATGTTATGAAAGGGTGGGAAGCCGTTCTCTGAAAGAGGACGAGAAGTAAAGGGTGTGGAGATGACCTCTAAGCTGGGTGAGCGCGGTGCTCTGCACGCCAGGAGCCTTCCTGTCAGTCAGAGGGCTGCTCCGGCCGGTCAGGGCACAGCTCGGCTCACCAGTGCCCACTCCCCCAGGCCTATCGCTGGATGATCGACTCCAGAGACGACTTCACGGAGGAGCGCCTGGCCAAGCTGCAGGACCCCTTCTCTCTCTACCGCTGCCACACCATCATGAACTGCACGCAGACCTGCCCCAAGGTACGGCCCGCGGCCCCCGCTGACCTGTGCCCCAGAGGCAGAACACGCGGTCACCTCGGTGTGGGCCCGGGGGTGTCGGCGCGAGGCAGGGTTCCTTCGGGCACGGACGTGGGTTCCTGCTCGGATCCGCTGGGCTCGCTCTGACTGCAGGAACCACGGGATGGAAGCATCTGAGCACAGGCGGCCATGGGGGCTGCGGGCCCGCCGGCCGAGGGCTCCGCCCGCCACTCTCTGCCCTGCGGCAGGCCTGTGCTCGCTGTGTCTGCTCTCGGCTCGGAGCTCTGCTTGCTCAGCTTTCACTCCCTCTTCCTGTTCCTGCTCCTGGGCTCGCCCTGCTGCAGCCTCAGCAGCTGCCTGTCTCCTCATTTCTCGGCTTACGTTCCCCAGAGGGAGGCTCGTGGCCCAGCTCAGCTCTCCTGGCACAGCCCACGTCAGAGCCGGCCAGCAGCTGTGGTCTGGCCCGTGGGCGGGGAGCTGCCAGGACCGCCCTCCGCGCGGGACTGTGGATGGAGCAATTTCGTTTTAGAGGACAGGCAGCAAGATGGAAGACTCACGCCCAGCCAGTTAGCGGCTTAAAAAAGAAAAGGCGGCATATCTCAGCAGACGTGAAATCCAGACTGGGCCACGCCACTGTTGGGACCCCTGGCTCCGGTCTGCCCGGCGGGTGTCGGCGCAGGGATCAGCAGGGTCTGCTGGGTGCTAATGGCCGCAGGCAGCGCTGCCTGCCCTTACCTGGGCTCTGCCCAGTGAGCCGTGCGGCCCGGAGGTGGCTCACGCCGCTGACCTTCTCAGGACAGGGCCTGGCACGGAGTGAGCGCTCAGCACTGAGGCGTTCTGTTATTTAGAACAAGATAGGTCCTGGACCCACTGGAGCCGGTCAGTCAGAAAACAGCCGCTCCAAGGCGGCCTGGCTCGTGTGCTCATGTCTCTCAAGAGTTCCACACAGCCTCCTGAGGCGCCTTCCTGGGCGAGAGCCTGTGCGTTGCAGAGGGCAGCAGACGGGCCAGCCAGGGGCCGACTTGCCATGTCCCGCCCGCCCCTTGGTGAAGAGGGGCGAGCACTGGGCTCTGAGGCTGCACACAGACCCAGGGTGATTGAGCTGGAAGGGGCCCTGAAAACCATCCAGTACACCCCCTTTTACACATGGGGAAGCTGAGCCCACGACGGGTCACGGTCGGGCGGGGGCAGGGCTAGAGGCCCGCCACGCGCCTCCCAGCCCAGGGCTACCCTCCTGCCAGGTCCGCGTCAGGCCCTCTTAACTGCCCGTCCGAGTCTCAACCGTTTCCTGAGCTGCAGCGGGCAGGCGGTGTACGCCGCTCAGTGGGTCAGAGCGGCAGGAGGTCCTCCCCCAGCCCTCCGGGAAGCCGTGCTGGAGCCAGCTTCCTGGGCGCCCTCGGCTGGCGGGGTGGGTGCACACGGCAATTGCGTGCCCTCTGTCAGCGTCTGCCTTGTCTCGTGTTGTGTACTGATAGTCCAGGGAACTTCCTTTTGAAGGATCAGTTCAAAGGGATACACTTCTGATCCCATAAGCTTTCAGGGACCAGTCTTTTGAAGACTGACTTCTCTTTCTCTCTCTCTCTCTGAAGATCTCTTTTTTCCTACACGCTTCAGTTTAAAAGTTAAGAGTTGTCCTAAAATGAGGAGACCGCCACTCGCCTCGGATGAGCGTCTGATTTTACCAAGCACTGGGCTGTCCCCTTGCTGTCTCGGGAGGCTGGCATTCGCTGGGTTTCATTACTGTGCCTCCTGCAGGACAGCTGTCACAGCTGTGGGCCAGGCTGCAGCTCGTCCCAGGGTCACTGCCACTTAACTCATGGAGCTCAGGAAGGGGTAACAGGGTCGTTCCTCCACGTAGTTCTGAGGGCTTATAAAGGCTGGTTTCTGGTGGTGGTGACTTAGTGATAATAGTATGATATGAAGCCTTTAAGAACCTGCCTGCTTCTGACAGTGTGGTCACAGGAGGAGGAGCTCTTCCTGGGCTCTGACCAGCCCCAGGGAGCCTCACTCGCAGGTGTGCAGTGAGACCGGCTCCTGCAGAGAGAGCGGCTGTCTCGGGAGTGGGGATGGGGGGCTCTCCACCCCAGCCAGCCCCGAGGAGTCAGAGGCCGGGGTCTGCAGTCACAGGGCTTGGACCCGGCACCACCAACGGCGGGAGTCTCGCCCAAGGTCATCGGGCTCTTCGTTCAGTTCCACTTAACGTTTCATATCGATGCTCTTCTCCTTTTTTCAAGGGGCTGAATCCTGGGAAAGCTATTGCTGAAATCAAGAAGATGATGGCAACCTATAAAGAGAAGCAGGCTTCTGCTTAACTGCCGTGCTCAGCCTGACTGGAGCCGGCTCAGAATGCAGTTCACCCCTGAGTTCCTTCAGAGGCCGTGACTTCCCACAAACACAGCGTGTACAATAAACACTCTAAGAAATAAGTCAACGTTATTCTAGTTTATTAACAGAAGCAGGCCTGCTCCTTCCACATGCTGCAGCGGGAGGTGCAGCTGCCGTGAGGAGGGGCCCGTCCTTGAAGGGGACCTGGCTCCAGAGCTGAGCCCCCGTGGGGAGTGCGTGGGCACAGGCGCAGAACCGGTGCTGCAGGGCCAGGGCTCGCTCCGGGCTCTGCTGCCCCGTGTGCCCGCCCTGGGGGGCGCCCCTTGGCCCCCAGAGCGCGGTGCCTCCCTCCCTGGGGTGCTCAGCGACCACTGGCCCATGGAGTGCAGCATCCTGGCTTCTGCAGCTCCCAGGATTAGAATTACTTAAAACCACGTCTCTGTCTCATGGAGACGGCGGTACAGAGTCCCCCGGCATAGCTGTGAGCTCCGGTTCCGCAGCGGCACGCCAGAGGCCTGGACCTCAGCGGGAAGCGTGGATTCCCGCCGCGGCCGCCCTGGCTCTGCTGCTGCCCCCAGAGTGGTAACGCTGAGACGACAGTGGCGGCTCGTCAAGTGAAAAACAAGCCCCTCCAGTCCCCAGCTTTCACACCCCTGCTGACCGTTCACGTCATTCCTCCAGAGCCTTGTCATCTCAGACGTGTGAAGTTCTTCATTCCCTTCAAAAATGAGGTACAAAATAGTAGCAAGTTTCTGTTGTTTTTCCTCCTCGTGGTAAAATGCACAAAACTTACCACCTCAGTCGTTTTTCAGTGGACGGATCAGTGGTTTAAGTACATGCGCATTATTGCACAGCCCTGTCTCCAGAACTATTTTCCTCTTGCAAAACTCAAACTCTGCCTGTTGAACACTTAAAACTTCTCCGTCCATAGCGCCTAGCCAGTCACTCTACTTTGTATTTCTGTGACTCCGACTACTGGACCTCACAGAAGTGGAATTAGACGGGATTTGTCTTTTTTGTAACACCTTTCAGTCAGCATAGAGTTCTGCAGGTCACTCCTGTTGCGGCGAGTGTCAGAATCCCCTTTTCCAGGGCTGAAGAACCCCACTGTACACAGCACGTTTTGTTTATCCGATAGTCTGTTACTGTACGCTTTGGTTGCTTCCACGTCTTAGCTACTGTGAGTAACAGCAGCTTTCTACTTTTACCCTTAGGGTATATAAGGTCCACAGTGCTACTAAAGATTTGTGCGTGTGTGAGTGTGTGTGTGTGTGAGAGTGAGATTTACCTTCAGCTTTAGCTTATTTACCCACTGGTTCTCTGCTCTTTGGCAAGGATGTAATTTATTTACCCGTTTCCAATGCACGTTCCAGTGCATTCACTCTGAGGGATACTCCAAGGCTGTTTTTCAAGTTGTAGCACTGAGATTATCCTGGAAACAAAGGCTTCTTGTATCAAGAGGCTAAGAAAAATGTCTGGCTCACTGGGAATGAACCTTAATGGGCATTTTCGGCTTTAATAGACAGTTCGGACTTCGCCGGTGGTCCACTGGTCAATAGTCGGCCAGCCGTGGAACGTCCCTGGTGGTCTGGTGGTTAAGACTCTGCACTCCAATGCAGGGGGCACGGGTTTGATCCCTGGTGAGAAGCTAAGATCCCGCATGTCATGCAAGAAATAAAAAGATCTGCCTGCAGGTGCTGAGAACAGTTTCGATCCCAGGTCCAGGAAGATCCCACAGACCGAGGGGCAGTCACGCTCAGACACCACAACTACTGAGCCTGTGCTCTAGAGCCCGCTCCCCGAGAGCCTGCGCCCCAACCAGGGACGTCACTGCAGGGAGCACCCCCCCCCAACCAGGGACGTCACCGCAGGGAGACCCCAGGCTATTGCAGCTGCCGAGCCCGCTCCCCGAGAGCCTGTGCCCCCAACCAGAGATGCCACCACAGGGAGACCCCAGGCTCCTGCTGCTAGAGGAAGCCTGTGTGCAGCGACGGAGACCAAGCCCGTAAATAAAGGGACAGTCCAAAGGCACTCGTCTGGTACTGCAAGAGGTGAGGGCAAGGCTTGTCCCCTCCTGCCTAGGAGCCAAGGTCACCAAGAAAAAAGGAACAAACATTAAATTACTAGAAATTTAGAAAACAGTCTTCGCCCTTCCATTTGCTGCTATTGTTGAGTCGCTTGTGCCCACATCTGCTCCCCCATGGACTGTGGCCCACCAGGCCCCTCTGTCCTGACTGTCTCCTGGAGCTCGCTCACACTCACGTCCACTGAGTCAGTGACACCATCCCACCACCTCATCCTCTGTCGCCCCGCCCTTACACTGTGTGTGTGTGAGTTGCACAGTCGTGCCCGACTGTGACCCCATGGACGAGTCTCCAGGCAAGAGTACTGGAGTGGGCGGCCATTTTCTTCTCCGGGGGATCTCGCCAACCCAGGGATCGAGCCCTGGTCTGCTGTACTGCAGGCAGATTCTTTACTGTCTGAGCCACCAGGGAAGCCCTAACATTAGCATCTCAGAATTGTTGACCACCTCAGTAAGAACACGCAGTACACAGTCTTCAGATGTTCGAGCTCCAGGTTTGGAAGTGAGAACTGGAAAGGCCTCAGACAGCCCTGCGCACCCCGGGCTGGGCGGCAATTGGGCAAACACCGCCTCGCAGGCCTGTTCACACATAACTGATCCCTGATGGCCTCGGGGGGAGGCCACATTCCTGGGCAATTTGATTTTGCTTCTAATCTCTAGACCTGTAGGGAAAGATGAGTTTTCTCGGGACTAATTTAATGGCTTTAAAGATGAGTTCTGCGCCAGCCAGCTACTGACAAGAAGCAGGGGAGTTGCCTCTTCAAATCAGCTTTGTCAGACGTCAGGTTTGCAACCATAGATCATTCTCTCACCCCATTTAAACTTGAGCTAAATTAGAGTACGTTATCGACTGGTCGTTTAATTTACTGCTTATTTAATCTTCAATTGGACTGCAGGCGAATGTTCTATTTTAAGTCACAAAGACTTTTCTAATAAAACTGCAGACTTGAACAGGGACGGTGTTTCGTCCTTCACGCCACTTCTGTGCCCTAATTGTGTCCAGTTGATGTGCTTCCACTCGCAAAAAGGCATCCTGTGGAATGCTTTGAGTTTCCCTAAGGGCTGAAGCCAGCCACCTCTTCTTACCCCGTCTTTGGGCAAGTTGAACCTCTGAGCCTCTATTTTCCTATCTGTAAAATGGGGATTAAGAGCATTTGCCTCTCAGAATTGTGGGTAAAGTCTCCATAAGAATAAATGGGGGGCTTCCCTGGTGGTCCAGTGGTTAAGAATCTGCTTTGCAATACAAAGGAGGCTGGTTCAGTCCCTGGTCCAGGAAGAGCCCACACGCTGCTGCAGGTCCCTGGGTGCCACGACCAGCCGCTGAGCCTGCGCTCTAGAGCGCATGAGCTGCGGTCACTGCACTGCCCTGGAGCCAGCGCTCCACAGCCAGAGATCCCACTGCAGGGGAAGCCGATGCACCTTAGAGAGCAGCCGCTACTCGCCACAGCCAGAGAAATCCTGGCCCAGCAACAAGACCCAGTACAGCCAAAAACAGATACATAAGCATTTTTTAAAAAAAGAATATGAGTTGTTACCATCCCCCCAAAAAAGTTTGTGAGGTATGAATGTTAATTGAACTGATGAGGGGAAAACGCCTTCACAGTGTATATCAAACCATCACATCGTACACTTTCAATATCTCACAGTTTTCAGTTACGCTGAAAAAAACTTCAAAAATAAAAACACATATGAGTTTAAAAAACTAATAATGTAAAAAAAGCTTCTAGCTTGCACTTGAGCAGATGCTCTGTAAACGCAAGTAACTGGTTTGTCTCAAATACCTACTGTGTGGAAAACTGAATCACATCCCAAGGTGATCAATTCCCTGGGAACTCCTTGGTGGTTCAGTGGTTTGGACGCCTCTTTCACCGCAGAGGGCCCAGGTTAGATCCCTGGATTCGGGAACTGAGATCCTGCAAGATTTGGGCACCAGCCCTCAGGACTGTCACAACTGGTGTATTTCTAACGTGGCCAGAGTGGGAGGCCCCCTGTGCAGAGGGTGGGCTGTCTGTGCAACACTAATAACGCTCCCTTCTCATCGCCCACGTCGCTCTGACGGCTGGATGCCAGGAGGCTGTGCCGCTGACACCCGACAGTCAGGTGTTCTTCCCGCCTCCTCCCTGCCCAGGAAACTACCAGACTGACTGCTGAAACTCCACCTGATCTGTCTAGACAGCCATCATCTTGTCATGGGGTTTGTCACTAATGAGAAAATCCCTTTTCTTGCAAAGATGTAGTGAAACCAGGGAAACTGAGAAGTTTGGCAACGCTCTAGAGTAAACCAGTCCAAATTAGTGCATCGTCAGGCCTTCTGCCACTTGGCCTGCTACCCGATTAAATATAGATATATATGCCCCAAAGCAGCATCTCCCCAAATAGCAACACTAGGGGAGTTTTAAGCTAGGGGTGCACGCATATTCGTGAAGGGGCTTGGGCAGGCAACAGAGTCCAAGCTTTAGTTGATTGAAGTCACAAGAGTTGGAAAAGGTCGACATCAGGTTCCAGTTGATCTGGTGGTTGAGCGTTGACACAGAAGTTGACATTTACAACTGATGTGTTATCTTTGCAAGTGTTACTTCTCTTGCCTGATAACAATCCTTTATTCTCGTGTTCCCTTAAGATCACTAGTTACTGAGACCTGGTCTAGGGCAAGCATCATGGGCAGGCTTAGATCACAGAATGGCTTGGACCAAAATGGCTTCTGTTATGTCAAGAAAGCCATGCCTGACGTTCTTTCCCCAGGGCTCCCCTACCCTATTTGGTTACAGAACCAGGTATATTATGTCCTTCCTGTGGGTCCCCGAGGAAGCAGCAGCCGCAGCAGGGAACCTCCTCCCTGGGTCCCGGCCCGCAGACCGCCCGGTGACCACAGGGAGAGCCGCTTCCCCAAAGGTGACCCTGGGCAGATGCAGGGCCTCACATATCCTCTGTGGTTTGGAAGGAAGCCTCCTTTGGCCTCCTCCCGTAAAGACCGTGGACCACCTGGCAGCTGTGGCTCCTTCCCAGATGGCTCAGAGGTTGGAGTCTCTTAAATGCCAAGTGAAAATGAACGAGTTAGTGGCTCAGTCGTGTACGGCTCTTTGTGACTCCGTGGACTGTAGCTTGCCAGGCTCCTCTTTCAAGGAATTCTCCAGACGAGAATACTGGAGCGGGTGGCCATTCCTTTCTTCAGGGGATCTTCCCAACCCAGGGGTCATACCTGGGTCTCCTGCATTGCAGGTGGATTCTTTACCATCTGAGCCACCAGGGAAGCCCCAAAGAGCCATACAAAAAATAAGGGACAAATATTGAGATGCAGTCCCCAAGCCCCTGCTTTTAGGAAGCTTTTAGCCCAGCGCCAGGACCTCATGAAAGCTGGCTCCTGCCACCTCGTTTCAAGAGCTTTCATTTCACAGAGGAGGAGAGAGGCTCAGAGAGGGAAAGTGACTTTTTAAAGATCTCACAGTAGACACAGCTGATGCGCATCCAAACCCAGGTCTCCCCAGGGCCAGGCCCAGCCCCTGGCCACTGTACCACGCAGTCTCCTGGTAGGGACATCTGAAGAAGTCATTTATGCAGGAGTGTTGCAGGAACGGGGACCCCTTCCGGGGCCCGAAACTGGGCTCTTGTCTAACACTAGGAAATGAATCGTCCGAGGAGGCACGTGTGCTGACAAAGCAAGAGACTTTATTGGAAAGCGCACCCGGGTGGAGAGCAGGAGGGTAAGGGAACCCAGGAGAACTGCTCTGCCGCGTGGCTCGCAGTCTCGGGTTTATGGTGATGGGATTAGTTTCCGGGTGGTCTTTGGCCAATCATTCTAATTCAGAGTCTTTCCTGGTGGCGCACGCATCGCTCAGCCAAGATGGATGCTAGCGAGAGGGATTCTGGGAAGTGGACGGACACGCAGTGTCTCCTTTCGACCTTTCCCGAACTCTTCCTGTTGGTGGTGGCTTATTAGTTCCGTATTCCTTATCAGGATCTCCTGTCATAAAACAACTCATGCAAGTGGTTACTATGGTGCCTGGCCAGGGTGGGCCATTTCAATCAGTGTGCTTCCCTTAACAAAATCAGCCGTCCAGCCTGCCACCAAAATCAGGGTTCCCTGGTTAAGTGGTCTGCACTGGCACCGAGCTAAATTCTGAGGGAGGAAATGGGGGCTCAGAGGAGTAAGCTGCCCTCCCTGGGGCGTCAGCAGAAGAAACGGGTCTTCTCACCTGAACCGAGGGAAGCTGGCCCCACGCCCCGGCGTCAGCCTGCTCCCCCAGCCCCAGCTGAGCAAACGGCTCCACTGCCCCACCTGCTCAGAGCAAAACTCAGTGAGGAGAGGCACCTTTGATTCCATTCCTGCACCTCTACCTCCCATTCATCAGCAAGTCCTGCCAACACCCTCCCCTTTGTCAAACGGATGGACCGAGTCCCTGGTTTGTATCAGACACTGTCAAAGCCTTCCCTGCCCTTCCCTGGAGTCTCTCCCCACACTGGTACTCCTCATCACAGCTGTCTCCTTGCAGCCCTCTCCACTTTAGGTTACTCTGGAGTTTTCCTCTGCTTGCCCCCGGCTGCTGCCCCTGTCTGTCCACCCTTCTATTCCCAGCTCCGAGAGCCGCTCCCGGCTTTGCAGAAATGCGTAATGATGTGCTGGGCCCAGTTCCAGTCTCTATGTGATCCTTCCTGGTTTGCCCTGGAGCCCGGGGTCTCTAATCCTTTGGAGATCCTTAGTCCAGAAGCCGCTGACCCCCGGGTCAGGGGACACCATCTGTGCCTGTCACTATGGGACGACGTGCTAACGCCACATACAAGCCCGGGGTCCTGGTGCTTTTCGGGGGCCTCCTGTTCCCACCTGTGCGGGCTTGTCTGCAGTCATGCTGTGAGGCTTCTGAGACCCAGGTTATGCCTCTGCTGTTTCTTTATTTTTAAATTCTTACTTATTTATCTTTGGCTGTGCTGGGTCTCTGTGGCTGCGCCCAGGATTTCTCTGGTTGCAGTGAGCGGGGCGCAGGCCTCTCACTGCAGCGGCTCCTCTTGTTGCAGAGCACGGGCTCTAGGCACACGGGTTTCAGCAGTTGCAACATGTAGACTGAGGGGCTGTGTTGCGTGGGTTTAGTTGCTCCAACACATGTGGGATCTTCCTGGACCAGGATCACACCAGTGTCCCCTGCACTGCAAGGCAGATTCTTAACCGCTGGACAGCCAGGGAAGCCCCACCTCTGCCATTTCTCTGGCATTTTAGAAGCATTCTGTACATCACTGCAGAGCCTGCCCGTGGGCACACACACCTCTGTAGGGGTGTTTCTGAGACGGAGTCTCCGGGCAGGTGTGTCTTCTTCCTTTGACATTTATCCAGTGCTGCCAGGCATTGTCCCAAGGGCTTTACGTGCTTTTCTCTTGTAAGCCTCACAGCAGTGTCAAGCAGGTATTGCTCACGTCGTCATCCTCCTAAAGGTCAATAAATGATGCCCAGGGGGACTTCCGTGGAGGTCCAGCGGTTAAGACTTCACCTTTCAACTTGGAGGGGGGCGGCTGCGGGTGTTTCACCCCTGGTCGGGAAGCTAGGCAACATAAAACAGAAGCAATATTGTAGCAAATTCAATAAAGATTTTTAAAATAGTCCTCAACAAAAAAATAAATAAATAAAATGTAACTATGCTTTTAAAAGAAAAGAAACGAGACCCAGGCTCAGTGGCTTTCCGGGGTCACAGAGCCTAGAAGAGGGGGCGCAGCTTGAACCAGCGTGCCTTGTACCTAATGGGGGGCGGGCCGGGCTGGTCTTACCTGTGTGTCTCCTAAGGGTCAGGCTCCCAGGTGTGAGTGCCTTGTGTCTAAGCATCACCTCTCTGTGTGAATCCGAGCTGTGTCTGGGTCCTGGGAGTCCAGCCTGTGTGTGCGAACCCACGTGTGTGTCTGAGGTGGTTGTGTAACAAGGCGGTGCTGCTACCCCGGGGGCCCTGGTGTAGCTGGGGCACACCCCATACGCGAATCTGGGCGGGAGGGCAGGGCTGCGCACTCGCGCTTGCATCTGAGGACTAGATCTCTGAATGCGCCCGTGTTCATGCGTCTGAGGGTCGTCCTGTCGGGTCTCCGTCTTCCCCTCTCTGTGCGCCTCTGCCCCAGGGCTCCCGCTCCTGTCTCCGGGCGCCCAGGCCCGGCGCGCGGCGGGGCCAGCTCGGACTACAAGTCCCGGCGGCCCGCGGGGCGCGCGGACGCAGAGGGCGGGGCTTGGCCCGACGCAGAGGGCGGGGCTTGGCGGGCGCGGGGTGGGGCTCGGGGGGCGCAGACCCGACTGCGGCACCGTGGCTGCCGCTCCCTCCTCCCGGTCCTGCAGGTGCTGCGGGCGGCCTGGCTCTGCCGCGCCCCGCGCCCCCGGCCTTCCGCCTCGGCCCCTACCGCGGGGCCTCGCGACGCCCGTGCCGGCGATGAGCGCGAGGAGCCGCTATGAGCGCAGGTGAGCGCGCCGCCGGGGCAGACGGGACCCGGGCGCGATCCACTTGCCTTTGAGAGACCCCCACCGCGGGAGCGGCCCCCGGACATCCCCCCGCCCCCGACAACTCCGCGCCGGGCACCCTCCCGACTCCGGATCCCAGAGAGGCCGGGAGCCCGGGGTGGCTCCTTCCTAAAGACCCGGCGGCTTAGCGCCCGGCGCCGCCGTGCAGAGGGTTAACCAGGGCGCGGGCCTCCCGGTGCGGAGACCGGCGTCAGATGGGAGAGGCGTGGAGGTCGCCGCGTCCGGGCCTCCGAGCGGGTGTTCCTTTGGGCTGAATGAATGAATGGAGCTGGAGGAGCCAAGGGTTCCTGAATCTCAGGACTGGAGTGCCCTGGGGTACAAATGTCACTCCAGGCCTCCAGAGGAAGCCTCAGTGCCCTGGTCCAGGGACCACACCGTCCCTGTCACCTGTCTCAAGCCGTGTGTCTGGAGGCCACCTAATTTAAATCCCGTCTGTTGCGAAGGGGACCAGTAGACCTCCGGTGTTTAGAGAGGGCTCATTTCTCAGCCAAGGGCCACCAACAGCCGAGCATCCTCTCTGCAGCTTCAGACCCTTCAGGCCCCTCCCTTCTGTCTCCCACCTCACTTCCCCAAACCCGACTCTAGAATGCAGACCGGCTGAGGGACTGTGGCTCTTGGACTCCAGATCCATAGATCAGGGAGCTCCTGGCAGGTTGTCCCTGACTCAGCCTGGCCCCGGAGAGGAGCTCCTGGGCTGCAGGAGAAGCGCGGCAAGGGAGGAGGCTGCCCTGGGCCTCCGCCGGGTCATCAGCAGGAAACCGGCGCTTCCGCAGGAAACAAGAGGTTCCCAAACGGCTTTGACTCCAGTCCCTCGGCTCTGCGATACTCCTCTGCAGTGCTCTTGGCATTGCCCCGGGGCTGTGGAATCAGACTAGGTTCAAGTCTAGTCTTGACCACTCAGAGCTGTGTGACTTTGGACATGTTAATCAACCTCTCTGAGCCTCATTGAAATGGGGATCCTAATCCTTACTTTCTGAGAGGTGGCTGTGAGGGTGAACGGGAGGAATGTGTTCATTCAGACCCACTCATTTCCAGCTTCTCCCCTTTCAAGCTCTATGAGCCTGGGCAAGGGACCTTGAGGCTGTGTTCCTTAGCTTCCCCAACTGTAAAATGGGATAATAGTCCCTCCATCAGAGGGTTACCTGTGAAGATCGGCTGCTGTTATTGAGAAGAGCAATGCCGTCATTTGTGAAAGTCTTCTCAACTCAAGCAGCTAGCAGTCCTGAAGAGATCAGACACTGCCCTGACCTTCCTGTGCCATCCCTGGGGAGCCTTAGATGCGCGTAGATATAAACAAAGCCTTCTGAGTATTTTGACAGGTGTTCTGCAAAAGCAGGCCCTGAGCTTGACCTTGCTGGGAATCTAGAGTGTTCCATAGATGTCACTTCCTCCTTCAAGCTGCCTTCCTCCTTCCCCAGGTTGACTGGGAGAAGTGATGGGCGTGTGACAGACACAAAGAAGTTTCCAGAGGGAACACTGGTTAGACCCTGGGGGAAGCGAGATGGTGAGGGCAGTTCCAGGTGGGCTCTAGCGGGGCCCGTCAAGAAGAGGCTGGTCCCTCGGCACCTGCCAACTGGCCCAGGGCACAAGAGGGACTCAGTGACCCTTGCCCCGTTGCTTCCCTGCCCTGTTATGTCAGTGAGGCAGCCTTCCCTCACTCATTCGTTCATTCAGTAGGTTCCAGGCGCTGTGAGCAGGAGTGGGTGACGCCTGGGCAGGCCTGACATGCTGCTCTCAGCGGAGGTGGGAAGTGGGCAGAGAGGACTTGCAATAATGCCCTTTCCAGTTGTGAGACAAGTTGGTGGGTACCACGCTGCAGCCTGGTCCCCAGCACGGCCGCTGGCCTGGGGGCGTGGAGGCCAGGGAATGGCTGCTGAGCGCACAGCTGTGGGTTTTCAGATGGGGCGATGGGAGCGTGGAAGGGAGCCCAAGAAATGGGTCAGGGCGGAAGCCACACCTCCTTGGCAGAGGAGCCAGTGACGCCCTCCTGCACAGGCCACGCTTCAGGAACTTGCAGGCCACGCTTCAGGAACTTCAAACATCCCCTGGGCCAGCTGCCTCAGGGTTACGATCCTGGGGAGGGGCAAGCCGGAGAGGCTGAGGCCCTTGTGAAAGAACCAGGACCACGGTTACCGATGGGAACAGCAGCGATGGCAGGCATGGAGCTGCGGTTAAGAGCAGGGACCCTACGATCACACCCCCTGGATCACATCCCACCACACGCTGGCTGTGTGCCTTTGGGCGACTTACTCCACCTCTCCGGGCCTCAGTTTCTTAATCTGTAAAATGGGGATAAAAGCAGTCCCCGCTTGACGCTGGTGAGGAATGAGCGAATCCAAGCGTGTCAAACCCTTGAATGTGCCTGGCCTGTGTCAGCCCCCTTTGTGGTGGTGGTTTGGGGTTTTGTTTTTTTGACCTTGCAGCTTGCAGGGGATCTTAGTTCCCCGACCAGGGATCGAACCAGTGCCCTCTGCAGAGGAAGCACAGAGTTCTAACCCCTGGACAGCAGGGAATTCCCCCGTAAGGTGCTTTTCCCCTTAAAGCCGCGGTCAGCCCTAAAGGGGAGAGACCACCCACTCTGCCCCCTTAGGAGGCAGGTCTCTAGGGCTGGCGGGGGCTCTGGTAGGAAGGCCAGCGGGGACTGTGGTCTACGAAGCGAGAACAGGAAAAGGGCTGGGCCTGTCAGGGGCCCAGGCCGGATGGGTCCTGAGCGCCTGGTGTCCTGCCCCAAGGCGAGCTGCCTGCTCCCCACCTGCAGGCACAGACGCACACAGACCCACAGCAGAGAGGAGGG
This sequence comes from Bos indicus x Bos taurus, assembly GCF_003369695.1. Taxonomy (NCBI): domain Eukaryota; kingdom Metazoa; phylum Chordata; class Mammalia; order Artiodactyla; family Bovidae; genus Bos; species Bos indicus x Bos taurus. The sequence continues at coordinate 135,273,465 of NC_040077.1, forward strand.
CCGCACACATGCAGAGAGCAGGGGGCTCAGGCCTTTGTCGTCGCGCTGCCATCAGGACGGGCAGGGAATGACGCCCCGACAAGCCTCCCTCAGAAGCCAGGCTGGGCCGGGGCCAGAAAGCAAAAGGGACCACCCCCAGGGGTCTCTGTGAGCCAGGGGAGGCTGACCAGGCCCAGGTGATTGAGAGCTGCAGGCTTCGTGCGTGTGTGTGTGTGTGTGTGTGTGTGAGAGATGATTGAGAGCTGCAGGCTTCGTGTGTGTGTGTGTGTGTGTGTGTGAGATGATTGAGAGCTGCAGGCTTCGTGTTTCTGCGTGTCTTTGTGTGTGTCTCTGTGTGTCTGTGTATATCTGTGTGTGTGTGTGTGTGAGATGATTGAGAGCTGCAGGCTTCGTGCGTGTGTGTGTGTGTGTGTGTGTGTGTGTGTGTGTGAGATGATTGAGAGCTGCAGGCTTCGTTTTTCTGCGTGTCTTTGTGTGTGTCTCTGTGTGTCTGTGTATATCTGTGTGTGTGTGTGTGTGAGATGATTGAGAGCTGCAGGCTTCGTGCGTGTGCGTGTGTGTGTGTGTGTGTGAGATGATTGAGAGCTGCAGGCTTCGTGTGTGTGTGTGTGTGTGTGTGTGTGTGTGTGAGATGATTGAGAGCTGCAGGCTTTGTGTCTCTGTGTGTCTTTGTGTGTGTGTCTGTGTGTCTCTGTGTGTCTGTGTATATCTGTGTGTGTGTGTGTGTGAGATGATTGAGAGCTGCAGGCTTCGTGCGTGTGTGTGTGTGTGTGTGTGTGTGTGTGTGTGTGAGATGATTGAGAGCTGCAGGCTTTGTGTTTCTGCGTGTCTTTGTGTGTGTGTGTCTCTGTGTGTCTGTGTATATCTGTGTGTGTCTGTGTGTGCGTGTGTGTGTGTGGCTCTCACTCTCACACGCGCACGCGTGCGCGCGCGCGCTCTCTCTCTCTCTCTCTCTCTCTCTCTCTCTCTCTGTATTCCCCAGAGACTAGGCCCTTCCTGGAGCTGGTGGCTGCTCCGTAGCTTTCTGAGCCGCCCAGTGGCCGGGTGGCTTGGCCGTGGTGGAGCCTGGCTGTGTGTGGGTTTTGGGTCGTCTTGCTGAGAGAGGCTTCAGGCGGTCCAGGCGTGTGCCCTGCTCTCCGATGGTGCCCACTGGCCCCCAGAACACAGGATCTGGGCCGTGACTTCAGGGCTGCACCGTTCGCTTGGGGGCCTTTGTGACTCAGCCTCAGTTCCCCCATTCGTACGGACAGGAAAGATAAGAGCTCCTCCTCTTGTTGCTGGGGAATGAAAGGAGCCCATTCCTGTGGCAGGTGTGAGCCACTGTTGTCACCAGGAGGTGCTTAATGGACGTTGGCGGCTCTGGCTCTGATCGTTACCATAGTAATTATGATCACCGTCCGTAGGTGGAGGCGTGGGGGCTGGGACACACAGACAAGCAGACTGGTCTGATCTGATGGGCTTTAAAATCCTACCTAACCTCTCTGAGCCTGACTTTCTTCTGTAAAAAGGGGGTAGTTACTGTGCTCACGTGGCAGGGTCACTGTGTTACCCACATAAGAAGGACCGGGAGCAGAGCCCACACGTTGTGGGTCCTTGGGAAACGCTGACCCTCCTGGCTGCCTCGGGGGTTGGAGCAGCTGCAGGAACCCGAGTGTTTGGGGCCAGAGCCCCTGAGGGACTGGGGGTTGCTACAGGATCAGCTGCCTGGGACACCTTGGGTTTGTTGGGTGGGACCTTTGGCTCAGGCCTCTGCAGGGCTCTGTCTGGGGAGGCGGGGAAGGGAGCCCAGAAACTCAGCAGGTTGCTCCCCACCTACCTGGCTTCCCACCCCCTGCAGCGAGCTCTTCCTGGGAAACTTGCGGCTGCCCAGCACCACAGCCTTCGTGCCCGCAGGTCTGGGAGGGGCTCGGGCATTGTCATGTCTTAACAGCTTCTCCGAGATGTCTGGGGACCGCAGTTGGAAAAACCCTGGGAGAGGCTGGGAGCCGTGAGTCCTACCCGCTCCAGGGCCCCAGATCGCCCCCTGTCTGCCTGCTCTGCTAGGAATGTAGCTCTACAGGAGGGGAAGCAGGAGAAAAAGAATGAGTTCTGCAGTAGAAATGCCCACCGTGCTTCCATGAGCCTCAGTTTACCCATCTTTAAAATGGGCCCCTTCCTCACAGAAGGAAGCTGCCCGCTGTTCCTCTGGGCCCTGGCACGTGGTAGCGTCTCTCCTCCAGCCCTGGGGGCTTGCTCAGCTCATTCCCGCCTCCAGCCCACCCCCAGTGATGGGGTTCTTCCTTCTTCCCCCCTCACTTCACCTCCACAGTGAGGCTGCCCTTACGTTTTATTGGTCCGGATTCTCAGCGTCTCCTCACGGCCAGGCCTGTGCTGGGCAGGAAGGTTAATCAAGGATGAAGAGCCCTGTCCCTGCCCTTGGGGTGGAGACCAGGTGTAAAGTGGGGCACAGAGCTCCCAGGAAGGCAGCAGCTGGGTGTGTGGGTGCTGGCGAAGCCGGGCGGGCCCCGGGCCCCGACTCTGGGCCACAGCCAGTCAGAAATCACCAGGCGCTCAAGGAAACAAGGCGCTGTGAGCGAGAGCCAGCAGGACGTGGGAACAGGGCCAGGAGGACCCAGGAGGACCCAACTTGCCGGGTGCATTAGCTTCAGTCGTGTTTAAGGAAGGAGGCCAAGGGACTCCCCTGGTGGTCCAGTGGCTGAGACCCCTGTGCTCCCAAGGCAGGGGACTCAGGTTCGATCCCTGGTTGGGGAACTAAAATCCCACATGCCACAACTAAGACCCAGCACAGCCAAATAAATAACTAATAAAAAAAAAAAAAAAAAAAAAGGAAGGAGGCCAAGCCCTGACCACGGACGCTTCCCCTTCTGCCCACAGACAGCAGCCCGCTCGTGGGCAGCACGCCCGCCGGCTATGGGACCCTGACGATCGAGACATCTACAGATCCCCTCAGCTCCTCAGTTTCATCCGTGGTACGTGGGGGAGGGGCGGGGTGGGGAGGGTCCCGGGCGCAGTGGTTAAGAACCCGCCTGCCGACGCGGGAGACTCGGGAGGCATGGGTTCGATCTCTGGGTCGGGAAGATCCCCCGGAAAGGAACTGGCAGCCCGTCCCAGTGTTCTTGCCTGGGAAGTCCCACAGACAGAGGAGCCTGGTGGGCTGCAGTCGTGACCTGGGGGTTTCAGAGAGTCGGATGTGACTGAACACGCGTGCATGTGGACAGGGAGGGGCGGGTGAGCTCTGAGTGGGGGTGGACCAGCCCACCCAGCTGCCCTGGCCTTGTCCCGCGGTGTAGAGGCTCAGCGGTTACTGTGGCAGTCCATGGAGAGCCATCGGCTATCACGCCGTGGTCTGGATGCTGGCGGGGCTCCCTTTGCTGCTGTTCCGGTGGAAGCCCCTGTGGGGGGTGCGGCTGCGGCTCCGGCCCTGCACCCTGGCCCACGCGGAAACACTCGTCATCGAAACAAGAGACAGAGAGGTGAGCGGGTGGGGGCGGGGAGAGCCTGGAGTGGGAGCGGTGGCAGTGCATCGGGCTCGGGGGTGCAGGAGGCCTGGGTTCCCGGCCCAGCCTGGCTGCTGACATTCTGTGGGGCCTGACGGGCACGTCTCCTCCCCAGACCTCAGCCTTCCCATCTGAGCAGTGGGCAGACAGGGCGTGGCGGGTGGTTCCCGGGAGGTCCCCTGCATCCTTGATCCCTGCCTCCTCCAGCGGGGACCACCTGGCCATGGGGTGGGGCCGGGGAGGGGAAGGATCGCTTCTAGACCGAGTCCACACCTCCGTGTTCCAGGATAGCTCGTGGCAGCTCTGTACGGTCCAAGTGCAGACGGAGGCCATTGGCGCGGACGGGTGAGGCAGCCGTGTGCCCCTTCCCAGGAGCCCTGCTCCCGCTCTCCTCCCATGAAGACGCCGACCCGGGCCTCCTGTCCCAGGGAGCGCGGTGACTGGGGACAGGCGGGTGCTGGGCCGGCCCGGGGTCCACAGTAACCCCAGCCTCTCCGCAGCCTGCAGCCACCCCCACAGATGCGGGCAGAGGACGGCCGGAGCCGGGCGGCTGTGGGGGCAGAGCCGGAGGATGCCTGGAAGGACACCGCGCAGCTCCACAGGCCCGAAGAGCGGGTACGTGGACGGCTGGGCTCCGGACACGCCCTGCCCGTCCCGGGGCCGTTTCACACCCTCTGCGATTAGAGCTGGCCTCCACTGTGCTCCGGGCACCTCTGGTTCTCCTAGGAGGCCAGGATACTGGCTGATCACCTTTTTTATCTTGAATTAATTAGTTTATTTTTTATTCATTTTTAAAAATTAAGGCTGCGCTCGCCCTTAGTTGCAGCACGCAGGCTCTCTTCGTAGTTGCCTGACCAGGGATGGAATCCCACCTCCTGCGTTGAGGGCGAGGGGTCTCGGCCATTGGAGCCCCAGGGAGCCCCTGGTGGGTCACCTCTTTCATTCCCACCCCTCTCCCGGGGCCCCTGCCTGCCGCCTGCCCCCCAGGCACACGCCTCAGCCCGGGCCCCTGTCCGTCGCCCCCACGCGCACACCCTCCTGGGGCCGCCCCCAACGCGCACACCCCTCTCTGTGCCCCCTCCAGCGGAGGCTGCGCTACTATGTCTTCCGGGGCCAGCGCTACGTCTGGATGGAGACCCAGCAGGCCTTCCGCCAAGTCAGGTGGGCACCGCGGCGGCGCTGGGCTGGGCAGAGGGTGTGGCGGGGGGCAGCCCAGGGTGGACTCCGCTCTCAGCTCCGGGCCTCGGCCCCCTGTGACCCCGGGAAGGTCACGGGGCTTGTTAGGGCCTCATGGTTTCTGTTTGTAAATAAGTCGCCAAGGGGATCCTGGCCTCGAGTTCCAGAGTTTTTCTGAGGTTGTTTATTTAGGGCTGTGCTGCATCTTCGCCGCTGGGGGCGCTGTTTCTAGTTGGCGCGCACGGGCTCCTTAGGGCGGAGCCTTCTCTTATTGGCGAGCAGGGGCCTGGTTGCCCTGGGGCACGTGGGGTCTTCCCTGACCAGGGCTCGAACCTGTGCCCTCTGCGTCGACAGGAGGGCTCTCAACCGCTGGGTCACCAAGGAAGCCCCATCCTAGCGCTGTTTGGAATGTAAAGCACACGCTTGAGTGCAAGGCTTGGCCCAGCACCCGGCGGTGGTGGCAGCGCCGCTGTGAGCAGACTGCCCGCCCTGGACGCGGACCTCCTGGCACAGAGCGGGGTCTTTGTAGCTGCTCTGCCACCTATTAAGGGCTTGAGAAACATGACCTCTAACTAAACTTTATGTCTTAGTTTGAGCCCGGAGAAGCAGACCCCAAGACAGGATTCAGGTGCAGGGAAGCTGGAAGGTGACGCCAGGAGACACCGGGGTCGAGGCAGGGAGAAGGCAGCGGAGGGGCTCATCGTGGGCGCCCGGGGTGCAGGCCTTGGGGGCCCCTTTGAGCCAGTGACACACACAATCCCGGGGGTGCCCTCACCCAAGGAGCAAACCAGGGGGCCATACCGGTACTCTCTTGGCTGTTACTGGTCGCGGAGTCCGCTAACTCGGGCACGATTCCGGCCTTCCTGGGTCCTGGGCAGGGCGTGCTCACACAGCCAGGAGGAGCCCTAAAGCCACGACAGGTGGTTGGTAAAAGGCAGCGCCGCCCAGAGGTGAGCGCCCAGCGGGCGTGTGGATGCCCCAGGAGCCTCCGCTGCGAGAGGAGAATAGGAGTCACTGCAGTGTTCGTGGCTCAGTCTGTGCTAGGAGCCATCCAAACGCTGTGCAGAGCTTACCCCATTGACCCCACCCGCAGCCCTGGGAGGTGGTGCTGTCTCCAGCTCCATCCTGCATCTGAACATCTGAGGCCAGAGAGGCTAAGTGACCTATCTAAGGCGGCATCTTTTTTTAATGTAGTTGCTTTAACAAAACTTATGCCAACTTTATCTATATACATATGTATTTCAAAATCAGAGCGGCAGGCACACAACCTGTTAACGCGGGACTGGTAACGATGCTTAAAACGTCTTGTAGCGTGTTGTTTTCCACTCATTCTGGCATTGATGTCAGTAAATAAGCGCGGCACTAAACGTCACTGAACAATAGCAGCTGTTGTCCCTGCTAAGTATTCTCGTCACCTCTCATTGTTTTTCTTGGGTGACAGGGTTTGAGGCCCGATCAGAGGAACAAAAGGGGAAAGTTAGGGCTTCCGTAGTGGCTCAGACAGTAAAGAATCTGACTGCAATGCAAGACACCTGGGTTCGATCCCTGGATCGGGAAGATCCTCTGGAGGAGGGCATGGCAACCCACTCCAGTATTCTTGGACAGAGGAGCCTGGCAGACTGCCGTCCATGAGGTGGCAGAGTCGGACACGACTGAGCGACTGACACGTTCACTTCTTTCAGGCCCAGAGTTAGTGGGGGACGCGCTTTCTCCTGGGGGCTGGGGTGGCAGAGGTGGGCCGGGAGCGGGGACAGAACTCAGCCCCCACCGCCCGCTCCAGCCCCCCTCCGCTCCCACAGCCTGCTGGACCGCAGCCGCACCTGTGATGACCTCCGCCGTGCCAGCGCTGGCCTCGGCCTGCAGGACCACACTGTGAGGTAGGGGCTGCCTGAGGGCCGGGCCTCTGTCTTGCGCCCCAGGGTGTAGCCTGCTGCCAGTCTCCTGCCTTCCCTGGCCTCGGTCTCCCCGGCTGTGAAGTGGGGTGCTCCATCCCTGCTGGAGGGTCCAGCTGCCACTGCCCACCCCGCACCTGACGGCTCTGTCACTCTCTTACAGGAAGGCCGTCTACGGCCCCAACGTGATCAGCGTCCCGGTCAAGTCCTATCCCCAACTGCTGGTGGACGAGGTAGGGCTGTCCCGGCCTCGCCCCAGCTCTGGCCCTGTGTGACCTGGCCTGGGAACCTGCCCTCTCCGGGCCCCTTAGCAGAAGCAGGCCCTGCCTGTCGCCCTCTTCTCCGCAGTGGAGATGACTCAGATCCCGCCCTGGTCGGCTCAGCGAGAGGGATCAGAAGTTCTGGTCTGGGCTGGGCTGAGGCCGAGATACCCCACACGGCCGGGGCTCCCGCTTCACCGAGAGCTGGGCTCCAGCGCCTGGGTCCTTGTGTGCGTTGCCCGCCTTCCTGCTCCAGCAGCCTCGCGGCAGGGACGCGCTTCACATGCGAGGAGCCGGAGCTTCAAAGGGGGGAAGACACGGCCAGGGTCACATGGGGACAAAGGGAAGCCAGTGCCGGACACACTGAGAGTATGAGCTGACACAGCCCTTGAGCTGGGGCGGAAGCCGGAGAGACAGAGGGGAGGCCCGGAGCGCGGCCTGGTGCGGGCCATCAGCCGCACGGGGCGTGGGGCGTCAGGCAGAGACCCCGTGGCACGGTGGAGCTGGCGGCGGCAGCCTGCGGGGCTGCCCTCACCCTCATGTGACAGGCGGACGCTGTGCGTGGGGGGAGCCTGGCCTGCAGACCTGTTTTCCCCTTAGAGCAGAGAGCGGGGCCAAGGGACTCGGGGTGGGACCGACCAGGAGACGGGCCTGGCTTCCGTCCTTGGAGCCGTCGGCCCTCCGCTCCGGGGCTGGTCCCCCCCGGGGGCCCTGGGCCCTGGGCCCTGACGCTGCCTTCCCGCCCCCCCAGGCACTGAACCCCTACTATGGGTTCCAGGCCTTCAGCATCGTGCTGTGGCTGGCCGACCACTACTACTGGTACGCCCTGTGCATCCTGCTCGTCTCTGCAGTCTCCATCTGCCTGTCTGTCTACAGGACCAGAAAGGTGGGTGGGCGGGGCGGCGGGGACGGGGCGGGCGTCCCGGGACCTCCACCCACCCGTGCCCTGCTGTCCGCCTGCCCACAGCAAAGCCAGACCCTGAGGGACATGGTCCAGCTGTCTGTACGGGTGTGCGTCTGCAGGCCCGAGGGAGGTAAGAAGTGCGGGAGGAGGGCGGCCTGGAGAGGGGAGGAGGGCGGCCTGGAGAGGGGAGGAGGCTGGGGGAAGGGAGAGGCTGAGGTGGGGAGGAGCCGGCGGAGGGGAGGAGCCGGTGACCCCCGGCCCCGCCCTGGCCCCTGCTGACCCCCAGCTTGCCCGCAGAGGAGTGGGTGGACTCCAGCGAGCTGGTGCCCGGAGACTGCCTGGTGCTGCCCCAGGAGGGCGGCCTGATGCCCTGTGATGCGGCCCTGGTGGCCGGCGAGTGCGTGGTCAACGAGAGCTCCCTGACAGGTTAGCCCCTGCCCCTGGCGCTGCGCCCCCCCACCCGCTGCCAAGCTCCTCTGCCTTTCAGAACGGTCCTAGCTGGAGCTTTCTTTCCCCTTTGCTCTCAGGTAACCGTCCTGACCTCACCTCTTCCCGCCCCACAGACCCCAGGGGAGGCCGTGTTGCTCTTCACCAGCAGCCGGCTTGGGGCTGGAGTCAATCTCTTTGGTGGTTTGAGTTATAAAAGTAACACAGCTGGTTACAAGTAATCCCAGTGGACAGACAGCAGTGCCTTACCCCGACCCTGACCCCCCAACTTTTCCCGGCTCCCTGGAGAGACGGTTCCTGGACTGAGACCGCCTCACTGTGCCTGGGTCTTCTGCGCGCTCTGGGCCTCAGTGTATCTCTCTGTAAAATGGGGGCAGTGACTCCTTCACACGCAGTTAGAAGAGCTGAATGAGGCCCAGGACTTCCGTACCAGTTCTCTGCTTAGGGCTCGGTCTGGTCGGTGGGGGGGCTGCCTGGGCCTCACACCACGTACCCCCCAGGGGAGAGCATCCCAGTGCTGAAGACGGCCCTGCCCGAGGGCCCGGCGCCCTACCTCCCGGAGACCCACCGGCGGCACACGCTTTTCTGCGGGACCCTCGTCTTGCAGGCCCGGGCCTTTGTGGGGCCCCACGTCCTGGCGGTGGTGACACAGACAGGTGTGAGATGGAGAGCCAAACAGGGATGCCAGGGTCAGCAGCCGGAGGAGGACACAGAGGCGGGCGGGCCGGCTGGGCGCAGCGGGATGCCAGGGTCAGCAGCCGGAGGAGGACATAGAGGCGGGCGGGCCGGCTGGGCGCAGCGGGCGGGACCTTGGCGAGAAGGAAGGAGCCCCCTGAGGGAGGGCAGCCCTGTGCTCCCCAGGAGGCCCCTGCCGCGTGGGAAGGGGACCAGTGTCACCAGATTGGACTTCTTTTCAGCCAAAGCTGCAATCTAGATTTGAAGTAAACCACCCAGCTTGTAGCTGGTGTTACTTACTGATTCTGTGTTGAGTAAACCTGTCGGGCAGGAGCTGTGGGTCCCCAGCTGGGCGATCGCTGACCCCGGAGCTGTGGGTGGTGTGGGGGCAGGCCGCGTGACCCCTCCTGACCCCTGCTTCCCTTCCCAGGGTTCTGCACGGCCAAGGGGGGCCTGGTGAGCTCCATCCTGCACCCCCGGCCACTCAGCTTCAAGTTCTACAAGCACAGCATGAAGTTCGTGGCCGCCCTCTCTGTCGTGGGTGAGTGGCCCCTGCACCCTGCCCTTCGGGGGCACTGAGCCCCGGCCCAGCCCCGCTGAGCCTCTCCTGTCTCCCCAGCTCTGCTCGGCACCGTCTATAGCATCATTATCCTCCTCCACAACCAGGTAAGCCTGGGGGCTGGGGGGGGTTCTGGGGGGGCCCAGGGCCCACGCCGGCTGGCCCTTGGCCCTGACAGCGCCTCCTGCCAGGTGCCCCTGGGCGAGATTGTGATCCGGGCGCTGGACGTGGTGACGGTGGCCGTGCCGCCCGCCCTGCCGGCCGCCATGACCATGTGCGCGCTCTACGCCCAGAGCCGGCTGGAGAGCCAGGGCATCTTCTGCGTCCACCCAGCGCGCATCAACCTGGCAGGCAAGCTCCGGCTGGTGTGTTTCGACAAGGTAGGGGCTGCGGGGACGCCGACATCACAGCCAGGCCCCCCCGCACACACCCACACACCCCTCACCCTGCAGTGCTGACCGAGCGCCTGCTGTCCCCACTGCCAGCCCGTGGGCCCTTCTCTGAGCACCGGCAACCGCCTTGTGTCCTGGGATGGAGACACTCAGAGGTGCCCTCCACCTGTGTCGTGCTCACGGTCTGAAATGCAAAATGTCCGATATCACCTAATTTGTTTGAAGACCACTGAGGGCCTGCTGGGTACCAGTGTGCATGCTAGGTCGCTTCAGTCGTGTCCGACTCTGTGCGACCCCACGGACCGTAGCCTGCCAGGCTCCTCTGTCCGTGGGATTTTCCAGGCAAGAATACTGGAGTGGGTTACCATGCCCTCCTCCAAAGGATCTTCCCGACCCAGGGATTGAACCTGTGTCTCTTCTGGCTCCTGCACTGGCAGGTGGGTTCTTTACCACTAGCGCCACCTGGGAAGCCCCTGGGTACCACAGGGGATCCGGCAGTCAGCCCCTCAGAGATGTGCCCAGCACCAGGATGAGCGAACCAAGGACCTTGGAGAGCTGCAGCTGGCGATGGGCTCTAGGAGGGAAGGGATGGGGTACGTGGGAGGAGGCAGCGGGGGGACGCCCTTAGAGAGAGAGGGCAGTCAAGGCTCCTTGAGTCCCACATGATCTTTGAGGGGTGGCCCCCACCGCAGTGAGAGTGGGGCTGGCCCAGCGGAGGGGATAAGCCGTGTGGCTCCTGGCTCCTTGGAGGAACAGACTGTGGGAAACAGTGAAGAGACGAGACCCGCAGAGCCCTGACTGATCAAAGGCTGGCGGGCCCTGGTGAGCAGGCTGGACATTATCTGCGCAGTTGTTTTTTTGGCTGCGATGAGTCCTTGTGGCTGCGTGCTCTCTCTTGTTGCAGCGAGTGGGCTGCTCTCTCACTGCGGTGCCCAGGCTTCGTCGTGGGGCATTTCCTGCCGCATCGCACGCTCCTGGGCACACTGGCTTCAGTACTTATGCCACACGAGCTTAGCGGCCCACATCATGTAGGACCTTCCCGAGCCTGGGATCCTCGCGCTGGCAGGCGGGTTCTTATCGCTGCAACCCCCAGGGAAGCCCCGGGTGTTATTTAAACTGAAAGAGTGGAGCGTGGTCAGATCGCAGAGCTCCCAGGCCCGTGAAAGGGCCAGTGTGGAACTGAGCCGCTGAAACACGGTGCGGAAAATGCGGGAATCCTTTCACCCCATTCATCCATTCATTCATTCCTTCATCTCCCTGGGAGCCCGGCACAGCCAGGCCCTCTTGGTGCCACAGTGGACAAGTGGCGGGGTAGTATCCCTGGAGGGAATGATGCCAGACAGAGAAGCCCCAGGGCTTGGTGGGGCATCCTGGCTGAGGGGCCTGCTTGATCAAAGGTCTGGAAGCACAGAGACCTCTTCTGGCTCCAGCCCTGCCTCCTGGGGCTCCCAGGGGCCCCCCTCACTGGGGACACGGGCGCCCACCGCCACAGGACCAAGCTCACCTAGGACTTGCCACTGACCCGCCCTCTTGCCCCCTTGCAGACGGGTACCCTCACTGAGGACGGCTTAGACGTGATGGGGGTGGTGCCCCTGAAGGGGCAGGAGTTCCTGCCGCTGGTCTCGGAGCCCCGCCGCCTGCCCATGGGGCCCCTGCTCCGGGCACTGGCCACCTGCCACACCCTCAGCCGGCTGCAGGACACCCCAGTGGGCGACCCCATGGACCTCAAGATGGTGGAGTCGACTGGCTGGGTGAGGAGCCCAAGCAGGTTGTCCCCCTGCCTTTGGGCACCCGGGCCAGAGGGTGAGCCCACCTCGGCTGAGCCCCCTGATCTCCATTTTTGGGACTCCCAGGGCGTCTCTCTCTTACCCACCACCAAGAACAGCAGTGGCCACGGCCCGTGCCAACCCCATGCCAGCGCTCTGCTGCAGGGGCCTCATCTCGTAGTGGGGGCCTAAAAGCTGCCTCACCGGGAGGAAGCGGGGAGATCTGGAGTACCGTGTCCGAGGTCACCAGCCGGCTTGTCAGGGGCAAAGCCGGGGTTTGAACTCGGGTCCTCCCCACTCCAGAGCCCACGTTTGTGACGTCTGTTCCGTCCGGCCTCCCATCAAGGAAGTCCTCCATGCTTCTAACTCGAGTCTCTCCTACTGTCTCTTTCCCGGGGCCAAGGGTTGGCTGCCCCGCCCCTTGATCCCCGCATCCTCTGCCTGCCTCCCAGGTCCTGGAGGAGGGGCCAGTTACAGACTCGACATTTGGGACCCAGGTTTTGGCAGTGATGAAACCCCCGCTCCAGGAGCCCCACCTGCAGGGCATGGTGAGTCGCGGGGGCGCCCGCGGGGCGTGGGGTGTCGGGAGCCCACCGGTCAGCCCTCAGCTGCCCTCCGGTCCCGCAGGAGCCCCCGGCGCCCGTCAGCATCCTCGGCCGCTTCCCCTTCCTGTCGGCGCTGCAGCGCATGAGCGTGGTGGTGGCCTGGCCAGGCGCCGCCCAGCCCGAGGCCTGCGTCAAGGGCTCTCCCGAGCTGGTGGCCAGCCTCTGCGACCCCGCGACAGGTGAAGGGGCCCCCGGGTTCCGGTCGGAGGGCGCCCCCCGGCCCCGCCCCCTGACCCACCCCTCCCCCGGCAGTGCCCGTGGACTTCGCCCTGAGGCTGCAGAGCTACACGGCCGCGGGTTACCGCGTGGTGGCCCTTGCCGGCAAGCCGCTGCCCGTCACGGCCAGCCTGGAAGCCGCTCAGCAACTGCCCAGGTGGGGACCGAGCGCCCGCCTCGCGCTCGCAGAGCCAGGCCCGGTGCCCTGCGGGGGCTGGGGAGGCGCGTGGCCCACGGCCTCTGACCCGGGCCTGCCCCCCAGGGACGCTGTGGAGCAGGAGCTGAGTCTCCTGGGGCTGCTGGTCATGAGGAACCTACTGAAGCCTCAGACGCCGGGCGTCATCCAGGCTCTGCGCAAGACCCACATCCGCACCGTCATGGTGACAGGTAGGTACTGCCGGCGGGGTGGCCCTGAGAGGGCAGGGTGCCCGGCATCCGCTCTGGGGCGTCTCTGCTGGGCTCCTGCTCCCGGTCTGGTCCTCTTCAGACATTTCAAGTATCGTCAACTCTAAGCAGTAGTTGTCACCCCAGCTGACAGAGGAGGGAGGTGAGGCTGGGCAGGAGTGACAGCCTGGGGCCCACCGGCTGGGTGAGCACCCCTGAGGGCGGAGGGGCAGGTCAGCCCCGAAGGCCTGTTTCACGGAGGAAGGAAGAAAGACTCCAGCCAGGGTGACACGGAAGGACGCAGTGGGTTTGTGTCCTCCCCTGGTCCTCCCAGCCCTACACACACACACACACGTATACACACCCACAAACATACACACACACACATGTGTACAGACATACACACAGAGACAGAAACAGATACACAGACACACATGTACACACACGTGTACACACACACATGTACACACAGAGACACACATGTACACACAGAGACACACACACACTCTCTTCCCAGCAGAGCCCCAGCATCACACGGTGCATGTGGGACTGACCCCGGGCCCCGCCTCTCCTCAGCCCACTTCTACACGTGAGCTGGCTCCCTTCCTGGCTGCGCGTTGTTTCCAGGTCTCGGGTTCAGGCTGTCGCTGGCTGCAGCGAGCAGGGCTGCTCTCTCTGCAGTGCGCGGGCTCCCGTGGCTTCTCTGAAGAGCACACGCTCTGGGTGCCCGAGCTTCAGTGGTGGCAGCGCTGGGCTCAGTGGTCGCAGCTGGCAGGCCCCAGAGCGCGGGCTTCTGTGGCCGTGGCTCGTGGGCTTAGTTGCCCCATGGCGTGTGCGACCTTCCCGGACAAAGGATCAAACCCGTGACCCTGCGTTGGGAGGCAGGTTCTTATCCACTGGACCACTGGGGAAGCCCTCTCCTAGGACCTTTGACACAGTCGTATAGATGAGGAGACCCAGGTTCAGAGACCTTGGTGCCCTGCCTGAGCTCGCTCAGCCGATCGTAGTGGACGGAGTCCGTCCAGCCTCAGTTTTCCCAGCTGTACACGTTAGGGTTAGGATGGCCCCCCAACGGCGGCCGGACCCTGACCCTGCCCCGCACCCCCAGGGGACAACCTGCAGACGGCGGTCACCGTGGCCCAGGGCTGCGGCATGGTGGGCCCCCGGGAGCGCCTGGTTATCGTCCACGCCGTGCCCCCAGAGCAGGGCCAGCGTGCCTCCCTTCAGCTCCAGCCAGTGGAGTCCTTCGCAGCCACGAACGGGGCCCAGGTGAGGCTGACCCCGAGTTCCAGCCACAGCCCCCCACGCCGCCACCCCCATGTCACCTGCCCCAGCCCTAGCTCTCAAGGGGAGCAGGGGGCGCTGAGCTGACCTTCCCGGGCCCCCAGGGTCCTGACCTGGCTGCCAGCTGCACCATGGAGCCAGACCCCCGGTCCAGCCACCTGGCCCTCAGCGGGTCCAGCTTCAGTGTCCTTGTGAAGCACTTCCCCAAGCTGCTGCCCAAGGTAGGCCCCCGGGGTCCCCCGGTCACCCCACCCCCGCCGTGCTCCGCTGCCTCCTCGGGGCCGCCTCAGCCCCTCCCTCCTCCCCGTGCCCCCAGGTGTTGGTCCAGGGCACCATCTTTGCCCGCATGGCGCCTGAGCAGAAGACAGAGCTGGTGTGTGAGCTGCAGAAGCTCCAGTGAGTGCCTGCGGGTAGGCCGAAGGGGGCGGCTGGCCCACGTGTCCCTGCTCCCACCCTGGGCGTTAGGGAGCCCTCAGCTTGGAGAACTCCGCGGGCACCCCTGGGTCTGTCCTGCTAACAGGCACCCCAGCCCTTGGTATCTGCAGAGGAGTGATTCTGAGAGTCCCTGCAGATACCGAAAGCCACAGGTGCTCAAGACCCGTATGTAAAGTGGCCAAGTGCTGTCCGCCCTCTGCGTGCGTGGATTCAGGCCCCACGGCCGTAACCGCACCTGTTCACTGAGCACACAGCGCGCCGTTTCCCGAGCATTTCCCAGGCACCCTGCGAGCAGGGGGTGCAGCCAGCCCCCTCTCTGCCTGCAAACTCCCGGGGTGGGGGGTGGTGTCCCAGCCACAGAGGCCCCTGTGGGCCCAGAGCCGGCGGGTGAGTCGGGCTGCCCACCCTCCCGTCCCCACCAGGTACTGTGTGGGCATGTGTGGGGACGGCGCCAATGACTGCGGGGCCCTGAAGGCGGCGGATGTGGGCATCTCACTCTCCCAGGCCGAGGCCTCAGTGGTCTCCCCCTTCACCTCCAGCGTGGCCAGCATCGAGTGTGTGCCCATGGTCATCAGGTAAGGCAGGCCGAGCGCCGGCGGGGGCTGGGAGGGGCTGGGCGGGGCCTGGACCCCGCACACCCATGCTCGCTCCCCAGGGAAGGCCGTTGTTCCCTGGACACGTCGTTCAGCGTCTTCAAGTACATGGCCCTGTACAGCCTGACCCAGTTCATCTCTGTGCTGATCCTCTACACGGTGAGCGTCTCCTGGGCCCTCAGCCGAGGGGCGAGGAGTCAGCAGGTTCTGGTAGTCGGCATGGCTGCAGATCCTGCTCCAGCCGCGTGGCGTGGGCACTGTGGGTCTCAGCAGCGAGGATTGTCTGAGATGGTGAAAGCGCTGAGCCCCTGGTGCACAGTAGGTCCTCAGAAACCAGAGTAGCTGTCCTGGGCTCGTGTTTTCCCCCCATCCCCTGGGAGACCGAGACAGAGCTCAGGCTGGGGTGAAGGAGGCGGTGGCCTCTCTCCCACGGAGCAACCTTTCCCCACGTGCCCTGACCCAGACCTCAGTTGTGCCCCCTGCATCCTGCCAGCGGGCATCACCCCCTCTCTGCTGGGAGCACACGCTGAACACCCCCTGGAAGCAGGTGACGCCGCGGGCGGCGGAGGCCTTGCGCTGGCTTCTGCCCTGTGTCCACCCGCAGCCTGGGGAGGGCGGAGGGCAGGAGCTGTGAGTCCTCTAGGACCGCCTTCAGGCTAGGCGCTCCCATCAGAATGAGGCCACCCAGGTCAGCGGGCATGCCTTCCCCAGACCCGTGAGGGGCTGCAGAGAGGCAGGGCAGTGTCCGCTCCATCAGACCAGCAGTTCCCAGAGCCGCGAGGGGCTGCGGAGAGGCGGGGCACCAGGACACCTCCCGCAGCAGGGCTTTTCAGGGCAGGGCGGGTCCTCCTGGCAGACTGGAAGCTGTCCTGCCCCCTCTCCGCCGGCAGGTCAACACCAACCTGGGCGACCTGCAGTTCCTGGCTGTGGACCTGGTCATCACCGCCACGGTGGCTGTGCTCATGAGCCGCACGGGGCCGGCACGGGTGCTGGGGCGGGCGCGGCCGCCCGGGTCCCTGCTGAGCGGGCCGGTGCTCGGCAGCCTGCTGCTGCAGGTGGCCCTGGTGGCCGGCGTGCAGCTGGGGGGCTACTTCATGATGGTGGCCCAGCCCTGGTGAGTAGCGGGAGCCGGTCCGCATCCCCCCATGTCCCGTCCCCTCCCCTGGTTCCCTGACCCTGGGCCCTGTGCCCCCAGGTTCGTGCCTCTGAACAGGACCGTGCCCGCACCGGACAACCTGCCCAACTACGAGAACACGGTGGTCTTCTCCCTGTCCAGCTTCCAGTACCTCATCCTGGCGGCCGCTGTGTCCAAGGGAGCGCCCTTCCGCCGGCCTCTGTACAGCAATGGTGATGCGCTGGGGGGATGCGCTGGGCGGGACGCGCAGGACGGCCGGCTGGGGGCTGGTGCCCTCAGGGCCCCTTTACCTGACGGGCTCCCCCCCACCAGTGCCCTTCCTGGTGGCCCTGGTGCTCTTGGGCTCCGTTCTGGTGGGCCTCGTCCTGGCCCCCGGGCCCCTGCAGGGGCCACTGACGCTGAAGAGCATCACCAGCACCCCGTTCAAGCTGCTGCTGCTGGGCTTGGTTGCCTTCAACGTCGTGGCGGCCTTCATGCTGGAGGTGGGGCCCGGCCCGGGCTGGGGTTGGGGGGGCTCTGGGGGGCCTCGGCCTCAGCTGCTCCCGCATCGCCCTGTCCCTGCAGAGCCTGCTGGACCAGTACCTCCCGGGTTGCCTGCGGCAGCTCCGGCCCAAACGGGCCTCCAAGAAGCGCTTCAAGCAGCTGGAACGGGAGCTGGCGGAGCAGCCGTGGCCGCCGCCCCCCGGGCCCGTGAGGTAGCGCCCCCTGCCGGGCCCGTGAAGTAGCGCCGCCAGCCGGGCCGTGAGGCAGCACCCCCTGCCGGGCCCGTGAGATAGCGCGAGATAGCGCCCCCTGGCCGCCACGTGAGGTAGCGCCGCCAGCCGGGCCGTGAGGTGCCGGCCCTGTGAGGCAGCGCCCCCTGCTGGCTCCATCAGGTAGCGCCGCCCGCCGGCCCGCGCCCTGCACACTGGACCTGCTGCCTCTGAGCCTCCGCTGGACCCCAGACCCCCTCCGCCACTCCCCCCGAGGCCGCACCTTCCCGCCTCCCCCCAGGGAGACGCTAGCCATCCACATCCCCCACTCCGGACATTCCATGTAGACGACAGCCACCGCCCCAGGCAGAGCTGCTGTCAATGTAGCAAATAAAGTCCTCCAGTTGTCCCGGCCGTGCCTGTCTCCTGCCTGACACCACAGACCTGGGTCCCCCCGCGTGTGTGCTCCTGGCATCCCCTGAATTTTTCAGATCACGGTGGACCGTGCCCCCTTCTGAGCTTCCGGGTCCTCTGACAGTCTGACAGTAATATTTCTAGGTCACGCGCGTGCCCAGTGCTCATTTAACCCTTACGGCTGGGGAGCACCGTTCCCCCCCTTCCTTCGGGTTTTAGTTTTGGTCATGCCACGCAGTTTGCAGGATTTTAGCTTCCCAAACAGGGATCAAACCCCGCGCCCACAGCAGTGAAAATACCAAGTCTTAATCGCTGGACCATCAGGGAACTCCCGGTCCCCCTTTTACAGACACGGAACCTGAGGCTTAAAGGCCGTGCAGCAGGGAGAGCCGGGACCAGGTCGCTTTGACCCCAGAGTTCACGCTGTTAACCTTCCTACTCTCCTGTGGAGGCAAGAGAGAACAGGGTGTCTCAGACGAGTGCCAGCACCTACGAGGCGTTAACTGGGGCAGCTCCCTGCTTTCCCAGCCGCAGCATCCTGGGCTGTGTTTGTGGTCCGGTCCCTCCCTCAGATGGACTCAGGCTCAGCTAGAACCACGTGCACCGTCCCCCAGGAGAGGGTGGGTGCTCCTGACGTCATCCCAGCGGCAGGCGAGGTGGGGCGCCCTGGCCAAGCCCCGCCCTAGAGATGTGGCCGGTCATCTGTGCTGGGCGGGGGCGACAGGAAAGAAAAGCCCCTCCCCAGCCTTATTACTGGAAGCCATTGTGCACCGCCCCCCCCACCCGCAGCTTGCCCTCGTGGGAGTTTAGTGAATGTTAACTCAAACCGAGAACCAGGGCACGGGGTGTGGAGAGACAACATGTGCCACCAGGGGCACCCACAGACCCTCCACTGGGCGCTGAGTCTCAGTGGCGGTTCAAGTGGCAGATGCTGCTCGGGGGCCAGAGGACACCGCCAGGCCTGGGTGTGAGTCCCTTCTGCCCCTAACTGGTTACTCCTGTGCCGGACAGTCACGTGTCAGGCACAGCGCCACAGTGGCGAACAAAAGACATGAGCTCTGCCTGGGTGCAGTTTATAAGACATGGCGTGAGAGGCGGGCAGGGAAGGGGCAGCTGTCCAAGGAAACGGGGACGAGAGTGCCCTGCCTGCTACCCCGCCCCGAGTGAGCTGCCAGCTGTGTTCGTGTCCTTAAGACAGAGGAGTGTGCAAGCAGTGGAGGGCCTGGGAGTCAAGATCTAGAGGCAGTAGCCTGGGGCTCAGTGTCCCCCTTTGTCAAGCCTGGTGGTGATTTAGTCACTATGTTGTGTCCGACTCTCGGGACCCCATGGACTGTAGCCCGCCAGGCTCCTCTGTCCATGGGATTCTCCAGGCAAGAACACTGCAGTGGGTTGCCACTTCCTTCTCCAGGGGATCTTCCCCACCCAAGGATTGAACCCGGGCCTCCTGCACTGCAGCAGGATTCTTCACCCGCTGAGCCACCAGCCAGAGGGTTCCTTCTACCCTAGTGGGATTGCACCTGGCAGCAGGGAGGGGCTTAGGGAGGGCAGGGAGGGGCTTAGGGAGGGCAGGGAGGGCTGCGCTGGCCGCTGGGCCAGGGACAAAAGTCCCCACTGCTCTGCCATCAGCGGGTGGGGGCACATAGTTATTCATCCATCATTCATTTGACAAACCAGCATCTTGGAACTAATAACCCCTGCAACGGGTTCACTCCCTGCCTGATAGGACTCAGAGTCTAAAGGACAAGCAGCCTAAGGAAAGGAAAGGCGGCCTGAGGACGTCTCGGTCCCCCTCCCAGCCAGGCCTAGACCCCTGTGACCAGGCAGGAGACCTCAACCCCCACACCTGGCTCGTCTCCCAGGAGAATCCACTGTGCATTCGTTTATTCATTCCACAGATGTTTACTGAACAGCTGCTCTGAGCCTGGCGCCGTGCCGAGTGAGCAAAACGGAGGATGAGCTGAAGCCGAGCTTGTCCCGGTCTCCATGCAGTGGACAGGCTCGGGGGGAGAGAGGCCACTGGGGCCACGGCTGGGAACAGGGAGAGGGGTGCCTCCGCTGAGGAAGTGGGGCTTTGACCTGTCATCTGAAGGGGGAGGGACTCATCGGTGTTGCAGGAGGGAGACACAGCTTGGGCAAAGGCCCTGTGGCAGGTAGAGGAAGGGGTTTGATGAGAAACAGCTAAAAAGCCATTGAGGCTATTGGGAGACCAGGCAGAGGGAGCCAGAAGGCAGAGCCGGGCTGTGGTGAAGGTCGGGTCCTTGGGGTCTCCAGGGGAGTTCAGACTTGTTCCCAGGTACCTCGGGACACCAGTGAAAGGCTTCAGGTAGAAGCCTCCCCTGGCCCACCCTGAGTGGGTGAGTGGGTGAGGGCCGTTTGGGAAGGCCTACTGCTGCTGCTTGGCCGCTCAGCCGTGTCCCACTCTCTGTGACCCCGTGGACTGCAGCCCGCCAGGCTCCTCTGTCCCTGGGATTCTCCAGGCAAGAATGCGGGAGTGGGTTGCCATTTCTTCCTCCAGGGGATCTTCCGGACCCAGGGATGGAACCAGCATCTAGGCGGGCAATGGCAACCCCACTCCAATACTCTTGCCTGGAAAATCCCATGGAAGGAGGAGCCTGGTAGGCTGCAGTCCATGGGGTCGCTCAGAGTCCGACACGACTGAGCGACTTCCCTTTCACTTCACTTTCTTTACCACTAGTGCCACGTGGGCAGGCCTAGATGGCAGGTATCCGGGACTCAGGATTAGAGGTGGGGGCTTGGCGGGCTGCGGGTGGGGAGTTAGCTGTGTGAGGGAAGGGTGGTGGGCTCACTCCCTGAAGGGAACACCTTCCGGGGCCGGGGCCGGGGAAGGTCAGGAGGCTGTGATTCTGGACTTAAATCCTCACTGAGTTTGGGGCCCTAGGGACATGGTGGGGCCAGGCCCGGTAGCCTGTGGCCGGTGGGTCCGCAGAAACGCTGGTTATGGAAGCCCGCTGCGGCCGCAAGCTGCCTGGGGAGACGCAGGAGGCCCGGGAGGGCGTCCTGGAAGCCGGGAGAAGCCGGAGCGGAGGGCAGGGCGCGCGGTCCCCTTCGGGAGGCTGGCTCGGTCCTGTGTCCGGCGGAGGCGGTACGCCCGCCTCACCGCGTTGACAGCGGGCCAGGCGGGATGGGGACAGGACGCGGGCGCATCCTGCACGGTGCGAACTTCTGAGAAGACGTGAGGCCGGCCCCGCGCCCCCCGGAGCACGGCGGCCCGGCGGCGCTCGCGTTAGGACCCAGCGGATCCGGGAGGGAGGGCGGCGCCCGCCCCGTCGGGGGCCCGGAGCGGGGCGCGGGGGGCGGAGGGGCGGCTCGGCGGCGCGCGGACTCGGAGCGGCGCGCAGGGACCCGCAGGTAGGCGCGGGCCGGGCAGGGGTGGGGGCCGGGGCTCCGAAGTCGGCAGGCCCCCAGGGGCTGAGGGGCCCGGGTCCGGGGGCCGTCTAAGCAGATGTAAGAGGGCGCCGGGAAGCCTGGGTCCTCTGGAGGGGCGGCTTTTGTCTTCCCGGAGGAGGGAGGTGGCGGCCGGCGGGGGTGTCCGCGGGGCGGCGGGGACGGAGACAAAGGGCAGGGCCGGCCGGGCCCCCGGGGTGCGTCCCCGGCCCGCTGGGCCGCCCCCTCGTCCCTCAGGGTCGGCCCCCCTCCCCGCCCGATCGCCCACCGTCTGGACGCGCTTGCAGACGCGTCTCCTGGAGGGGCCCCCTCTCCGCGCGGACTCTCCTCGGGACGGCCTGGCCAGGGGCCCCTTCTCCCAGCGAGCCTGGGCGCCCCATGCGGGGGCCTTCGAGGCTTAGGAGGTGCTCTGGGGACAGACAGAACCCCCACCAACCACCTCCCCAGCTGCGGCCTTCCAGTGGTGACAGCGCCAACCAGCCTGGGAGCCAGATGGGGGCAGGGAGGACTTGAGGGGCGCTCCAGGCCTTGGGTCCCCGCGCGAGGAGGAGGCCGAGAGTTTTCAGAGTGGACGCCTGGCCTGCGGGGCAGCTGGGTCAAAGGCCTCAGCTTCCCCACCCCTTCCTCACCCCTTCCTCACCCCTTCCCTCCTCAGTAAGGCTTGAGAGGGAGTGAGACGGGGAATGTGTGCGGTGACCGGGTCACAGAAGGAGAGGTACCAGGTCTCTGCCCCGTCCCCCCTCTCCCTTGAGTCCCCGCGGCCTGGAGAGGGCAGGGTTAGGCAGGCAGTTTTCCAGTTACCCGCCTGGAAGAACTCCTCATGTTGTGGGAGGGCGGGCCCCGGTGGGTGAGCTCAGGACTCCCTCCCAGCCCCCCGGCGGAAGGCGGGCAGTCTGGAGGCTGCCCCCCACTGCGCTGGGGCTGGCCGTGAGGACTTTTCGACTCTGCCAAGTCCACCTTGGGGCCAGACTGGAGACGGGACTCACCCAGAGCTTCAAGAGCCTGCCCCCTCCCCCCAAACTATGCTTGTGACACTCGTCACAGTCATACCGTCTCAGGCGGTCCAGAGCCCCTGGGCTGGGGGACTGTGGTCCTCTTGAGCGCTGCCCTCCAGGCTCGGGAGAGACGCTCTTCAGACCCCACCCTGAGTGCTTCCTGCCCAGCAGACAAATAGCCCTCAGTCTCGTGAGTGTGTGATGGAATCAGCCAGGTCCTGGGCGGCCTGGCAGGAGGCGTCTTCGAGGGGCGGGAGCCGGCGGGGCTCATGTGGTTTCCTGCTGAGCAGGATGCCTGGGCCCCCGGGCTAATTGGGAGCAGGTGTCGGTCTGGCTGACTGCTGGGTCTGGGCTGTGAAGTTAGTTGGGCAGGACTGGGGTCCCAAGGATGGGCCTGGGGTTGTGGTCTGGGCACTAGATTCCTGGTTAAGTGCTGAGCAGAGGGTGGGCATTGGTGTGGCGGGGAGAGCAGGGGCAGGGATTAGAAATGTCCGTGGAGTGTGGGCGAGCAGGGTAGGGTCCGTTGTCACAATCGGCTCTGGAGCCGGGGGGAGGCGAGTCCCTCAGGTCCTGAACGCCCAGTGGGCTCTCAGGGACAGATCCCTCCAAAGTGGTTGCTGCCCCCGAGGCCTGCCCTCTGTGACCCTCGTCTGCCTGGCCTCTGTTCTGGGCCCCCCTTCTCCAGGCTGAATTCTGGGAGCAGAAGCGGCCGTGCGGCCCTGGGGAGCAGCTCGCCCCTCCTCTTTCTCCAGCTGTCCCCAGACACCTGCCCAGCGTGCTCACTGAGCAGTCATGAGAGCTGCCTCCCTCTTCCTGCTCTTCCTGCCTGGTAAGTGGCACTGGGCTGGTGGGGCTCCCGCGTGGGTGCAGGCAAGGGGCTGGCCGCCAGCTCTTGTCCTGCGGCCGGAACTGTATCCCGAACCCCAGGGCCTGCTACCTCTTGGACCACAGACTGGACTGGCCAACCCCCCAGAGTCTGGAGGCATCTCCGGGTGCCTCCTCAACCCTCCGCAGCAGCAGGCTCGGCCCAGGCACCAGGAGCCATGCTTTTCCTCTCACTGCCTGGTCCTCCCGGGAGCCGATGTGCAGGAATGGAGGCCCCTAAAAGGGGGTCTGAAGGCCTGGGATTTGCACTCCCTTGGGGCCAGCTCAGCGACAGTCCTGACCTTGGAGAGGCCCCTGGTTGTCACATGAGAGTTGTTAGCGGGGATCACAAAGGGCCTGCCAGGCCTAACATTCGCTCATTTAACAGATACCTGTGGAGCGCCTACTCTGTGCCAGGCGCTGGGATAGGCCCTGGCGATGCAGTGACCAAGCGGCAAACGCCTGCCTTGCGTGCTGGTGCCCTGCCGGCCTAGAGAAGGGCGAGATGATAAACGTCAGGTTGTGCTGGGTGCTGTGATGGAAACAAACAGGAGGACGCGATGGTGCGGGTGGGCGGCCAGCGAAGGCCTCTCTTACTTTTCATATTAATTTCTTTGGCTCTGCTGGGTCTTACAGCACATGGGACCCTCAGGCCTCGTTGTAGCTCGTGGCATCTTTCACAGTGGCCTTAGTCGAGGCATGTGGGCTCCAGTTCCCTGACCAGGGATTGAACCCGGGCCCCGTGCTGGGAGCACAGAATCTCAGCCGCTGTACCGCCCGGGCAGTCCCAGGCGCTCGGTCACTGTCCTGTCCCACTCTTGGTGACCCCGTGGACCATAGCCCACCAGGTTCCTCTGTCCGTGGAATTTTCCAGTGCAAAACACGGGCGTGGGTGGTGTTCGTTTCCCACACCAGGGGATCTTCCCGACCCAGGGATTGAACCTCAGTCCCCGGCATTGAGCCACCTGGGAAGCCCCCAAGCAGAGCAGAAACTTCAGTAGAGACATGAAGGAGGAGAAGTTAACCAGGCTCTCAGGCCCAGGAAGAGTCCAGTGAAAGGCCCTGGGCAGGCAGGAGCGGCCAAGAGCCAGCAAGGGGGAGCTGGTCAGGGAGGCGGCCCAGGACCAGGGCGTGTCAGGCCTTTGTGGACAAGGAAGCCGTTTGCGTCCTGTGAGTCTGAGTCTGCTGGGATCTTACGGGCCCACCCGAGGGGCTTCTGCCGTCCTCAGGGGTCCTCAGGCCCCTGCTGCCCCTCCCTGCTGGCGCCCCCTCAGCTCTGTCTCCCCACAGCAGGCCTGCTGGCTCAGGGCCAGTATGATCTGGACCCCCTGCCTCCGTACCCAGACCACGTGCAGTATACCCACTACAGCGAGCAGATCGGTAAGCCCGCCGCCCACCCCCAGGCCCCCCCAGCCTGCTCCCCAGATCGGCGTGGCTTGGCCGAGGGTCAGGCGGGGCAGTGGGAGACGGGCTTTCAGGGCTGTGGGCCCTGGCTGCAGTGTGCGTGGGGGCTAGCCTGACCCCCGCCAATTCCACATCTTTATTTCCAGAGAATCCGGACTACTATGACTACCCAGGTAAAGGACTGAGCGTAGGGCAGCGCGGGCAGGCAGCAGGGTGGGGAGTCCGTTGAGGCCTACGGCGCCTACGGGAGGGAGCAGACCCCTTTACCGCCTTTCCCGGCAGAGATGACCCCTCGGCCGCCCGAGGAGCAGTTCCAGTTCCAGTCCCAGCAGCAAGTCCAGCAGGAAGTCATCCCTGCCCCCACCTTAGGTAGGCCACCAGCTCCAGCCAAGCCTGGGGGTGCGGAGGGCTGCCCGGGGCTGGAGGAGGCGACCCCACCCTGCCCAGGACCGTCCCAATGGTCTCTGCCTGCCTCTCCCCCAACTCTAGAACCGGGGACTGTGGAGACGGAGCCCACGGAGCCGGGACCTCTGGGTAAGAGAGACAGAGGGAGCCCCAGGAGTTAGGGGGTGGTGAGTTACAGGGTGATGGGGGTCCCAGGAGGTCAGAGACAGAGTGGGGCCCTGGAGTTAGGGGGCGGTGGGGGGCCCAGGAGGTCAAAGACAGAGGGGTCCCTGGGAGTTAGGGGGTGGTGGGAGTTACAGGGTGGTGGGGGTCCCAGGAGGTTGGAGACAGAGGGGGGCCCTGGAGTTAGGGGGTGGTGGGGGGCCCGGGAGGTCAGAGACAGAGGGGGCCCCGGGAGTTCGGAGGCACTGGGGGGCCCAGGAGGTCAGAGGTGGGCCCCGGGAGTTAGGGGGCACTGGGGGGCCCGGGAGGTCAGAGACAGAGGGGGCCCCGGGAGTTCGGGGGCACTGGGGGGCCCGGGAGGTCAGAGGTGGGCCCCGGGAGTTAGGGGGCACTGGGGGGCCCGGGAGGTCAGAGACAGGGGGGGCCCTGGAGTTAGGGGGTGGTGGGGGGCCCAGGAGGTCAGACGCAGCCAGGCCCCTCGCTCTTGCTGGGTAGGTGGTGGGCTGGGGGCCTTGCAGAGGTGCCCCTGCTTGACGTCAGCAGGGACCCTGGCAGCTCCGGAGACCCCTCTGCCCTGCACTGGGCAGGGGGCTGGACTGGCCGTGGCCTTGGGAGGAGCCTCTAGTCCCAGACACAGGGGAGTGGCTGGCAGGAAGCCCCCTAGCGAGTGGTGCTCTGGGGCTTCCCAGGCTCAGCGGGACTGTCCCAGCCAAGAGCCCGCCGGCCTGTGTGTGGGGGCCCCTGGGCCTGTGTGTGGCTGTAGGTTTGTTTGAACTTAAGTCTGTTTGGACATAGGTCTCTTGGTGCGGTTGTGAGTTTGCATGTGTATGAATGTATTGGATAAAACCGGCAGCCTGGGAAGGTCTGGCAGTGCTGTGTGCGTGCATTGGCGTGTGTGTCTTTGTGTGTGTGTTCGTGTGTCTAGGCTGGGCCTTAGGGTGCAGGGGTTCCTGGCCCCGAGAGCCAGTCTCTGTGGGGGTGCGGCTGGAGGCGGCCCCCGGCTGTGAGCCACGAGCTCAGCCCCCTGACCCCACCTGTCACCCAGACTGCCGCGAGGAGCAGTACCCGTGCACCCGCCTCTACTCCATACACAAGCCCTGCAAGCAGTGTCTCAACGAGGTCTGCTTCTACAGGTGAGGGGTGGGGCTCCAGCCAGCCCCGAGGGGCGGGGACAGACCCCCAGGCCGGGGGTGGGTGCGGGGTCCTCCCCCCGGGGCTGAGCCCTCCCGGCCTGTCCCCTCAGCCTCCGCCGCGTCTACGTCGTCAATAAGGAGATCTGCGTCCGGACGGTCTGCGCCCACGAGGAGCTCCTGCGGGGTAGGAAGCCCCCACCCCGCCCCTCCCGCTGCTTATCAAACGTGGGTCGGACGTGGGTCCTGTCTCATCCTCAGACGGCCCCTCACCAGGGCTGGGGCGCGCGGCAGTTCCCTCACCTGGCCGCGCGCTGACCCCAGCTCTTCCCCGCCCTCCCCACAGCTGACCTGTGCCGTGACAAGTTCTCCAAGTGCGGCGTGCTGGCCAGCAGTGGCCTGTGCCAGTCTGTGGCGGCCGCCTGTGCCAGGAGCTGTGGGGGCTGCTAGGGGGAGCTGGCCCCCCGCCAGCCCGGGGCCCCCAGGCTCTGCCTGACCTGGTGCTTTCCCCCCGTCCGACGTTCCTCTCGTCTTGTTAGAGGGCTGCGGGCCTGGGGCCACCCCCGGAGCCTCGAGGGGGCTCCCGAAGGGCTAGTCTCTGCCTCCGGGCGGGGGACGACCCGGGTGCTCTGTGGGACCTGGGCCCCTGCCATGCCTCCCTGTCCCCCTCCAGGACCGTCCCCACCCCCGAGGTAGGCTGTGACCCCCACCCCAGCTGGTCTGCTTGAATCTCCTACAGCCCCTGGGCGGAGACCACCTTTGTTTTATACAAAATTAAAAACAGGTTTTTACGAAAGACGCGGAGTCCCTTTTTCAGCGGGGAGTGCAGAGATGGCCGGGGCCTCCAACCCTGCCATCCTCCCCGAGGCTGCCCGGCCTCCTTGGGGAAGGGCCGGTTCTGGCGACCGTGGCCTTGGCAGTGCCAGCTCAGCTCTGCCCAGAAAGGTGGGCCCTGACAATCGCCCCACCCCGGGCTGTGTGTGTGTTGCCGGAGGCTGTATCAGAAACGGAAGGTTCAGGAACGTGGCCTCCTCACTTTCAGGGCTGTGTGTGGGGTCTGAGTCCCCCGTCACCGGGGAAGGGCCCCGGCAGGGTGGAGGCCGCCTGTGCAGGGGTCTGAGGGTGCTACAAGGTCGGGTCGGGGGGCTCTGGCGTCAAGGGCGTTTGCGGGGAGGGAGGCCCAGTGCATTTCAGGGGGCAGAAGCAGGCCGGCCGTTTGAACAGCGCCCTCTGACAAGCACAGGGAGACGAGGCTCCGTCTGAGGGCTGGCACACAGCCCTCTTTAAGCCTCTAACCAAGCCTGTGTGGCGGGCATGGGTGGCGTTCCCATCTTACAGAGGGGAGACCAAGCCTAGAGTCAGTACTGAACTCCCCACCCGCCGGGGTCCACGGCGGTCGGTCAGTGGCAGGGCAGACCCTGATGCCGCTGGGCTGCGTGGGCTGAGAGGCAGTTCTCCCAGAAAACACAGGCTAAGCACCTGCTGTGTGCTCCCGCATCACCGGCCTGGGAGGCAGTTTCCCACCTTACCGATGAGCACACTGAGGCTGACAGCTGAAGCAGCTGTGCCCAGGATCACCCAGCGGGGCCCGGCGGGATGCCAGGTCCGCCCCCAGGCCTGCCCTCCTTCACCGTGCCGCCTGGAAGGCCTGCTGGTGCTCGGGGGGTGCACCTGTCCTGAGGAGGAGCCAGAGGAAAGGGCGGAAAGCTTCAGTTGGCAAGAGCAGAGCTGGGCCCAGCCCCAAGCCTCGATGGCTCCGTCTGTTAAATGGGTGGATGGCCCAGGACCCTGGAGGCCTCCCCAGCCCGCCGTCCCGTGAGGTTGTTCCTTACCTTTCTGCAGGGGCCTTTCTAAAGTCTCCCCCACGTCCCTGCGCACCCCTCACTAGGGGACCCCAACCCTCTGGCCCCAGGGCCCTCCAGTCTCCCCATCTCCCAGGAGGCACGTTAACAGCAAGAGGACACATCTGTACAAAGCGTTCTTTAAAAAATGGGGTTGTTACAAAAACAACAATTCTGAACAGTTAACATCGTAAAAAGGTATAAAAATACAGCAACTCTGAACTCTGAGGAACCTACTGACAAACACTGAACTAAGATGGACAGACCTCTGAGCAGCCACAGTGCCTGCCCCAGGCCCAACTCTCACGGCCAGCACGCCTGCGCCCAGGCTCAGCCAGGGACGGGTCCCTCCAGCCCAGCCCTCAGGGGGCCCCCAAGGGGGTGGCTCTGACAGGCTGGAGCCCCGTCCTGGCCCTGGCACCCCGCCCCTCGCCCCTCACCCCCACGAGCTCCGGCCCAGGCCCCCTGGACTGCGCTGAGGGCGCCCCTCCCATCTGGCCCTCCCATCAGGGTCCCGTCGCTAGGATGCCAGCGGAGAGGTGCTCACTTCTCTGGGGGCCCGGAGGGCGAGGAGAAGGAGGCTGAGTGCCTTCGAAGCTCCTGCTGCAGCTGCCCCTTCAGCGTGGACACCTGGAAAAGAACAAGGAAAAAGGGCCCACCAGGCCCAGCCTGGGCTCAGAGCCAGGGAGAGGGCAGGGACCCCAGAGGGCCCAGGGAAAAGCCAGGTGTCCTAGCAGCCCAGGAATTCCCTCCCCTTCTTGTTCGGCTCCACAGAGCGGCTGGGCCTCTCTGGACTGCCCGGCCTCTCCTTGGGAGCCCCATCCCCTCTCACCACCAGGACAGGCCTGGTGCTAGCTGGACTCCAGGGCGGACCTGGGCCCCGGCCTGACCCACGGGGCAAGCCTTGCCCTGCAGACGTGATGGGGACGATGGTCACGGTGAGCCTGTGAGCTCAGCTCTCCCAGGAGGAGCGCCCTTCGGACTCCAGCTGTTGCTCTCAGGGAAAACGGCCCCTTGAGCCCCCGGGACTGTGAGTCGCTAGGTTATCCTGAGGCCAGCTGTGCCACTCTCAAGACAGCCTGCCCAGGCACAGAGCTATGGAGAGGGGACTGAGGTCCAGTGACCTCACTCGCGCCCCCGTGTCCAGCCATGGCTGACACCAGCCCAGGTCCACCCCGACCATCTCAGTTATGGACACCCCGGAGCACCTAAGCCCGAAAGGCGCAAGTGGCAGTGAGACCCGCCCTCTCCCGCTCCCGCCCCGCTCCTGGCTCAGCTTCCTGACGGAGAACCCGCGTACCTGCTCCTCCAGCCCCCGCACCCTCTGCCGGTGGGCGCGCTCCCGCGCCTCCAGCGCGCGCTCCGTCCGCACCTGGGCACCGCGCAGGCGCTCCACCTCCTGCTGCAGCTCCGCTGCCTCCAGCCCAGCTGGGCTGTGGTTCTGCTCCAGCGCCGCCACCTGGGCCTGCAGGAGGGGCCGCCGGTCAGGCCTGGGGCCGCAATGCGCACGCACATGTACGCGAGTATGAAGGGACAGGCCCTCTCTGGGTGGAAGCCCAGGGGTCCCTACGGGCAAAGCAGGGCTTGCAGGACCAGAGCTTTGTCTTACCCCACCCAGCCCTCCTGGCCTGCGAATCCTGAGTCAGGTTGCTGAGTGATCCACTCAGGAGCGCGCACGCATACACACACACACAGATGTTCAAATGCAGAGACAAGCCCGTATACATACAGTCATACAAGCAAGCATGTAACAACCTGTGTTCACATGAATGTGCGCATGTGTCCAAAAGCCCAATACTCTCATATACGCACCACACACACGCACGTCCAAGAAGACACCCAGGGCTCCCCGGGGGGCTCAGTAGTGAAGACTCCACCCACCAGGGCAGGAGCCACGGGTTTGATCCCTGGTCCTGGGGGATCCCACACGCCACAGACCAACTGAGCCCCTGCGTCACAACTGCTGAGCCTGGGCTCCAGAGCCCGCGTGCTGCAACTGCTGAGGCCCACACGCCCCAGACCCCGTGCGGCAACCAGGGAGGCCGCTTCAGTGAGAGGTAGGGCGTCACAAATAGAGGGGCCTCTGGACCCAGAGGAAGCCTGCAGCAATGAAGACCCGGCACAGCCACAAATCAAAGTATTCAAAACCGAAGACATCTGTACACAAAGATACACCATGCAGATAACATCCTATACCTAGACATGCCACATACACGCACAAGGTCCACGCTACACGCATGGGAGTCTGCTCGCGTACACTCGTAGCTCTCTTTGGCTACAAGGATGAGCACACGCCCACAAGTGTGAGCACACACCCACAAGTGTGAACACACACAAGCACGACCACACAAGTGTGAGCACACCCGCAAGTGTGAGCACACCCCCAAGCGTGAGCACACGTGCATGTGCGCTGACAGGCCTTTAGCATCTCCGTCTCTCTCCATTTTGGAGAGGACCCCCTCCCTCTGAGGCCTGGCTCTGGGCCACACCCTCAGGACTGTCTGGGCTTGCAGGTTGTAGGGACGGGGAGCTGGGTCCTGGGCTACAGAGGGGCAGAGGGCCAGGGTGTCCAGGGCGGGGTGGGCAGCGCCGAGACCTCCAGCAGCTGGATCTGCCTCTGGGCCTCAGCCAGCTCCAGCTCTGCCCCCGTGAGCGTGCGGTCCAAGCGGCCCTTCTCCACGTTCAGACGCACCGTGTCCTCGTGACTGCAGAGCTTCTCCCTTTCCACCTAGGAGGGGAGGGCAGGGGCATCAGGGTGCCAGGGGAGGAGGGAGGTCCTGGGCGGGGCATCAAAGTGCCCAGGGAAGGAGGGAGGTCCCAGGGAGGGCATCAGGGTGCCCAGGAAAGGAGGGAGGTCCCAGGGTTCTCAGGGAGGGGTGCTGAGTTAGAGGGGGCGGGGCCAGCGGGCAGCAGGGCTGGGACCCAGGGGCAGCCCAGGGAGGGCCCGAGGGGCACGGCCCACCTTGTCCAGCGTGCTCTTAAGGGCTGCCCGCTCCTTCTCCAGACGCAGGGCTGAGCGCTCCGCATCCCGCTTCTCAGCCTCCAGCTGGGCCAGGGCGCGCTGCAGGCTCCCCAGGCGCTCCTGCAGCTGCCGGCGCTCGTCCTGCACCTTCTGGGCCGTGTGCAGAGCCACAGCCTCAGCCTCCTGCCGCTGCCGCAGCGCCTACAGAAAAAGCCAGCAAGCCTCTGACCCCTGGGGCCTCGGGGTGGGCATCCAGAGCCCCATCATGCTGGGGGTGATGAGGCCAGCTGCCCGGCCAACTCACGAGATGAGGCTGTTATTAGGAGGCCCACAGCGGGGAACAGTCCCTGGGACCTCAGTCTGCACCTGAGTAATGGGGACACGGATGAAGGAGCCGCGGTGCCTCCTGGAGGCGCGGCCCAGCCGTGGGAGGAGGTGGAGCTGAGTGGGAAGGGCCCTGGCCCTCACCTCCTGCAGCTGCTGCCGCTGCCCCTCGGCCTCTGCCCGCCGCAGCTCCAGGTCGGCCAGCTCGCCCCGCAAGGTCTGCAGCTGCTCGCCCAGGGAGCTGCTCTGCTTCCGCGCCTCGGATGATGCCTGCCGCGCAGCCTCCAGCCGCTCCTGGGGGAAAGGGGGCGGTGCCAGGCTGCCTGGGGGCCCTGGGCAAAGGGCTCCCCACTGCCCGGTACCTCCAGGCCAGGCTCAGAGCCCAAAACACGGGCAGTCCTCTCACCTGCATGGTAAGCCAGAGTGCAGGCCTGGCCACGGGCCCCCACAAGGCGGGGAGCCCCCAGACCCCAGCCCTGCTCCTGCGGGCCTGACCCGGGGCCCCACACCCCATCCTGGCCGTCGTGACCACCCCCACCCTCCTCTCACTGGCCAATCTGCGTACTGGGCCAGCACCCCCACAAAGGGCACACCCACAGATGGCTCCCAGGGGCCAGCTCTCCACCACGTCCCCCACAGCTGGGCCCTGGGGCCCCCATACTTGGAGCACTTGGCGGTCATGTTCACAGGCAGTCAAAGCCTTCTGCAGCTGAACGTTCTTGTCCTGGGTGCTGGCAAGGCTGGCACTGCTCTGGGTCAGGGCCTCCGTCAGACCCTGCACCTTGTCCCGCAGGAGGCCCTCACTCTCCTCCACCTTGGCCAGGGCTCCGCTCAGCCGCTCTACCGTCAGCTGCAGAGTGCTTGCCTTCCTCTCGCCGTCTGCCACCTGGGGGAGGACGGATCAGGCGGTCCAGGTGTGCCCAAGCCAAGCCCTGCCACCTCTCTCCAGGCCTTTGTCACAGACACTCCTGGTTCCCAGGCGCTCCCACAGGCTGTGCCAACAGCTGCCTGGCCCGAGGCGCACTGCCAGTTAAGTGCCCTCTTGCAGGGCACCGTCAACCCAGTTGTCCCAGAAGACGCACTGCCAGTTAAGTGCCCTCTTGCAGGGCACCACCAACCCAGTTGTCCCAGGCCCTGTGGTGGTCTCCGCACTGCTATGGAGGAGAAAGGGTAACCACCACCCCCTGACAGTTTGTGTGTTCTTGGCGTAGGCGGGTGATGGCGTAGGGCTAGAAGAGCTGCTGAACATTCCAGTTAGCGCTGAGCTTCCTGGCAGCCAAGGCAAAAACAGAAAAACCAAGCACCTCCCTGCTGGCCCAGAGGCTAAGGTGCCGCACTCCCGATGCAGGAGACGTGGGCTTGATCCCTGGTCAGGGAACTCGACCCCACCTGCTATGACTAAGACTTTGCATGCCACAACGAAACATCCTGCATGGCTCAACCAAGCCAGTGCAGCCAAAATGGATACATATTTAAAGAAAGAAAAGAAAATGAGTGAAGTCTCTGTCTCTCCATACACCTCCTTTCAGAGCAGACTCCATCATCAAACAGTCAAGTCTAGTTTTTGCCCTGCCCCTGCTTAGCTCCGTGATCGCGGGCAGAGACCTCAGGTCTGCGAGCCTCCATGTGCCCATCTGGGAAATGGGGTGATGACGATACACACGCTGCCTCGCAGGGCTGCTGGGAGAGCGGGGCCCCCATGACGCCCTGGCTCGGGGCAGGTCGGGGGGACCCACCTGCCTCTGCAGCAAGTCCGCCCGCTCCTGGAGGGCCTGCACCTGCACCTCCCGGTCGCTCAGGCCCAGGCGGCTGCGCTGCAGTTCCCCCTCGAGTGCGCGCCGCTGCAGCTCCAGCTTGACGCTGCGGCTCTCGGATGCGTCCAGCACCTCCTTCAGACGCCGCTTGTCGCTCTCCAGCTTCGCCTCGTTGGCCTTCATCTTGCTGAGCTTCTCCTGGGGGTGGGGCAGGGTGATGGCAGACCACCCATGCCCCCCACACCCTTCAGGGCCCGTGGAGAAAGCGGGGGGCGGCCTGGAAGGGGCTGGCCCAACCACTCACCATGGGATCAGGGGTCAGCCCCTGACTCTCCTGGGGCCTCAGTGCCCCCCTGTTCACGGGGTTACTCGGGGACCCCAGGGCACTTTCCAGCTCCGCCCAAATCTCACGGGCCATGAGGTCCAGGCTCAGCCTCCCTCCCTGCTCCCTATTGCACATCCAGGGAGCCCACACCTTGGGTGCTCACAGAGCGCTGGGGGGTGGGGTGTAAAAGTGCAGACTCCAGGGCCTCCCTGCTCTGCCCCATGGCGCTCTAGAGGGCAGCCCAGAGCTGCCTGGCGGGTAGGGGCCCAGGGTCCCCCTGGGTTGTAGGGGATGATGGTCCTTCCCACCCCAAGCAGGACGAGCCGGTGAGGGGGCCTGGGGATTGGGGACAGGGCAGGAAGACAGACCAGAGCCCCTTTCTCCTGTCACCATTCCAGAGCTGGGCAGGTCACGGGGCTGCTCTGACCACAGCCCCCCAGGCCTGGCCCCCCGTCCGTGGGCTCGAGCCCCAGCCCTGCCGTGTCTGGGCCCCGCTGCCCCACACTGGCTCCTGCCCAGCTTTGTTCCTGGCCACCTCCCGCGCCCCTGCGGCTGGGCCCACGGCCAGAGCTGGAGCCGCAGACACAACAAGCCAGCTCAAGCTCGGCCCGGAGCCAGAGGCTGGGGGCGGGCTGCGGGGGCAGGCAGGAGGGCCAGGGGAGAGGGGGGATCTGTGCCTGCAAGAAGAGCTCAAGGCTCCAGCAGCCTGACCGTCAGTACCAGGGCCCGTGTGCCTGCCCCAGACACACACACACACACAGGGACACACAGGCATCGCCCAGACACACATAAACCCCCAGAACAGCCCTGGTGTGACTACACAGAGACAAAGGAAACAGGCCCTGTGAGCACCGTCCGTGAGTTCCCAGTGTGCGTGCACGGCCTCCAGGAGAGAATTACTTGTCTCCCCCTTTCATAGATGAGAAAACTGAAAACCACAGGGCGAGGCAAGAACTCAAACCCATGTCTGTCAGCTGTAAGTGCCCAGAGTCTTTCTTCTATAGCCTAATGACCTCAGCGTGAAACCAGACAACAAAATCTGAACGTGCTTTTGGAGAAAGTCACAAGCCAATCACTTCAATGGGTGCTGAGAGACCCACGCAGACAGAACACAGACATGCACGGGAGCACTCACAGGCATCCACGCACAGGAGCACGCATGGGAGCACTCACTGACACACAGGCAGGGAGCACTCACTAACATCCATGCACTGGAATGCTCAGACACCCACGCACGGGAGCACTCAAGGGAGCACTCACAGGTATCCACACACGGGAGCACACAGACACCCATGCATGGGAGCACACAGACACCCACACATGGACATCCTTGTGTGGGAGCACTCACTGACACACAGGCAGGGAGCACTCACAGACACCCATGCACAGGAGCACTCACAGACACCCACACACGGGAGCACTCACAGGTATCCACACATGGGAGCACTCACAGACACACACACACGGGAGCACACAGACACCCATGCATAGGAGCACTCACAGACACCCACACACGGGAGCACTCACAGATATACATGCACAGGAGTAGTCACAGACATCCACTCATGGACAGGAGCACTACAGATACCCACACACGGGAGCACTCACAGGCATCCACTCACGGGAGCACTACAGACACCCCCGCAGGCATATCCAGGCCCCCACCCGCCGCCCTCCCCCTGCCTACCTGGCTGGCCTGGAGCTCGCTCTCGGTGGCCTGCAGGCTTCTCTCCAAGGTGGCCACGCGGTCCAGCACCGCCCGGCGCTCCCGCTCAGCCCGCCGCGCGTTCTCCTCCTGCTGCACCAGCTCGGCCTGCACCCCGCTCAGACGCCCATCCACGCTGCGCCGGGCTGCGGCCCCAACCTGGCCCGTCAGGCTTGGCCGAGACCTGAGCCCTTGGAGCCCTGGGGGTTGGGGGTCTGGACGCGAGGTCTCCCCACAGAAGGGTCCCCTGGAGGAGACCACCTCCCGCCTCCGTGGGAAGAGCCCAAGAGCGAGGTGAGGATGCTAGGGTAGACTCACCTTCCTCACTCTCGACCACGGCCTTCTCCAGCTGCCTGGCCCGCAAGGCCGCGCCGTCCCGTGAGGCCTCCGTCTCAGCCAGCTGCTGTCTCAGGGCGCTCGTCTGGATGCGAAATTCATCCTGCAGCCCGGGGGTCGGGCGGGGAGGAGACCGGGGAGGAGACCCAGCTCTGACTGCGGCTCCCTCCGCAGCCCCTCGCCCCTCACTC
Source organism: Bos indicus x Bos taurus (assembly GCF_003369695.1). Lineage (NCBI taxonomy): Eukaryota > Metazoa > Chordata > Mammalia > Artiodactyla > Bovidae > Bos > Bos indicus x Bos taurus. The sequence goes on from NC_040077.1 coordinate 135,308,594, forward strand.
GCTAACCCTGGGCCCCCTCCGCAGCCCCTTGCCTCTCATCCGCTCTCTCTGGGCCCCCTCCGCAGCCCCTCGCCCCTCATCTGCTAACCCTGGGCCGCGGCTCCTATGCAGCCCCTTGCCCCTCACCCGCTCTCTCTGGGCGCCCCGCAGCTCCTGCACGAACTCTTGCAGGGCCCCCCGCACTGCTTCCGGGTCCAGGTCTGCAGGTGCTGGGGAGATGGCCGGTCCTGGGGAGGGCGGCTGGGACCCGGGGCTGCGTTCCATGGGGTCGGGGCTACTGAGCCCTTCCACGCTTCCTAGAGGAGGAGACACGCTGGGGGACACAGGAGCCACTGGCCTCTGCTGTCTGCGGGGTGTCTGCACCGTCCCAGCGCATCGTGCCTACTGTGCCCCGCCGCCCCTGTGAGCTCCCCGGGGCACCTGCTGGGTCCACTCAGCCTCTCGCTTCACCTTCGATCAGCACTCACAACCCTCAAAATCACACCCCTGTGCTGGCCACCCCCTGCTGCTTCCCTAGCATCAGTCTCTCTCCTCATAAGCTGGCCAGTTGATACCACCCACAGCCACCGTGCTCTACAACATTCCTCCCTACAAAGGCGCTGGGGTCTGTGCATGTGCTATTCCCTTCTCTCCCCAAGACTTCTCTGGCCCATTCCTTTAGGCCTCAATGTAAAGAACACTCCTCAGAGGCCTCCCTGACCCCAGCCTTGGGTGGGGGTGAGCTCCTTCCCACCTCCTGGGGGTCCAGTGTCTGCCCCCCACCCCCAGACCACAAGCACCATGAAGGCTGCATCCCCAGGGCCCAGTCTGTGGGCAGACACTCCCTCGCTTCATTACCTCCCTGTACTGATGGCTAAGGGCTTCCCTGGTGGCTCAGATGGTAAAGCATCTGCCTACAGTGCAGGAGACCCAGGTTCAGTCCCTGGGTCAGGAATATCCCCTGGGGATGGGAATGGCAACCCACTCCAGTATTCATGCCTGGAGAAACCCATGGACAGAGGAGCCTGGAGGGCTACTGCCCATGGGGTCGCAGAGTCGGACATGACTGAGCGACTAACACGCGCTCTGAGAGCTCACAATGTGAGCATCTCCAGATGCTGGACCAGCGCTTTCCATACGCCACCTCTTTCCATCCTCACAGTAATTCCCTGAGAGGTAAGGCCCAATCTTCCCCCTTCACAGGCTGCACAGGCTCAGAGCAGATTCAGTCAGTTCAGTCGCTCAGTCGTGTCCGACTCTTTATGACCCCATGAACCGCAGCACACCAGGCCTTCCTGTCTATCACCAACTCCTGGAGCTTGCTCAAACTCATGTCCATCAAGTAGGTGATGCCATCCAACCATCTCATCCTCTGTCGTCCCCTTCTCCTCCTGCCTTCAATCTTTCCCAGCATCAGGGTCTTTTCCAAGGAGTCAGTTTTTCGCATCAGGTGGCCAAAGTATTGGAGTTTCAGCTTCAACATCAGTCCTTCCAATGAATATTCAGGACTGATTTCCTTTAGAATGGACTGGTTGGATCTCCTTGCAGTCCAAGGGGCTCTCAAGAGTCTTCTCCAACAGCACAGTTCAAAAGCATCAATTCTTCAGCGCTCAGCTTTCTTTGTGGTCCAACTCTCACATCCATACATGACTACTGGAAAAACCATAGCCTTGACTAGACAGACCTTTGTCGGCAAAATAACATCTCTGCTTTTCAATATGCTGTCTAGACTGGTCATAGCTTTTCTTCCAAGGAGTAAGCATCTTTTACTTTCATGGCTGCAGTCACCATCTGCAGTGATTTGGAGCCAAGAAAAGAAAGTCTGCCACTGTTCCCATTACTTCCCCATCTATTTGCCATGCAGTAATGGGACTGGATGCCATGATCTTAATTTTCTGAATGTTGAGTTTTGATCCAACTTTTTCAGTCTCCTCTTTCAGTTTCATCAAGAGGCTCTTCAGGCCCTCTTCGCTTTCTGCCATAAGGGTGCTGTCATCCGCGTATCTGAGGTTATTGATATTTCTCACTTCAATCTTGATTCCAGCTTGTGCTTCACCCAGCCCGGCATTTTGCATGGTGTACTCTGAACATAAGTTAAATAAACAGGGTGACAATATAGAGCCATGACGTACTCCTCTCCCAATATGGAACCAGCCCACTGTTCCATGTCTGGTTCTAACTGTTGTTTCTTGACCTGAATGCAGATTTCTCAGGAGGCAGGTCAGGTGGTCTGGTATTCCCATCTCTCAAAGAATTTTCCAATTTGTTGTGATCCACACAAAGTCTTTGGCATAGTCAATAAAGCAGAAGTAGATGATCTTCTGGAACTCTCTTGCTTTTTCTGATCCAACAGATGTTGGCAATTTGATCTCTGGTTCCTCTGCCTTTTCTAAATCCAGCTTAAACATCTAGAAGTTCACGTATTGCTGAAGCCTGGCTTGGAGAATTTTGAGCATTACTTTACTAGCGTGTGAAATGAAAGCAATTGTGTGGAAGTCTGAACATTCTTTGGCATTGCCTTTCTTTGGGATTGGAATGAAAACTGACCTTTTCCAGTCCTGTGGCCATTGCTGAGTTTCCCAAATTTGCTGGCATATTGAGTGCAACACTTTCACAGCATCATCTTTCAGGATTTGAAATAGCTCAACTGGAACTCCATCATCTCCACTAGCTTTGTTCGTAGTGATGCTTCCTAAGGCCCGCTTGACTTTGCATTCCAGGATGTCTGGCTCTAAGTGAATGATCACACCATCATGGTTATCTGAGTCATGAAGATCTTTTTTGCATAGTTCTGCGTATCCTTTCCACATTTTCTTAAGTGATTTGCCTGGCCTCAAAGCTTGGAAGATCCAGGGCTGAGACTGGAATCCAGGTGCCCCTATTTCCCTGCAGAAAAACAAACTCTGCTTGGGAGATGATGGGCAGTGAAAAGGGGGGGCAGGGCAGTCAGGACGGCAGGACGGCACCTAGAGGTCAACCTGGGAACTGCAGGACGAGGAGTCCGCCTGCCCTTAGCATCCTCTGCCCAGTGACACCCTAACGGCCTCGTAGCTCCGTGAGCACCCAAAGGACCCAGAGCAGGACATGGACTCACTGCCTCATCCGTCACAGTGAAGCCAGCACCTTGTGGGGGCCCGCAAGGTCTGCCTGAGCAGGTCCCGTGGCCGTCACTCCACCCCTCTCCACCTTGCCCACTGCATCCTGGCTGCCCGGTGGCCTCTGTGGGTCGCAGGGCGGGGGACCGCCACTCGGGACCCACCCACTCGCCCGCAGCCTCTTCTCCCTTCTTTCCCTACCGACCACCTCCTCAGTGAGGCTCTCCCTGCCCTCCCACACAAACCCCGAGCCCACAGCGCTGCCTTATCTTTAACAACAAGCATTTTCTTATTTCTTTTGCCACACTGCACAGTTTGCAGGATCTTCATCCCCTGGCCAGAGATCAAACCCCTGCCCCTAGGAGCACAGAGCACTAACCAGTGGGAAGCCAGGGAATTTCCCCAAACACTTTTATTGTGATAAGACAAATATAACGAAACAGGGCTCCCTGACCATCTTTAAGTGGCATTAGTCATATTCACACTGTTTATATGAGCATCACCATCATCTGTTTCTAAATCCTTTCCATCACCCTGTTATGAACTGCATTCCCTCAAAATCCGTATGTTGGAGTCCTAACCACCATGCCTTAGAATTGGACCTTATTTGTCATGAGTTAAGATGAGGAGTCGTGTCTGACTCTCTGCAACCCCATGGACTGTAGCCCACCAGGCTCCTCTGTCCATGGAATTCTCCAGGCAAGAATACTGGAGTGGGTTGCCACTCCCTTCTCCAGAGAATTTTCCAGACCCAGGGATGGAACCCGAATCTCCCACACAGCAGGCAGATTCTGTACTGCCTGAGCCACCAGGGAAGCCCCATACTGGAGAAGGATGGACCCTAATCCAATATGACTGGTATCCTAATAAAAGGGGACATTTGGGGGACTTCACTGGGAGGCCAGTGGCTAAGACTCCATGCTCCCAATTCAGAGGGCCTGGGTTAGATCCCTGGTCAGGGAACTAGATCCCACATGTTGCGACTGAGACCTGGCCCAGCCACAAAGCGGGGCCTGGACACACCCTCAAGGAGAGCTCCAGGTGAAGACGGGGCACGCTCCGCCGCCAAGAAACTCCCACAGGCTTCGAGCCTGGAGCCAACTCTTCCCTCACTCTGCAGAGGAAGGGCCTAGGACTTCTGGCCTCCAGACCCACGAGACACAAATTTCTCTTGTTTAAGCCACTCAGTTTGTGCTGCTGTGTTACAGCAGCCCCAGCAGACAAATACAACTGCAAACTCCATAACCAGTGAGCAGTAATCCTCCCTTCCCCACACCTCTGGCAACCTCTAAATTCTGTCTCCATGAATGTCTATTCTAAATGTTTTCTATAAGTGTAATTATACTATATTTGTCCCTTTTTTTTTCTTTTGGCCATGCCAAATGGCTTACGGGATCTTAGGTCACTCACCAGGGATCGAACACACACCTCCCCATGCAGTGGAAGTGCCGAGTCTTAACAACGGGATCCCAGGGAAGTCCTTATATTTGTCCTTTTGTGACCAGCTTACTTCACCTAATATAACCCTATTAAAGTTCATCCATGTCGCAGCACAGATCGAGATGACCCTCTTTCTTAAGGCTGAATAAACTCCGTTGTATTCAAACACTACCTTAGCAACTCACCTGCTCACGCACACTCTGAGACGGTGTACAATGTCTATCTATTCAAATACTACATTAGCAATTCACCTGCTCATGCACACTTTGAGGCGGTGTACAATGTCTATCTATTCAAACACTACATTAGCAACTCGCCTGCTCACGCGCACTCTGAGGCGGTGTACAACGTCCACCCAGTGCCTCTTTTCAATTCTCTTGCGGATATACCTAGGGGTGGAACTGTGGAGTCATATGGTAATTGGGCTCCAAAATCACCGCAGACAGTGACTGCAGCCACGAAATTAAAAGATGCTTGCTTCTTGGAAGGAAAACTATGACAAACCTAGACACCATTAAAAAGCAGAGACATCACTTTGCCAACAAAGGTCCGCATAGTCAAAGCTACGATTTTTCCAGTATCCATAAACAGATGTGAGAGTTGGACCATAAAGAAGGCTGAGCACTGAAAAATTAATGCTTTTGAATTGTGGTGTTGGAGAAGACTCTTGAGAGTCCCCTGGACTGAAAGAAGATCAAACCAGTCAATGCTAAAGGAAATCAACCCTGAATATTCATTGGAAGGACTGATGCTGAAACTCCAACACTTTGGCCACCTGATTCGAAGAGCTGACTTATTGGAAAAGACTCTCATGCTGGCAAGGATTGAAGGCGGGAGAAGACACCAGAGGATGAGATAGATAGCATCACGAACTCAGTGGACATGAATTTGAGCAAACTCTGGGAGATAATGGAGGACAGAGTCTGGCGTGCTGAAGTCCCCGGGGTCACCAAGAGTCGGACATGACTCAGCAACTGAGCAACAACAACAAAAAATAGTAATTCTAAATTTTAGTTGCTTGAGGAACTGCCAAACTATTCTTTCACAGTGGCTGCATTATTTTACATTCCAACCAACAATATCCCTTGACTTTTCCTTACCTACTTTCTAGCCCTGGAGTCAAGGTGAGCCTGGGGTTAGGCTGAGACAAGATGAGGGCTTCCTGAAAGGCCGCCTCTCCCAGAGTCACCCCCTGGGCCTTGGGAGCAGATGGCAGGTGGGAGGATCTCTTCTGAAGTTCCTGGAGGGCGGTTGGGCTGAGTGTGTATCTTTCTAGGGTAGACATAGTGGCCACAGGCCGGAACAGAGGAGTGGGCAGCCGTGATGGGAGAAGGAAGAGGATGAGGAGCTGATGGAGAGAGGGCAGGAGTCAATCACAGAGGACAGACAGACCCAGGGGAGGTAAGGACGTTAAGATGCAGCACTCTCAGCCACTATGAAAAATAGTATGGAAGGTCTTCAAAAAATTAAAAATAGAGTTGCCATACGATCCAGCAATCCCACTCCTGGGCATATACCCAGACAAAAACATAATTCAAAAAGATACATGCAGACTGTGTTCTCAGTGGCACTGTTTATGTTAAGACATGGAAGCAGCCTAAATGTCCATCAACAGAGGAGTGGATAAAGAAGACGCAGCACATATACACAATGAACTACTGCTCAGTCACAAAAGAGAATAAAATAATGCCATTGGGAGCAACATGGATGTACCTAGAGATTATCACGTTAAGTGAAGTAAGTCAGAAAGAGAAAGACAAATACCATTTGATTTCACTTATATATGCAATCTAAAATACAGCACAGGGACTTCCTTGATGGTCCAGTGGCTAAGACTCTGCACTCCCAATGCAGGGAGCCAGGGTTCAATGCCTGCTCAGGGAACTTGCCCAGTTACCTTAAAATCCAGCACGCCAAAAACGAAGACGGAAGATCCTGCGTGCCGCAACTAAGCCCAAGTACAGCCAAGTGAATAAATAAATATTTTTTTAAATATATGGCACAAATAAACTCTTATGAAACAGAAACAGGGCCACAAAAATGGATAACAAACCTGTGGATGTCAAGGGGGAGATGGTTAGGAGAGTGATGACCTGGGAGTTTGGCGTTATCAGATATGAGCTAGTTTATACAGAATGGATAAACAAGGAACTATATTCAATATTCTGTAATAAACCGTAACAAAAAAGAATATTTTAAAATATACATACATACATAAAGTGAAGTAGAAGTCTCTCAGTGGTGTCTGCCTCTTTGCGACCCCATGGACTATAGCGATCCACAGAGTTCTCCAGGCCAGAATGCTGGAGTGGGTAGCCTTTTCCTTCTCCAGGGATCTTCCCAACCCAGGGATCAATCCCAGGTCTCCCACATTGCAGGCAGATTCTTTACCAGCTGAGCCACCAGGGAAGCCCAAGAATACTGGAGTGGGTAGCCTATCCCTTTTCCAGGGGATCTTCCCAACCCGGGAATGGAACCCAGGTCTCCCGCACTACAGACGGATTCTTTACCAGGTGAGCCACCAGGGAAGCCCAAGAATACTGGAGTGGGTAGCCTTTCCCTTCTCCAGCGGACCTTCCCTACCCAGGAATCGAACTGCTATCTCTTGCATTGCAGATGGATTCTTTACCAACTGAGCCATAGGGGAAGCCCACTTACATAGATATAACTGTATCACGTTACTCTACAAATTTGCAATTTGACATTGCAAATCAACTATGGTTCAATTAAAAAAAAAAAAAAAAAAGGAGCACCTTCCACTTCCTTTAAAAAGCACGTGTGCCCGTTTGCCTCAGTGAGGGGGAGGGGCTGAGATGGGCTCGGGGGCGTGGCCCGGCTCAAGAGGGCGGGGCTGAGATGAGCTCAGGGGGCGTGGCCCCGGCTAAGGGGCCGGAAAGTGACTTGGGCCCCAGGTGGGCGGGCTCTGCGAAGCCACCAGAACCAGCCACAGGGCGGGGTCATCAGAGGAGGGGTGGCCCGGCACCCTGGGCCCAGGGTGCCTCGTGGCGGGACAGAGCTAGGCCTATGGGCGGACGAGGGGCGGAGGCCCCGCAAGGCCCGCCCGCCGACCCCCGCCTCCGTTCTCACCTCCTGCAGGCGTGCCCCGGGCTGGGGAGCCGGCCACCGGCCCCCCGAGCCCCAGGCCCCGGCGCAGGGCCGATCGCAGGCCGGCGAGCTGGGCCTCTGCCGCGCGCCGCTGCGCCTCCACGCGGGCCCGCTCAGCCTCCAGGCCCTGAGCCCGGCCCTCGGCTGCGCTGAGTCGCAGTCCCAGGTCCGCGGCCTCGGCCCGGGCGGCCTCCAGCTTGAGTCCCAGGCTGCGGGCATGGTCCAGCTGCTGGTTCCGGGCGCCGCGCGCCTCCTCCACGGAGCCCAGCAGGTCTCGCTCCCGGGCCCGGAACTCGCTTTCTTGCTCCTGCAGCTTCCGCTGGGCCCCCTGGAGCTGGAGCGGGGACAAAGCCCAGGAGTAGGGGTCAGCAAAGCCACCCCTCAACCGACATCCAGCCTCTCGGCCCACGGGCCCAAAAGTAGGGTACACAGCACCTGTGGTCTCCACCCAAGCAGGAAATGCGCGAACGTCGTGAGAGTACGGAAGGAAACAGCGTTTCTCTCTACCTTCTCTGTAGGTGTCTTGCAGTGTACACCATTTATAAGTAATAAACTAACAGCTAAGGCCTGCACAGATAGGACTTACTAGTGCCAGGCACTAAGTACTTCCCCCCCACCCAGAAAATCAAATCTAATTACCACTATGAATCATCTCCATTTTACAGATGAGGAAACTGAGACACAGGGCAGTTATGTACCGTGCCCAAGGCCACAATGCTAGAAAACTGAGAGCTAGGATTCAAAGTCAAGCACCCTGGCCCCAGAGCCTTTTCTCTTAACCACTAGACCGCAGTGCCTCTCGTGCACATAATTTATCAATGAATCAGAAAATGACAGGAAGCACTAAAAACTCCTTAGGAGCGACATGCCTGACGACACACACGCCTCTGGTTCTGAGAATGAGCCAACCCCTCACTCACTGCCTTAGTTTCACTGAACACCATCCACCCTGGATGCCGAGACCTGCTCAGGGCCTGGTATACACCCCCCATTCTATAACTGCTCTGAGGCACAGAGAGTTCGAGTGACTCAGTCAAGGTCACACAGTAGGTTCAGTGCCAGAAAAGAGTGGAAAGAGTGTCGGCTTTGGAGTCAGACAGACCTGGGTGGCTGTGTGACCTTGGGTAAGTTCCCTTGACCTCTCTGAGCCTCAATATCTGGTTCTCTCTCTAAAATGGGGCTAATTATACCTACCTCATGAGACTGCTGGGAGAATCAAACAACTTTCTGTCTACAAAGCTCTCCCCACCCCTGCTACACAGTTCTTGTCATTATTATTATTATTATACTTGGGGAAGAAAGGAGTGGGGATCAGGGACCAGTCCTAAGGAGTGATCTCTCAGAATGACTCCAGCGCGACTTCCCTGGTGGTCCAGTGTTAAGACTCTGTTTCCACTGCAGGGGTCATGGCTCAATTCCTGGTTGAGGAACTAAGATCCCACATGCCAAGCAGCACGGCCAAAAAGAAGACTCCACTATTGGAGTCCCCAGCCCCTTCTAACTGCCTGCGAGGACCCTCCCGTCCAGGCCGCCTGCCCACCATCTGGTTACCTCCTGCCGAATTGCCTCCAGGTTGGCCTCGCCCTGCAGCAACTTCTGTCGCAGGCCCAGGGCCTCCCGTCTGCCCTCCTTCTCTGCCCGCTCGCCCAGCGCCAGGCGGCCCTGCAGCTCCAGCAGCTCTCGGCCCAGCCTAGCATTCTCGCTGTCCAGCATCTTCATCTGGGAGAGAATGGGCACAGGCAGGACGGAGGACCCTTCTCAGCACCATGCTCCCTTTGAGTCCAGGGTGCCCGTGAGTGCCACAGGCTCCAATGGCAGTCCTTCAGCTCTGCCCCATGACCCTCCCAGTCCAAACCTGGCACTGAGGGAACTCAGGACCCGCTGCTCTGGAGACCACGACCACGTGTGCGTGCTTACTGTCCGACTCTTTGCAGCCCCATGGACTGTAGCCCACCAGGTTTCTCTGTCCATGGAATTATCTGGGCAAGAACACTGGAGTGGGCTGCCATTTTCTCCTCCAAGGGATCTTCCTGACTCAGGGATGGAACCCACATCTCTTACATCTCTTGCATTAGCAGGCAGATTCTTTACCACTGAGCCACCTAGGAAGCTCTAGGGATACATACATTGAACACAACCCTAATCCACTGGAAGCCCGTGCCTGATAACTGCAGCCAGGTCAGACACCTGGGCACCAGTGAGCTCAGTGCACCACCTAATCATAGCTACCTACCACGGAGAGTGGTAGGAGTTCTGCAGGGCAGGGACTCCGGGGCATCTTTCACCTCCACAGTGATGCCTAACTTGTATGGAGTGTCTATCACACGTCTGGGTCATCTTTCGCCTCCACAGTGATGCCTAACTTTTGTGGAGTGTCTATCACATGTCTGGGGCATCTTTCACCTCCACAGTGATGCCTAACTTTTGTGGAGTGTCTATCACATGTCTGGGGCATCTTTCACCTCCACAGTGATGCCTAACTTTTGTGGAGTATCTATCACACGTCTGGGGCATCTTTCGCCTCCACGGTGATGCCTAACTTTTGTGGAGTGTCTATCACACGTCTGGGGCATCTTTCACCTCCACAGTGATGCCTAACTTTTGTGGAGTGTCTATCACACATCTGGGGCATCTTTCACCTCCACAGTGATGCCTAACTTGTATGGAGTGTCTATCACATGCCTAGCCCTATTCTAAGTGCTTTGGTCATGTGAACTCATTAATACAGGATACGTACTGACATCATCCCTCTTTAACAGACAAAAAAATGAAAACTCAGAAAGGTGAAGTGACTTGCCCAGTCACACAGCCCACAAGCACCACACTGGGATTTGATCTCAGACAAATGGAATCAAAGGGATGTTTCTAGCCTCCTATTTCCCCAGGAGCAGGTGGGGCTGAGGCCTACCTACCCTGCAGCACCATAGCAAAGGGAACTTTAAAACGTGCTGTCTCACCCAAAACCCCAGCAAGAGCCTGGCACACGGGTGTGAGCTCCCTTCAGAGAGTCCTGTGGTTTCCCAGGACTTGAGCCTCACAGGAGGGGGCTTGGGTAGAGGGGTGCATTGGTGGAAGGTAGGGGGGATCTGTTATTCAGGCTGTAGTATCTCTGGGGGAGGCAGAGCCTGGGTGCCAAAGGGGGCTGTTTCCTGTCCTGCTGGTCTTCTGGAGTGGGGAAGCCTGAGTCTCAGTGACCAGGGCAGTGCCCAGTATACCGTGGGCACTTGTTAAATGCTTGCTGCTTTTGACGACCTTGGAGATCATCTAATTCAGAGCTCTGCAAACTGCAGGCCAAGATTCCACAGGCCAAATTCCACTAGTCACCTGTTTCTATAAGGGTTTGAGCTAAGGATGGTTTGTGTTTTTAAGTAGTTAGAAATGACTCATTTTTACATGGTTGAAAGAAAAGCAAAAGAAGAATATTTCTGACACGTGTAAAGTATATAAAATGCAAATTTCAATGTCCACAGGCAAAGTTTTAAGGGAACACACTCCACTCACGTAGGTACCATCCAGGCCTGCTTTCTCCCTATGATGGCAGAGTAGAGTAGTCGCGACAGAAACTGTAAGGCCCAGGAACCTGGAAATATTTACTATTGGGAGCTTTTCAAAAAAACGGTTTGCCAGCTCCTGACCTAGTTCATGGGATCTGCACCTCTGGTTGTTCACAGATTCCTTTGAGAACTGGCTAAGAGCTCCGGACCCAATCTTTGGAGATATGTGAACAAATGTGTACACGAAAGTACACACACACGCACAGTTTCATGGTTTGAGGACTCCTCAAAGACCACCCATTAATACCAAGGACAGGTAACAGGCCTTGTTACAGTTCAAGCCCTTGGTTTTGACTACGAGAGGGGCCGCGGCTCCAGGAAGGGGGTGCGGTGGACTTCAGGCGCACAGCGAGTGCTGGTGGGGGGACAGGTGAGGGGACGGGGGTGGGGTGGGTGGGGTACCTGCCGCCGGAGCTCCTGCAGCTCCCGCCGGGCCTCCAGCCGCGAGCGCTCCACCTCCTGCAGCCCGGCCCGCAGCTCCCCGGCCTCCTTGCCCACAGCCACCCGGGCCTCCTCCAAGAGCACCAGCTTCTGCTCCTTGTCCTCTTTGGCAAGCTTCAGGCTGGAGGGGGCAGAGGGCAGAGGGCAGAGGTGGCCCCCGGTACTGGGGAGGGTACCCTGAGTGACCCTGTACAGCAGCCCTTCCCCTGGTTTCTGGAGTGGCTCTGACAGCCTCCTGCCTGCAGGTGCCCATTGCCGCCTGCCAAGCATTCCTCCCCTGGGCCAGGCCCTCCAGGGACGGGGAGCAGACCCTCGGTGGGGAGAGGTGGACAAGAGGGCACACTGGCTTCCAGGGCGATGCCGGTAGGTGGGGCCAGGGTCTGAACAGCCCCCCAACCAGACCGGCCATCACCACTCCCCTTCCTGCAGGGAAGGAAAATCACCTCAAACCAGGCAAGTCTGAGCTTGCTCGGAGGGTAGAGACACCCCACCTGTGCGATTCCCCCAGAACCCTGGGGGTGCAGTTAGTCCCGGGGATGAGGTTCAGGGAAGTGAGGGGCGGAGCTTGGTGAAGGGGCGGGGCTCAGTAAAGGGCCCGCCGGCCGAGACCCCACCTGACCCGCTCGCTCTCTGCCGTCTTCAGGGCCGCGCGCAGCTCCTCGTTGGAGCGTCGCAGGGCCTCAATCTCCCTGACGCCCTCGCTCAGGCTGCGCCGCAGCTCGGCCACCTCCTGGCGCTGGGCCTCGCGGCTGTCCTGGCCCTCCCGCACCTTGCGCTGGGCCTCCAGCAGCTCCCGCCGCAGCCCGCTGCGTGCCTCTTCCAGCAGGCGCAGCTGGGTCCGAAGCTCTTCTGCCTGTGAGGACAGCGGGTGTCCACAGCCGGGGGCCGGGCCCCCTCGGGCTGGGTGCGAGCCTGCCCATTCCCGTCTCTGGGGCCACAGGGCGCCTGCCCCATCCCTCTGCCGCGACTGGGCCTGCAGGTGAGCAGGTTATGATTTGGGGCAAAGCATGCTGGAGTCAGCGGTGCTCTGGCCTGAAAGAATCATCAACCAGGGCTTCCCTGGTGGCTCAGACGGTGAAGAGTCCACCTGCAATGCGCGAGACCCGGTTCAATCCCTGCGTCAAGAAGAGCCCCTGGAGAGCAGAACGGCTACCCACTCCAGTATTCTTGCCTGGAGAATTCCATGGACAGAGGAGCCTGGTGGGCTACAGTCCCTGGGGTCGTGAAGTCAAACACAACTGAGCAACTGACACTACTGCCACCTAATCATCAGCCAAGAGCGCCCTGCAGGGATTCTCGTGGTGGTCCAGTGGTTAGGACTCCACACTTCCCCTGCAGAGGGCACGGGTGTGATCCCTGGCTGGAGAAGTTGCCACATGCTGTGCAACGCAGCCCCCCCAAAAGATCGGTCAACCTAAGGATCAACCTTAACACGTTATTGACCAGAGATGTATTAATACAACTTCTGTTACCTGAACGTGTTGACCAAAGACGTCTCAATATTCACTTACAAATTGCTGGCCACAGGCATCAGTTTCCGCAAAAATCCCTGGTCAATAACGAGTTAAGGCAGGGGCCCCGCCAACCTTTCTGTGAGAGCTCAAGCTCCACATGTACACAGAAGGCCCTTAATAAATGTTTGCTGCTTCCCTCCCTTCCTTCGTTCCCTTACTCTCAAGGGCACCTTCTGGGCCCCCAGCAGCCTCAGCTGTGCTGCGCAGAGGGGCGAGCAGGCAGGCGGGCGGGTGGGCGGCTCACCTCGCGCAGGCAGGACTCCCGCTGGCGGCCCAGGTCTCCGGCCTGCTCCCGCAGCCTCTTCACCTCCTGGGCATGAGCCGCAGCGGCCTCCTCCAGCTGGGCCCGCAGGTCCCGCAGCTCGGACGTCAGGGCGTTCACGGTGCTCTAGGATCGATGGCTCCTCAGACTTGGCGCTGTGGTGTCCGCCCCCGCCCTGCCCCCGCCAGCCCGCCCCTGACTGCTGCTGGGCTAGCAGGGCACTGTCCACTGTCGGCTCCCAGCACGGCCCCGCACGCCGGCCCGTCAGGCCCTCTGTGATCTCCTGACACCCAGCAAGTGCTCTGCACGCAGCTCGTCTTCCCCAGGCTAGGGGTTCACAGGGCCCAGCTGTATCCTCTGCCTCCAGTGGGGACCCCCAAGTAAGGCTGAAGCCTCCTGCACAGCCTGGAAGCTGCCGCAGTGCACAGCCACGCCTCCGTCCCCAAGCCCCGCCCCTGCCCGGGCCACGCCCACCCAGGGGCCACACCTCCGCCACGCCCTGGCCTATGCCCGCCCGCCCAGGCCACACCCCCACCCACCCCGACCCCGCCCGCCCTACCCTGTCCTGCTCCTGGCGGTTCTGGGCGTCCCGCTTCTGTCGCTCCATCTCCAGGGAGACGGCGGCCAGGCTGTGCCGCGTCCCCATCAGCTTCTCGGACAACGCCGTCTTCTCGGACTCCTTTAGGGACAGGGCCTGGGGAGAGGCGGGAGCAAAGGGCTCAGGGCCCTGGGAGGTCCTGGGGGATGCTTGGGCCTTTCCCCACCCTGCCCTGGGAACGGTGCCCCCGGGGGCTTGGGGCCCTGACCGGCCACCGCAGGTGGAGCCAGGGTCAAGGCGCAGCCCCAGGAAAGCGCTGGTGCACTGTTGTTACAACAGCAGTTACAACCTGGACACAGACACAACCTAAGAGATCGCACATCCTGAAGGGCCTTTCATTACTCCCATTTTACAGATGAGGCTACTGAGGCTCAAAGAGGTAAAGTGACCTGCCCTGGGTTACGTGGCGGGTAAGGAGAGATGGGCGAAGCCTGCCCTGTCTCCATTTCGTTACAGAAGGTCAGGAGTTAGTTCTTTCTGAGGAGGGTCAGCTGCTGCACGTGGGCTCCGTGGGGACAGCTCGTAGGCAGTCACGGGGACGCCACACCGGGCCCGGGGTGGAGGAAGGGTGAGCGGAGGGGGTTAGCTTTTCGGGAACAACACTCATGGTGTCAGGATTGTGGTGGTTATGCATTACGCTCCCGCCGTGTGCCAGGCCCACCCGCTGGACATGGGGATCTTGGTGACGCCTCACAAATGCCCCTTGAGTTCCCACTGTGAGGTGAGGAAACTAAGGCCCGGAAAGGACTCCTGGCTGCAAGCCTGGGTGGCGAGCAGGGCCTGGCCCCTCAGGCGGCCGCCGGAGCCCACGCACCTGCTGCTTCTCAGTCTCGGCCAGGAGCAGGCCCTCGTCACGCTCCTGCTGCAAGGCGGCCATCTCCTCACTCAGCTCTTCCTTCTCGGCCTCCAGCCGGGCCAGCAGCTCCTCCCGCTCCCGCTGGAGCTGACCCTGCAGGCGGGCCCGCTCTGCGCCCAGCTCCCGCCACGCCGCCTCCTGAGGGCCAGGCAGAGGTGTGCGTGACCCACGCGGCTGGGCGGGCAGCTGCTCTCCACCCTCGGGGCGGCCGGGCCTCGGGGCAGGTGGGGTAGGTGAGAGGAAGGGTTATGACGGGGACATGCCGGGGCTGTGCAAGCCCCAAGGAGCAGCAGCTAAGTGGGCTGAGAGGATGGGGGCTGAGTGGAGCGGGAGCAGAAAATGTTTCCTGGAGGAAACAAGCAGCAGTCAGTCAGGTAGAGAAAAAAGAAAAAGGACCCTGGGCCAGAGTACAGCCCCAGAGGCAGCTTGGAGGAAGGAGGAAGACGAACAGGGAAACCGTGATGTTTACGGTCCCTGGAGCTCGAATTACAAGGTGGACAGGGTGAAGGCCAGGGCCAGAGCCACACGGAGCAGTCAAGCCAGACCACGCCAGACCAGTGGGCGTTCGGGAGGAGTGATCTGATTCCTAGGGACAGGAGAGTCCTCAGGCAAGGGTGATGAGGGGCAATCTGAAGTTTAGAACAGTGGGTTGCTGTGGGCTTCCCTGGTGCTGCTAGTAGTCAAGAACCAACGTGCCAGTGCAGGAGACATAAGAGACTCGGGTTCGATCTCTGGGTCAGGAAGATCCCCTGGAGGAGGGCATGGCAACCCACCCTGGTCTTCTTGCCTGGAGAATCCCACGGACAGAGGAGCCTGGTGGGCTACAGTCCATGGGGTCGCAAAGAGTCGGGACACGACTGAGCGACTTAACACGCACACACGCAGAGCGTGGAAGAAGGCCTGGGACCAGGGGTCTGGGCAGAGTGTGCTGGGTTGGCAGTGAGGACTGAGGAGGCCTGGGTCTGGGAGCCACAGATCTGCTGACATTAAGAGGCCGAGTCTGGGGTTGCAGGGAGAGGGAGGGTGGGCACAGAGTCTGGCCCCCAGGACTAGGTGGGTGAGACCCACAGGCAGCACAGGCAGAGCCCACCCGGGGCCTGAGGGGGGCGCCTGGCCCCGCACACGTCCTAACAGCTGTGAGGACTCCCTGCATAAAACGCGGTGCCACCCCTGCTGGGGGAGGGGGGCTCCATCCATCCAAATCCAAGAAGACGGGGTGCGTGGGCCCCTGGTGGAGGGGGCCACAGTCCGAACCCTCTGTCAGAAGCAGCCCAGTCCAAGACAGGTGAGGCAGGGCCCTGCCCAGAGGCCAGCCCAGGGAGTGTTTCAGTGCAGTAACCACCACCAGCATCCAGAAAGCGCCTGCTCTGTGGGAAGCCGTTCGTATGGTTGGGCTGGCCAAAAAGTTCATTCAGGTCTGCCATTCCATGCCAAACAAGCTTTCTGGCCAGCCTCAAACTATCACCGTCCCCCACGGTTACGACGAGGAAGTGAAGGCACAGAGGCCTTTGGTAGCGAAACCAGCAGGCGGCCAAGGTCAGGTCTGAGCCGGGCTACACAGCTCCAGAGCCGGTGTGCTCAGACACCACTGCTCTGTTCTTTCAGTGACCCGGCCCCTCACTTTTCTATGTGATCTGGTCTCCAGAATTTACTTTCATATGCAAATAGCACTTCTTCACAAATTAAAGTGCTTTCCTGCTATACATTACATCAACATTTTCCAAACATGTCTGTGGACCTCCTGCCTCGGATCACCAGGGCTGAAACAGACTGGGGCCTGGGAATCTGCATGGTTGATAAGAAGGGGCCCCTGATGGATCCTCCCAGCTGCCCATAGGACCTCTGAAACACAGATGAAGTTCCATTTCACAGATTTGGAGACTGGGGCAGAGTGAGAGGGCTGACTTGCCTGAGGTCACAGAGGAGCTAAAGCCAGTGGTTCAGAGCCACCCCCCACGCAGCCCTCCCCAGTCTGCCCCAAGCCAGCAGCCCGAACCTTCTCTCGCTGGAGTCGCTGCAGATCCTCCTCGTGGGCTGCCCGCTGCTCCCGCAGAGAGGAAAGGGCCTCCCGCTCAGTCTGAAGCAGCTTCTGGGCCGTCAGCTCCTTGTCCAGAGCAGCCTTCTCCTCTGCAGCTGCCATCTGCTGTCGCAGGCCCGCCAGCTCCCCTGTACAGGAGAGATGGGATGGAGTCAGGTTTGGGGGGAACTCCCCAGTGGGCCAGCAGACACGGGCCAGAGGAGCCACAGGGGCAGAGTCCCAGAGGGAAAGGGTCCCTCTGGTATCAAGGCTGAGTTCCCTTGGAGAGCCTCCTTGCCCTCTCTGGGCCAGTTTCCCCATCGGCTGCATGGCCCAGTGGCCCTACCCACCTGGAACGCCATCGAAATGCTGAAGAAGGGGCCCCAAAACGGGGAGGACACAAACATACGGCAACCCCCGTCACTGAGCGCTTACTCGCCAGGCACCTGGCGGGCACGTCACAGCTTCACATCACGCCTAGGCGGCTTACCCCCACTCCCCAGATGAGGACAGGGAGGCTCAGGGGAGACATGGGACCTCCCAAGGCCTCACAGCTTTCCGCAAGACGTCACCTTTAGTGACTGACTGCAATAGTATGCTTGGGGGACTGTCAGCACTAATGAAGATGGCCGCGACGAGGGTGTGCCCCACTGTGGGCCAAATCTAGAAACCATCCTGGGGGCTGGAGGCCACCAGGCACTGTCGGCATTCCCCTTCTTGAGGTGCTCAGTAAATGCGGAGCGAGAGAAAACCCCGAGTTCAGAGACTGCGGGCAGTGAAAGCCATCATAAAAGCAGCTGATGGCGGCTCCACAGAGAGTTCAGGGCTCTCTAAGGGTCCTGATGACGATAAACAGCAGGCATCAGGCCAAGGCCACGCTTCCCTCACCTCATCCTGATGCAGCCTCAGGAGGCAGGGCTCCTCATCTCTGTCAGATGAGGAGCCCGCAGCCCACAAAGAGGAGGGGCTGGGAGCTGGGTCAGGCAGAGCCAAGGATCCCAACTTCAGGGAGAGCCCAAGACTCCACGGGGTACGGTCTGGGTGGAGCCCGGTGTTCCCCGCCCCTTGCCCCAGGCCTGCCTACCGGTCAGGGCCTCCTTGGCCAGCAGCAAGGCCCGCCCGTCTGCCTCTAGCTGTTCCCGCCGGGACTCAAGCTGCGCCAGCTGCCTCTGCACCTCAAACAGGCTGCTCTCCAGGGCTTCCTTCTCCGATCTGCAGCACAGGCCATATCTGAGGCATGGGACCCAGCCCCTCAGGCCCCAGTGGATTCCGGGGTGTGGCCAGGCAGGGCCAGGTGCCACCCTACCTGCCCAGCCAGGTCCAATGCGTGGGTGGGGCTAGTCACCGGGCAACCCTGGCCAATCCCCCCGAGGGGGGCCAGGCAGAGCCCAAGGCCTTACCGCAGGCGTGCAGCCTCCTCTGACAGGGCCCGGCCTTCACGCTCGGCAGCCGCCAGCTGCACTGCCAGGCCAGCCCTCTCCTTGGCCAGCGCCTCCTTCTCCCGAGTTGCCCGCTCCAGTGCCTCCGTCTGCCGCTGCGTCTCCTGTCGGGCCTGCTCCAGCTGCTGCTCCCGCTCACTCAGCTGCCGGGAGAGCTGGCCCCCACCAGGTGCCATGAGCACCACCCCTGGGGTCTCCCCTGCTTATCCTGAAGCATCCCAGCCCCGGGCCTGATCCAGCCCTGGCCTGGCAGGCAGGAGACCAGGCTCAAGCCCAGGTCTCCCCTGATGTGCTGTGTATACCCTGACAAATCGCAGCCTTCTCTGGGCCTGCAGTGCACAGGGTCCTCGCTCAGTCTGGGCAGTAACCGAACCCTTGCTGTCCCCCCAGCACATCCAGGGAAGGCGGGTATATATAGCACAAACCACAGGAGAGCTGCCCTGCAGGCCACAGGGAGGGGCCTGGAGCCCGGCTCCCGCGCCACGTGGGCTGCTCGCTAGCAACCCCTCCCAGGAAGCCAGGCCCTCCGGGACAGGCACCCTAAGGTCCCTTCCAGCTATGGTTTCCCAGCACATCTGATTTCAGTTGTGAACTTCTCTACCGATTATCGTATCTTTGCAAAGTGGTGACTCATTTCTCCAAGTGTTTACACGGCGCACTCTTCAGAACAACCCTCTGGGAATAAGAACTACCATCCCTATGTTGCAGATGGGGCCACCAGGACATGGGGGCCTTGGGGAGCTTGCTCCAGGTCCCAGCTTGCAGAGGCGGGGCTGGATTTCAGCGGGGAATCAGGCTCCAGAGCCTGTGACTTCTGGCGTCTAGAAGCCCTCCAGAGCTGCCCCCTCACCCACCTGGGTGAGCTGCTCCTGCAGCCGGCAGCGCTCGCGGTGCAGCTCGGGGAGCTGGCGCTCCAGCGCCTCCCGGCCCCGCTCCGCCGCCCGCAGGGAGCCCTCCAGGCCCTGCCGCTCCACCTCCTGCTCCAGCCGCTCCTGCTGCAGCCGTTCCTGCTCCTCCCGAGACGCGGCAGCCGCCTGCTCCACCTGCTGCTGCCGGCCCAGCAAGGCCACCTTCTCCTCCTCCAGCTGCGGGTCAGGCGGGGCTGAGAGCAGGGGCAAGCCCAGCCCCCGTTCCAGAAAGGGGCCACCCGTCACCCACACCGGGCAGGAGGACAGGGGAGGTTCCTGAGGGCCAAGTGCGGGGCCGGAGGCCATCAGGCCATTGGGGAGGAGACACAGGGACCGCGGAGCTTCTTTTCCATCAGACCACGAGGAAGAAGACAGACAGAGTCCGAGACAGAGGGACAGAGGTATCCAGGGAGGGGTGGGCTGGGGCTGGGGACGCGGGGCGGGGGTAAGGCAGGAGGGTCCACAGGCCCACCACGTACCTGGGCGACGAGGTGGTTCAGAGCCAGCTTGTCCTGCGCCAGACCCTCATTCAGGGCACTCAGCTTGGACAAGGAGTCCCGCAAAGAGGCCTCCTCCGCCCTCAGCTTGGCCGTGGAGAGCTCGAGTGCCACGCGGCCGGCCTCCGCCTGCAGGGTCGGGACCAGCGGCCAGACAGTCAGGCGGAGAAAGCAGGGAAGAGATGCAAGGGACCCGGAGATGCGGAAGGATGAGGAGAAGGGTAGAGAGATGGGCGTAGAGAGAGGTATGGGGAGACAAGGCCCTCAGACAGGTTGGGGGACATGAGAAGGGAGACGCAACAGGAAACAGAAAGAATCCCTGCAGATGGCCTGCTGTCCACACAGAGCTGGACAAGGGCTGACAAGGCTGGCTCCTGCCACGGGGCACGGCCCGAGGTCAGAGGGTACTAGAGCGGGGTCGCGGGTGGGCCTGCTCAGGGCCTAGACCACAGGGAGTGGGACAGGCACCAACCAAGAACTGTGCCCCCAGCCCTCACAGACCCCAGGACCCGTGCCCAGAGATGGGGCTGGACGACTTGAGTCACAGGCCCTGCCCCAGAAGCATCTGGAAAAGCAGAGGTATGACCAGGCCTGGAGGGCAGTTCACTTACGGCTGTGATCAGAGGTCAGCCTGAGTCCAGGAGGAAGGGGTCAGTCTGTGGCCAGAGGGAGGAGGCCTGGGGCCAGGGCAGAGGTGGGCTTGTGGCAGGGTGGCAAACGGGGACCCACCTTGGCCAGCGCCTCGGCCACCTCAGCCTTCTCGGCCTGCAGCATGTCCCGCTGCAGCGTGGCACCACTCAGCGCCTCTCGCACCTCCACCAGCTCCTTCGCCAGCCCTGAGCGCTTCCCTTCCAGCTGCTCCAGTTGTCTGTGGCTGTGGGACAGAGGGCAGGGGGTGCTCCAGGTCACTCCCCTGAGTCTCCCACAGCCAGACATGCTGGAGCAGTGAGGGGCCAGGCACAAGGCAGGAGCCTCACCCGCAGGGGCAGCCAAGCCCATGGTGACTCTGAACCTCAGTTTTCACATCTGCAAAGTGGGTAACACCCACCTTGTGAAGTTGTTAAAAGGACGTGTGTCCTTATTGTAACCTGACATACCCCCCAAGGGCCTTCAGAAACAAGGATAATGTCCACTGCCACCACGTGCTGAACATCACTGTTACTTATGCCTCAGAGAAATAAATGAACAGCACAGGGGTTAAGAGGTTAACTCTGAAGGTTCATGGGGTCACAAAGAGTCAGACACGACTGAGCGACTGAAGTGAACTGAATGTTATATATAGCTTTGTGTTATAATATGAAGTTACATGTAACTATTATTTAATATTATATACGTTATCTTCCCTGGTGGCTCAGACGGTAAAGCGTCTGCCTGCCATGTGGGAGACCTGGGTTCGATTGCTGGGTCAGGAAGATCTCCTGGAGAAGGAAATGGCAACCCACTCCAGTAGTCTTGCCTGGAAAATCCCATGGACGGAGGAGTGTGGTAGCCTACAGTCCGTGGGTTGCAAAGAGTCGGATATGACTGAGCAACTTTGCTTGCTTTCGTATAAATGCTATGTATGTAATTACAGGGAAGTTATTATATATTATATATAACAACTACAGGGAAGCCTACCATGCTTCCATGTTGCCACACGTCCATGGGGTCACAGAGTCGGACACACCTTGGCCACCGAACAACAAAGTAACTCCTGTTATATTAGCTGTTATCATCCACACTCTACCTCCTACCAGCTCTCTGATCTCTGGGAAATGACTCCATCTGCCCAAGCCCCAGTTTCCTGTAGGTCTGGCTAGAAGACCCTGCAGCAGGGGGTGCGGTGAGGACTCCCTGAGACAGTAGGAGGCCCCAAGCACAGTCAGTGCTTCCCAAGCCCCCAGGGACAGCCAGGGCCCCAGAGCCAGCTGAGTGGCCCCGGCAGAGTGCCAGAAGCCACCCGCCTGCGCTCGAGCTCCCGGCGCGCCCGTGTGCGGTCCTGAGCCGCGTCCTCCCGCTCTTCCTCCAGCTGCTCCTGCTGGCGCCGCAGCTCCTCCTGGGCCGCCTGCAGCTTCTCCTGCTCCTGCCGCAGCTCCTCGACCTGCTGCTTGGCCACCTGCAGGCTGTGGGCCAGGTTGTCCTTCTCCCTGCAGGACGAGAGGAGGGGGCGCTGAAGGGGCTGCCAGGGCCCCTTCCACCGGGGAGGATGGCCACGTTACTGTCCTAGCCAGGAACCACAGACTGCCGTCTTCCGAGGCCTGTGCCTCCAGGAAGCCTTCCTCCCCCTGCACGTGGCCCACTCGTCTCCTCCACATCTCCCTGGAGCCGACTCTTTCCAGCAAAGAGAATCCAGATGTCCTTCTTCCTCATTCAGCCCACCTGGAGGCCCAGAAAAATGGGTGGAAGCCTTGCCATTGGGTGAAGAGGCCAGGCCAGGTTCCTGAGACATGTGGGCACCGTTACCGCCAGCTCTGCTGGCCCACCTCGCCGGGAAACGCCCCCTTATCACAGCCCGTGCCCTTCAATTCTGGGAGGCCCAACAGAGCAGGAGTGTCCAGATCCCAAGGTCTGCTGACCAGGCCAGCAGCACGTGGTAGCTAGGGCAAGGGAGGGAAGAGCCTCCTTCCAAGCCTGGAGTTTCTGGTTTAGGGTTGACAGCTGTCATATCCTCCAATGCCAACTCCCCTTCGCTCAAAATGGCAACCTGTAAATACACTAGGAACGAAGGCTGGCAGTAGGCAGAGGAAAGCATAACAGCGTGACATTAAGAAACACAGCAGAATGCAAAATGAGGCATTCACTAAGAATACAACTACAAAAAAGCACTCCTCCTTTGAAGGCATGGGAAGCACTGGTTTTGCTATCAGATGGACCAGAATCCCATCTCCTACCCCAGCAACATTGCTGTGACCTTGGGCAAGTCTCTCAACCTCAACAGTAACAGCGGTGAACTGCATGGGTTTGACAGGAAAACTGACTGAGACTATACATGCGAAGGACTTGGCAATGAGCCTGGCACACAAGAGGTGTACAGGGGACGTTTGCAAACTGTCAGGAAACACGATGGGAAGCAAAGCCAGGGCATTAACAGGGTCAGGAGGGGTGGGGGAGGGAGGGCTGTGAAGAGATTTCACCTTTTTATTTCCCTCCATTTTCAACCTTTTTATTATGTAGTTACGTTTAAAAAGAAAAAAAAAAAAAAACAATAAGAACAAAAAATCAAAAACATCAGGCAGCCAAGAATGGATACTTTCTTGTCTCTGAAATCCCCAAGAAACAGAGTCTAGAATAACACTGCCAATACGACTCTCGGGGCTGATGGAAATGTTTTATAGTCATAGGTGCACTTGAAATGAGGCTAATGCAACTGCGGGGCTGAATTTTTACTTTTGTAAATGTTGACTTATATTTGAATAGACACACGTGGCCAGTTACGACCATATTAGTGCAAATCGAGCACGCGCAGGCCGATTCATCCCTGGGGCTGGGAGCCCCACCTCTGGCCTCCGGCACCTGTTCAGGAGGTCGACAGCGCTGCGCAGGCGCTGGGCTTCCCGCTGCGCGTCCTCCTGGGCCTGGGCGGCCCCGTCGGCCTCGTCCCGCAGACGCTGCAGCTGCTCCTCCAGGGCACGGCGCTCACCCTCACTGTCACTAAGCTGCTTCCGCAGGGTGCCCAGCAAGTCCTGGCTGGCCTCATAGCGCCCCCGCATGTCCTGTGGCAGAATCACTAAGTCCAGGGAAGCCCCTGCTCTCGGCAGGATGTACACCAGCCTGCGCTGGGACCCAGACCTGTGACCATCTCTGGGCGGCAAAGTGGAGCGACTCGGTTTCCACTCCCCTACACGGTGCCCTCCCACCCTTCTGACACCTCTGCTAGGGCTCTGAACCTCCAGCTCCTGGGACCCCAGGCAGTTCCTACCCAAGTCTCCAAAACACCAAGCACACTCCTTTCCGCACCCTGCGTCTGACGGCCCCACCCAAGGCTCTCTGTCTTGGTCTATGTGGGTGCCTCGTCTCCCCCTCTGCACCAGGACTCTAGCTCCACCCCAGGCTCCGCCCACAGTGGCTCAAGCTCCTCCCATATTAGGACTCTAGCTCCGCCCAGGATCCACCCCAGTAGCTCAAGCCCCTCCCACACCAGGACTCTAGCTCCGCCCAGGCTCCGCCCCCAGCGGCTCAAGCCCTTCCCACACCAGGACTCTAGCTCCACCTCAGGTTCCGCCTCCAGCGGCTAAAGCTCCTCCCATACTAGGACTCTAGCTCCGCCCCCAGGAGCTCAAGCCCCTCCCACTCCAGACGGTCCCGACTCTCTGCCTTCTCCCGGGGCTCTGGCTCTCCCTAGGGTTCCCTCCCTAGGGTGCTCAGGCTCCACTCACGGAGGCCCCAGGCCCGCCCCCAGGCTGGAGCCCCAGCACAGGGTGCTCAAGCCCCGTCCCACCTGGACCTGTAGCTGGCGCTTGTGCAGAGCTGAGTGGATGAGGGCCAGAGTGGAGTCCGAGCAGGCAGGGGACGGGCCTCGGCGCGGGGAGCGGCCGCGGCCGGGCGAGGGCCGCCTCGATGGGGACGGGGTCCGGGCCCCCGAGAGCCCCCGCAGGCTGCCGTCTGAGGCGTCCGCTGTGCGCTCGGAGCCACTTAACTGGACGCCGCTGTCCGTGTCCGACAGGACGGCCTGGGGGCGGGTAAGAGAGAGGGGGAGGGGAGCTGCGCGGTTAGTGGTGCGCAACGTGGCCACCGGAGTCCTGGCCTCCAGCTTCACCACAGCCCCCGCAGTACACCGTAGGCCCCTCCCAAAAGAAGGCTTCTTGATAGCCCTCAGCCCACCAGGACGCCGTCCATTTACTGGGAAGACACCATAGAGCCTTTCTCAGACGGGCAGGGAACAGGCAGTGCCTCCTCTCGGGGCAGAGTTTGAGCTGAGCTACTTATTAATAGAAGGGGCATTAAACAGCAGGGAGGGCGCCAGGGCCCTCAACCGCTTGCAGCTCAGCTGAAGGCCACTAGGGGACGCAGTGGTCCAGGCCCGCCTGCCCTGGCCCTGCCCAGGCCCCCGCCAGTGCTGGCCTGGCTCCAACCTGTGCCATGCCCCTCAGGGTCTGCTGCAGCCCCTCTCCTTCCTCTGTCTCTAGGGCTGCCTGCTCCTGGAGCCGCAGGGATTCCTGGAGTGGTGTTGGGAAGACAAAGAAAGAGTGGTCAGGGTCTCTGCCCTAGTCAGAGACTCCACGGTCTCCCTACCAGGGCGCCTCGAAGGCCATGCCCAGAGGCCAGCGGCTTCGGAGACCCCACAGCGGCACCAGTGCCCTCACTGAACAGACCAGGCCCCCAAGAGGTACAGTGTGTGACCCAGGGCACACAGCTTATTGGAAGAGAGCTGGACGTGGAATCCAGGCCAGACCTCACACAGGATGACCAACCCAGGCAGTACCCATGAGGGGTGTCCCTCTGGTGGGGAGGCAGCTGAGTTCCAACAGAAAGAGCCCTGGGCCAGCAGGGCACAGGCATGAGTTCCAGTCCTGACGCACCAGCATCATGGCTCTCAGACTCTGGCCAAGTATTTTCTCTTGGGCCTCAGCTTCCTCATCTGTGTAATGGGGATCATGCTACAGAATGGCTAAGAGGATGAAATGCGATAAAGGAAGTGAGTGTGCTAACCATTACGGCTGGCACATACTAGGTGCTCACATTAAAGCTGGCACACATTAGGTGCTCAGTTAACGAGGGGTGATGCTGATTCTGAGTGGGCTGCCCAAGCATCCCAGCCCTCAGCCTATGTCCGGTCCCTCCCGTCCCACCCCGCGTCTCACCAGGGCCTCAAGCTTCTCGCTGAGGACTTTGTTGAGCTGGTCTTTCTCCAGATTCTGGTCCTGAAGGCGCTCCACTGTCAGGGCCAGCTCGGTCACTCTGGAGTTGGGAGAGTTACACAGGTGAATGGGAGGCCCACCCAGCTTCTCCTCAAACCCCCAGCTTCCCCAAACCTGAGGCAGGGATGCTAGGCTTTGCCTCTCCTGCTGTGTGACCTGGAGCAAGTCTGTCTCCTCTCTGGGCTGCAGACTTCTCATCTCTGAGTGCGAATGAGGTACCAGGCACTTTATCTCATGGGGAAGCACTCTGGGACCTGCCTAGATCTCAGGAGCAGAGTGCTGCTGCGTGCCAAGCCACTCAGTTGTGTCTGACTCTTTGTGACCCCATGGACTGTAACCTGCCAGGCTCCTCTGTCCATGGGATTCTCTAGGCAAGAAGATTGGAGTGGGTCGCCATGCCCTCCTCCAGGAGGAGGAGGGATTTTCCTGGTCAGGGGATCTTCCTGCCCAGCGATTGAATCTGCCTCTCTTACATCTCCTACACTGGCAGAGGGGTTCTTTACCACTGGGAGCAGAGGCTGGACTGCAAACATGAAATTCAACCTAGGGCAAGAGCCCTCTGAACCTCTGTCTTCCCCTCTGCCAAATGGAGGGCCTGGGGAGATGGCCAAGCGCCCGCAGGGGAAAGGCTGGTGAACAGACACCCCTCCGGCCCAGACCCCCGGCCGTGCACTCCAGCGAGGCCTGCCTCAAGCGGCGCCTCCGAGAACCCACCTGGCACTGAGGTTGGCCTTGTCCAGGTTGCTCTGCAGCTGCAGCCGGGCCAGCTCCTGCTCCTGCAGCTCCTTGCTCCGCAGCTGCTCCTCCAGCAGGGCCTGCTTCTCCAGGGCTGCCTCGGCCCGGCTCTCGGCCAGCCGCAGGCCCGCGCTCAGCCCCAGGCCCGCCTCCTGGACGGCTCTCGAGGTGCGGGCCAGCTCCCCTCCCAGCTGCAGCAGGTCCCTGGTGGAGGACACAGAACAGGGGTTGGATTGGGGGTTAGGCTTCCAGGTGTACATTATAATGACAATGGGGGCTTCCCTGGTGGCTCAGTGGTAAAGAATCCACTTCCAATGCAGGAGACACGGGTTCGATCCCTGATCCGGGAAGATCCCACATGCCGTGGAAGAACTAAGCCTGGGAGCCACAACTACTGAGCCCACGAGCTGCACCTACTGAAGCCTGAGCACCCAAGCGCCCGTGCTCTGCAACCAGAACAGAACCAGAACACGAGAAGCCCATGTGCCAAAACAAGGGAGCGGGCCCTGCCTGCTGCAGCCAGAGAAAAGCCCGCGCAGCCAAAAAGAAATAAATAAATATTGTTTTTTAAAAGAGCAGTGGAAGAGGCCAGGGGAGGGGGAACATGTACAGTCTGCTGTATTTGCTTCTATTAAACGTGCCTGAGTGTCTGGGTCAAAGGTGGGAGGGACGCTTCACAGTAAACCTTGTAAAATTTGAATCTTGTGCTTAGGTGAATTATTCAAAAGCAAGATGCTAAAATGTTAAATGCTAATTTAAAATAATACATATTTTAAATATATCAAATAGGTTAAATTCTTCCCTTTCCTGAATGAACTGTACCACTGGGTATCAGATGGTAAGAGGAGGAAGTGTCTTCTTGTAGAAAAATTCCAGCTAATACATGATGCAGTGACAGAGTGAGACCGTCACGATTCTGCAATCTCTGATGAATGTCTGGACCTTGGCATGGATTGTCAAGGGCTGCCAACACACAGAAAGAGAGGCTCCTGACGGCAGGGTACACAGCACCATGAAGAAGCTGTGTCAAAACACAACCACCCGAACCTCAATCTGATGAAGCCTTATATCCAACATCCAATTTACAAGAAGTACAGAGGACAAAGTTGTTAAGGCACACCACAGAATCCAGACTGTGGGCATCTCTGAGGACAACTGTCCCAGTTTCTGGAACAAATAAAATATTCGACTTAAAAGACAAATCAATGAATCACACCTTGTGAACATCTGTGGATCCTGATTCAAACAATTTTAAATGCAAAAACCAAAGCAAAACCATCTGTGATACTGATGAGTCAATTGGAAATCTGGATTCTGAGTGAATATGAGACATCTCACCAAAAGGTCGTTACTTATGCTTTAGGCACAAAAGGAGACAGACTGGCCTGCCTGCCTCTGGGCTCTCCCCACAGCCTCCCTTGCTCAAAGAGCAAGTGGGAAGGGACTTCCCCGGCGCTCCAGTTCCTAGGACTCCATGCTTCCAGTGCAGGGGCACAGGCTTGATCCCTGGTCGGGGAACTAAGATCCCACAAGCTGTGCGTGGCGGAGGTGGGCGGGGGCAGACACCAAGTCCCCTGTGGCAAGGGACCTGTGAGGCTCTTTTCCAACCTGACCTCCCGCTCACTTGCCTTTTGCTTCAGCCCCACTGGGTACCACTTTCTCCCACCTCCAAGCCTTTGCTCCTGCTGTTCCCTCTCCCTGGAGGGCCCTCAGCTCTGCCAGTTAAAACCCTACCTATCCTTTGGGGTCAGTGCAAATTCCATCTCCCCTATGAAGCATTTTTCCGGCCTCCCAACCCCTTCCCTTGGGGGCTTCCCTCATAGCTCAGTTGGTAAAGAATCCACCTGCAATGCAGGAGACCCCAGTTTGATTCCTGGGGTAAGGAAGATTCCCTGGAGAAGGGATAGGCTACACACTCCAGTATTCTTGGGCTTCCCTGGTGGCTCAGCTGGTAAAGAATCTACCTGCAATGCGGGAGACCTGGGTTCAATCCCTGGGTTGGGAAGATCCCCTGGAGAAGGGAAAGGCTTCCCACTCCAGTATTCTGGCCTGGAGAATTCCATGGACTGTACAGTCCATGGGGAGGCAAAGAGTCAGACACGACTGAGCGACTTTTACTTTCACAACCCCTTCCATCCTTCTGAGCATCTGGGGCATCCTTTCTGTTCCACTTTCATGCCACTGACCACTCATTTCCTCAGTCTAGAGACTGCAAGGTCCTTTGTTCTTATTTAAAAAATTTTTGGCCGCACACAGCTTGCGGGATCTTAGTTCCCTGACCAGGGATTGAACCTGGACCCTCAGCAGTGAAAACACAGAGCCCTAACCACTGGACTGCCAGGGAATTCCCTAGAGGTTGCAAGGTCCTTGGCAGTAGACACTGAATAGTCTAGTGGATTAAAAACAGGGGCGATAAATCCTGACTCAGCCTCTTTCCTACTGCTCTGTGATCTTTGGAAAGTCACTCTAACTCTCTGAGCTTCAATGTCCTCCCCTGAAAAGTGAGGACTATTACGGTTCCTATCTCAAAGGAACACTGGGGATATGAAATGAAATAAAAGGTACAAGGAGC
Organism: Bos indicus x Bos taurus; assembly: GCF_003369695.1. NCBI lineage: Eukaryota > Metazoa > Chordata > Mammalia > Artiodactyla > Bovidae > Bos > Bos indicus x Bos taurus. Next base: position 135,337,443 of record NC_040077.1, read on the forward strand.
CTAGCTAGAAGCAAATATCCAGTAGATGTTTACTAGTTGCTAGTAATGACTGTGCTGTGCTCAGTCACTCCGTCGTGTCTGACTCTTGCGACCCCACGGACTGCAGCCTGCCAGGCTCCTCTGTCCTTGGGGATTCTCCAGGCAAGAATACTGGAGTGGGTTGCCATGGCCTCCTCCAGGGTACTAGTAGTGACTAGGAAACAGTAAATTTAGTAAACACTAAAATTGTTTTTAGTTTAGTAAAATGTTTCTAAACTAAAAAAAAAATTTTACTAAAAATTATTAAAACTACAAAAAAAGTTTTTACTAAAAAAAATAAGTTTAGTAAAATATGACTATTTAGTCACAGTCAGTTTAGTAAATACATTAAGCAAATACGAAATGACTGCCCTGATCTGCTAAGAGTTAATTATTACTAGGTGCCTCTGCGTCTCCCAAGGCCGGCACACAGCAGGCGGGTCTGGTCGGACTGAAGCCCAGCTGGGCGGTGTCCCGCGGCCGCGCCTCCGCGAGCGACCCCTCCGCCGCCAGCCTCACCTCTCGGTGGCCGTCTTCACCTCGCTGACCAGCCGTCGGGCCCCCACGACCTGCCTCCAGACGAGGAGCAGGCGACTATGCTCGTGGCTGAAGTAGGCGTTGAAAGACTGGGGGGACGGAGGGGCTGAGTGAGGGGCCGGGGCGGCAGGCCCAGGTCCCACCCGCGCGGAACGTCCCGAGGGCCGCCGCGGGGGCGCGTGTCCCGTCACCAGCGCCGGCTTGCAAGGCTGGGTCGGAGCTGCCTCGCTCACCAGCCCCCACCTCCCCCTGGCCCAGGGAGCTGGGTGTCAAAGCCTCCACGGGGAAGGGCAGAAGATGCCTGAGACCTCGGTCTGCATCCCAGCTGCCTGCCGCACGACCGGGCAGCAGCTCAACCTCTCCTCAGGAGGACAGGAACACCGTCCATGTAAGTTAAGAGGATCAGAGGAGAAAACGCCCGCCTCTCACACAATACACACTAATCAGGGCTATTATTATGACAGCCATTTTCCTCCCTCATGGGGCTTCCCTGGTGGCTCAAATGGTAAAGAACTGCCTGCAGTGCAGGAGACCCGGGTTCCATCCTTGGGTCGGGAAGATGCCCTGGAGAAGGGCGTGACAACCCACGCCGGTGTTCTTGCTGCAGAATCAAAGGGCCCAGGTGGCGCGAGGCCCCTCCCCCGCCAACCCAGTGAGGCCGTGCCCTGGGGTCAGGCCGGACCCCCGGGCCCCGCGGCCCCGCGGCCCCCAGCCCCTCGTCCACCTCGCCCTCGCGCCTCCAGGTGGCCTCCCGCTGCTCCAGCTCCTGCCGGCCGCGCGCCCAGTCACTGGTCACCTTGCGGATATCATCCCGCAGGGCCTGGTTGGCCGAGCTCGCCTGGTCCAGCTGCTCCCTGAGCAGCGCGTTCACCTGGGCCAGGCTGGCGCTCCTGGGCGGGGCAGAGGAGAGCAGGTGGGTGCCTGGGCGGAGGGCGGCCGGCCCCCGCGCGCCCCCCGCGGGCCCACCTCTGCTGCTCCTCCTCCAGGCGGATGAGGGCGCTCTCCAGGTCCTGGCTGTGCCCTGCGTCCTGAGGGGTATGGAAGCAGGGGCGTCAGACTGGGCAGGGCAGGAAGGGTCAGCCCTGCCCCCCCGGCGCCCACCCGCAGCCGCAGCTGCTCCAGCTCTGTGCATCTCTCCAGCAGCTGCTGCTCCGTCTCCGAGCTCTTCTTCTTGCACTGGAGAATCTGGGGGTGGGCGGAGAGCGGGTCAGCCGCGGTGCTTGGGGTTGGGGGAGGAAAGGTGCGCGGGGGCGGGGCGGCGGCCCGACCTTGGCCTGCAGCCGCTGCACCAGCTGCGCCTGCCGCTGCTGGCCCTCCTGGTAAGCCTGCAGCTTGCGCCGGTAGGAGGCCTGCTCCTCCTGCAGCTGCCGCCGCAGCTCCACGCTCTGCAGGGCCAGCCCCCTGGGCTCCTGGGCTGCCGGCTCCCCGGACTCCCGCCGCACAGCCTGCTCCAGCTGCGGGGAAGGGCCCCGGGTGAGTCCTGCGCCTCCCCAGAAGGCAGGCTCAGGCCTCTGTAGGGGGCGCCAGGCTGGACCCCGACCCACGATGCCTTGCAGGCCCAGGTGGGCAAGCCCAGGACACAGTGCACTTGTGCACGGCCAAGCATAAACACAGAGGAGGCAAGCAGGGACACACAGACAGGGTGTGCAGGGACACAAGTAGGTGGGCCCACACACGTGTGCACACAAAACACAAGATGCCCCTGGGGCAAACCTTGAGGGCCCTGGGCATGCTCCAAATCACCCAGCGCCCTGCGTGGGCAACTGTTAGATCCACGCCATGCCACCCGAACTCTCAGGAAACCTGGATTTTGCTCAGAATAGCATGCTGATGATGTAACAGCACGAGCACATGCAATACACTGAGGCATCAGTACACATGCGCACATGCGAGCTCAGAGACATGCACACACACTACACACTCAGGTCGTCTCAAACACCCCAGACTGACACCGACGGACTCACCCGCCTCCCACTGCCCACGCACAGTACTCAGGTTTCTAAGAGGCGAGCACAAGTGTCCTGACACGTGGCGTGGCTTATGAACGGCCTCCCAGCCCAGCCTGGCCCCTAGCTCTCCGCTCCCCCTCACTGGGGGCCTCCAACCCACCCCGTCCCCCACGCCCAGGCAGCCTGAAGCCCCTTCATCACCCGACCCTGGGGTCAGCGGCAGGACGCCTGCCGGCTCTGACGGCCTCCACTAGCCCAAACCCCCTCACTCCTCCAGGGACCTGCTGGTCCCAGGGGGCCCCCATCCTCCTCCAGCCATCTAGAAAGGAGGAAGGAGGCAGCCAAGGATGGAAAGGCTCAGAGGAGGATGGCGCCCAGAGTGGACTGACAGCAGGGCCAAGCCCAGAGCCTGGCCTTCGAGAGGCGGGGCAGGGCATCCGTTCACACACCCACCCACGTCCGGTCCCAGGGAGGCCAACGTCGAGGACGACGACCGTCACCCATGCAGACCAGGGGCCCAGGCCAGGCCGGCCCTCCAGGCCGGGCTTAAGCAGTGTGCCAGAAGCTCAGGGAGCCAGCCAGCTGAGAACAGCCTCATCTCCACCCCCACCCCGGGCACTGTGCCCACGGAGGCTGTGTGGCAGCTGCAGCTCATGTTGGGGGAACCTGGTCTGAGGGTGCAGGAGCAGGCGATATGCAGGGGGTCTCTCTCCCTAGAGGGCGGGCAGCAAGCCCGTGGCCAGTATCTGCGTGGAGTCCACCCAAGCCAGGTGAAGGGCAGAGCGTCTGTGCTGGCCGTGGCACCGGGATGCTGTGTGTGTGTCAAGCATCAAGCAGGTGCTTCCTGGGCGTGGGGGGGTGTGTTTTGTCAATTGTCTCCATGTGTGACCCTGTGTGTCTGTGTCTGGGCCTTCATGGGGACCGAGGTGAGCTGGCATCTCTTGTCCAAGGTGTACGCTGTGGTGAAGCAGATGGGTACATCTGCGTGTGTGCCTACTGTCCATGCATTTGTACGCCTGTATGCACAGTTGTACAAGGGGGGTTCTGCGTGCATCTGTGCACACCTGTGTCTGGCTGTATGTGTCCAGCCAGCACTGGGCTGTCTGCCATGTGGGCACACCAGACACGCCACGGCGTGTGGCTGTGCGTGCAGGCTGGATGGCGTGTGTCTGGTGCAGCTTCTGTGAATCTGAGTGCATCCTCCTGGTGGGCTGTTGGTGTGTATATATAGAAGGGCTTCCCAGGTGGCGCTAATGGTAAAGAACCCACCTATCAATGCAGGAGACATAAGAGACCTGGGTTCGATCCCTGGGTTGGAAAGATCCCCTGGAGGAGGGCATGGTAACCCCCTCCACTATTCTTGCCTGGAGAATCCATGGACAGAGGAGCCTGGTGGCCTATGGTCCATGGGGTCACCAAGCATCAGACACGACTGAAGCGACTTGCACGCATGCACATGTACATGTAGAAAGGGTCTGACGGTGGCCGCGGTGTGTGTCTCACACAGCTGTGTGAACCAGGTGCTGTCCGTCTCTTGGGTTTAGAGGGGTCCCTGCTGCTGTGTGAACCAGGTGCTGTCCGTCTCTCGGGTTTAGAGGGGTCCCTGCCGCTGTGTGAACCAGGCGCTGTCCGTCTCTTGGGTTTAGAGGGGTCCCTGCCGCTGTGTGAACCAGGCACCGTCCGTCTCTGGGGTTTACAGGGGTCCCTGCCGCTGTGTGAACCAGGCGCTGTCCGTCTCTGGGGTTTACAGGGGTCCCTGCTGCTATGTGAACCAGGCGCTGTCCGTCTCTCGGGTTTAGAGGGGTCCCTGCCGCTGTGTGAACCAGGCGCTGTCCGTCTCTGGGGTTTACAGGGGTCCCTGCTGCTGTGTGAACCAGGCGCTGTCCGTCTCTCGGGTTTAGAGGGGTCCCTGCCGTTGCTGGTGCTCCGCTGCTTCCCAGGGCTCATGGCCAGACCCCTGCCCCTCCAGCCACACCCCACCTCTTGCCACAAACTCTGCCTTTCAATTTCACTCATAAGTCCAAAGGGAAGCAGGCTGCTCCCAAGCCAAGGATGAAAGAAGTTTACTGTCTCCCCTAGCAACCCCCGCTCCACTGCCTGCCGCTCCGATCACCGGGTCCAGGTTACCATGGACACTGCGGGAGCGGGGCTGGCCCAACACCTGCTCCTCAGGGACAGGAGAGCGGGGGCCTCACAGGGACCCAAGGTCCGCCCTCTGACCCGGGGGGTCACCACCTCAGCCTCCCCACACGCAGCCTCTGGACACAGATCACGACCTTAGCTCCACCCCGCTAGGAGTTTAAGGGGTCCGAACAACCTCAAGCCAGGCCACATGCACTGCTGTGGCTGCAGGCCCCACCGCCCGCAGCCCAGCGCCACGTGGGCAGCCGAGAGGGACGATGTCCCAGGGCTGCGGCGCCCAGGCCAGGGGCTCAGCCCAGCTCTACCAGCGGGCTTGGCCCCACGATGCCCTCCCTGGGCCTGTCTCCCCACTGCTGATGAGGCTATCTCCAGGCTCTGATGTTCCCTGGGGACCCACCCCCAGGACAGGCCTCAAGGTCATCCTCATCTAACCAGGGGGGCCCACGCACACCACCGCACACAGGGGACAGTCTCACGCCAGGCTCCCTCTGCATGCTATCCCAGCTTCCCCAGCCACAGGAGGGAACTTCCTAGACTAACGCAGCCCCCCAGCCGCGCGCTCGCAGGAAAGGGAGCGGCCCCCTCCACCTCTTCTTCCCTTCCCCTCCCAGCCGGGGGGCTGTGCTGCCCCCACTGTTGGTTAGAAGCTGGCATTTAAGAGGCAGCCTCCCCCCGGGGCCTGACACTGTGCCAGGGGCCCCAGGATGACTGGCCTCAGCGGGAGGGGCTGGCTCAGCCACCACCAACAATGCACATCAGCCCAGCCTGCCCCCCATACTCCCTGCAAACTCTGGGAAAACGAGCTCTGCGCTGTGCCCAGTGCCGGGGGCCGCTTTAGGCCCCCCGCCCTGCTTCTCTGCAAGTCCCAACAAGCCGGGGGCTTATCCCGGCGGGCGGATGCCAGGACATGGGCACAGCCCACACCCACAGGGAGACACAGATCACTCCTCCCCCTCCCACCGCGGGGTCACAAGCCCTTGTGTAGACAGGCCCAGCTCAGTGAGTCCTGGGCAACCCTGGTTCTACCAGTCCCGCTCAGGGGACCCTGGGCCAGCTTCAGCTTTCCGCTTGCAGTATTAGGGGGTCGTATCTGAGGTCCTTCCCGTTCTCCCAGGACCAGCTGCCGGCTGGGACGCCCAGCCCAGTGGCCTCTTCCCAGCCCCAGGAAACAAAGCCACAGTGCTGAGCCCCGGGCTGTGTGACTCGGAGCACGGCGTGCTCCCGCTCTGAGCCTCAGTGAGCTCCTGTATTACACGGGCGTCGGAAGGGCCCCAACCTCTGTATCTTAAACGCCAAGCTCCCAGCACACACTCGGCACACAGCAGGGGCTCAATAACCCACAGACACTATTATGTGTTACTCCATTACCACCCACGCACCCCTCCCACGGGCACACACACTCCCTCCCGCATGCAGCTCTCTCACCAGCTTGCAGCCACCATCACCTCCCCAGGGCCACCTGCCCCGAGCCTGGCGGCCTAAAGGAGACAACGCACTGAGAATGACCTGCACCCAGCACACCGACCTCCTGCCCCGGCCCCGCTACACAGGCCCCCGGACACAAACCCTGTCTGGACCTGGACGCAGGCCCGGCTACCCCTTCCTTCCTTGGTGGGGCCTCACCTGGGAGAGCGGGCCAGGTCTGTGCCCACCCCAGCCTGCTGGGTGGACCCCAAGGCCCAGGTACATGTGGGTACAAAGCGGTGCCCAGAGACTCAAGGGGCGGCGGGGCACTCTTGGGGGTCTTGTTCTCTGTGCCCCACCCAACCCAGGACAGCCGGGGATGAAACACCCAGGCTCCTGGCACTTCATCCCCTCGTCCCATCGGTTCCTCGCAGTTCCGTGTCGTTACTGTCCCCACTGTGGACAGCAGGCGTGCAGAGTGGAGACACGTGTTCAAGGCCACTCGAGTGGGCAGAGTCGCAACTTGAACACAGGCTGCCTGGCTCCGGGGCCCACCTTTCCCCCAGGGCACGCTGCCCAGGCTGCCTCCCACCCCCAAGGCTGGGGAGCCCCGCGCCCTGCGCCCTGCAGCACCCACCCTCTCGCTGACCGCGCTGTACTTGATGGCCAGCTCGTCGCGCTCCGCCCGGCTCTGGGCCAGCAGGTCCTCCACGCGGGACAGCTCCTGCTGCAGCAGCTGGTTCTCCTCCTGCAGCGACAGCACAGAGGCCATCTCGGGGGCTGGGCCTGCAGGACAGCGGGCACAGGACTGGCCTCCATCTGTGTCCAGAGGGACCGCCTCCCCATACGGGTGCCCCACCCATCCCTGGAGGCAGGAAAACAGACAGGGTCCCCGCGGGGAGCTGCAGCTGAGGGGGTCTTTCCCAGACTCTCAAAGCACATAGGAGGTTGTGGGGGCCGCCCTCCAGGGGCCTGGGGGCCCATGAGCCTTCCTGTCCAGGTGGAGAACGGGCACTGCCAACCCCAGGCCGTCTACAGAGCCCTGAGCTAAGCTGAGTTGCCTTCTCCCCACTGTCTTGGATTCACCCAGGTCAGCCCTTCCCTGGCAGAGAACGCTGTGTTTGGGGTTTAGTCTTCGCAGCAGGCTGCCTGCAAGCAAGGAGGGGATGCTCAGCCCCGCCTTCTCACAGCAGCACGTGGAGACAAGTCTAAGCAAAGGACACCTCAGAGCCTCCGTTTCCTCATCTGTAAAATGGGACCCTCCATCATGGGTCCGTGCCTGCCTCACAGTGAGGATTCAAGAAATGGAAGCTGCAGTCGTTACCGTCGTCATGACTGTGGAGAGGACTGGGAAACGGGACGCAGGAGTGTCTGGGGCAGGGCGGGCGCAGGGAGCGGTACCTGCGCTCTCAGGCTGGCAGAGGCTGCGGGTGACGATCTCCCTGATGCGGGCAGACAGGCCGGCGGGCCGCGAGTCCTGGGCCAGGCCCGACCCCAGGACGCTCCTCTGCAGAGTCTGCGGGGAAAGCGGGAGGATCTGCGGGGGGGCTGAGACCCGGGGCTCCCTGGCGTGGGTGGCAAGGAAACAGTGCTGCCACCCGAGACATGGGTGCCCAGGAGGCGCTCCAGAAACCCCGCCCGGAAGGGCGCTTGCGAGTCAGACTCGCACGAAGCCCAACCGGAGGACGCTCCGTGCGCCCCTGCCCTGGGAAGGAGGCCCGCGGGGGCCCGAGAAGCGAACCAAAGGCACGGCCCACTCACAGACCCAGCCCCGGGCAGGCGGCGTGCCGGGGGCTCCCGCCCAGGACGGGCGAGGACCCCACAGTGCTAGCAGGCGTCACCCCAACCCTAAAACCTGGAGGTGAGGACTCCCCTTCACTCGAGGAGCACTGGACAGAGCCCGGAACTGAACCCCAGAACCCTCCACCCCAACCCAGGGCGAGAGTTGCAAGCGGGGGACCCCCGGCGCACCCACGCCCGCACCCTGAGACGCGCCGCCCCTCACCCTCTCCTGCGAGGCTCCGCGCCCCTGCCCTGCACGGGGCACAGCCCCGGGCCCACCTGGATAACCACCTCCAACGACTGCTCCAGCCCCAAGCTCATGGAGGGCGCCCGTGGGCACCCTCTGCAGGCCTCTGCCAGGGCCCAGGAGACCCACCCAGACTCCCCCACAGCCAGACCGCCGGCTGAGCGCCGGGCAGATTAGGCTTAAATCCGGCGGGCCCCACGTGATCACGGGGTGGGCGGGGCCGGGGAGGGGAAAGGAGGGTGGGGGAGGGGAGCCCGGTGGTGGAGGACTGAGGAGGAGGAGACGTGAAGGGGCGAGGGGAGGGGCGGGGGGGAGGGGCGGGGGGAGGGGCGGGGGGGAGGGGAAGGGGAGGAGTGGGAAACGGAGGGAAGGGTGGGGAGGGGGAGGGCGTGGAGGTGAAGACCCTCCCTAACACACACACACACACACACACACACACACACACATCCAGGCGGCGGGAAAGGCCAGTCTTCAAGATCATCTTTACTGACCCAGAAAAGGGGTCACACGCTTTGCTGAAAATGTGTTTAGGCGCTCGGAGGACTTCACACATCAGGAGCGGGCTGCGGAACTGCCCAGTGCAGGCACGGAACCGAATCCCCCTTCCCCACCCAACTCCCGCCACGCCTCCCTCCGGGCAGCGTCCCAGGGGAAGCAGCTCCGCCTCTGTGAGCCTCAGTGTCCCTGCGCAGGGAGCAAACATTGGCACCCGTCTCAGGGCGGCATCTGGGGGCAAAGGGCGTGTGACTGAGCGCCGGGCTTAGAGTGAATGTGTGAGCCATACTGGTTTCGTTCATCCGAAAATCCAACCCGCACGGTCGCTGTACCCCGGCCCTGGGGCGCCGAGCTCCACCCCCAGCCTCCCACCGCTCCTCCCCTGGGGCAAGGAGGCTGTGCGGCGCCGCGGGTAGGCCGTCAGGTCCGGAATCAGGGCCACAGCGGAGTCCCGCCCTGCCACTTGTTGGCAGTGTGACCCACGAGTCACCGAGACTCAGCATTCTCGTGAAACTGACAGTCACCGTGAGGATTAAATGGGTTGAACCGAGTAAGGGGTCTGACCACGGCTGGCACGTCACCAGCAGTCAGAGCAAGGCGGCTGCTGTTCCCTCTGTCGCTGGCGTCGCCCGTCTGGGCTCCTGCTACCTCTTGACCCCCGGCCTCCGGGTGCTCTCTGCTCTAACACTGTGTCACATTCATGCGATCACTTTGAATCCTCACCTCAACCCATTTCCTGATGAGAAAACCAGGCGCAGAGAGCTGGGGGCTCTCACCTATTCCAAACTGCGGCTGCTGCAGAAAGGGGAAGCAGCCCTAAACTCTTTCCACTTAAGCCAGGCAGCCTCCCAGAGGGCCTGAGGGCAAGGCAGGGGCATTTGCACTCCAAGGCTCTACCAACCTTGTCTAGGTCAGACCGAGGAATGCAGCAGGTGCCGTATAAATGTACAACAGTCCAAGCTGAGCCTGAAACCCCTTGTCCCCAACTAGGGAATCTACTCTGGAAATGGAAAACCAGGAATGGAAAACCAGGAGCCAACACACGGGGCCAAAAAAATAAGTGCCTGGATGTTGCCATGACAACCAAGGCCGGATTCAGGCAAAACTAGACTCAGAGGCAGGGAGCTCTCACCACAAAAACCTGGGGCTCCATCTTCCCACCTCCAGACACAGCCTCCAGAAACGCCCCCCTACAGGCTGCACACCCACAGCCAGAGCAGAGGGGGGCCACAAACACCCCCAGCCAAGCTCTGCAGCCCTGCTTTCCCAGATGGGCAGAGAGGGGGCCCAGATGCGCCTGGTGAACTGAACTAAATTATTCCCCACCAGGGCCCTAGGGGATGGGGGCAGGGAGTCAGATGCCCTTGGCTCTGCCCACAGAGTTCTCCCCGTCAGTCCTTCTGGGTTCTATCACAGAGCCCGAGAAACCATACTAAACCCTGTGTGTATGTGCACTTTCTAATGTTCATAGCTTCCATCCAGCTGTCAAAATAACCACTGAATTCCTCATGGAAAGCTCTGGATATTACAGCTTTAGCATCTGACTGCCTGGATTTGGCTGTGCCTCCCAACAGCTGTGTGACCCCGGGCCAATGACTTTGCTTCAGTTTCTTTATCTGTAAAATGGGATAATAACAGTGCCTGCTTTTACCATGAGTTTTAAATAAGATGATTCACGCTTAGCTATGTACCAGGATATGGTATGACAGGAGCTGCTGTGTGTTCACCAAAGAACATTTCCAGTTCTTCTATGGGAAATGGCTAGAAGCTATTTCCCAGACTCCTTTGCAGTCAGATATGGCCATGTGATCTAGTTCTCACTAGCAGAATTATTGATGCTTTTGAACTGTGGTGTTGGAGAAGACTCTTGAGAATCTTGGACTCTCCTTGGACTGCAAGGAGATCAAACCAGTCAATCCTAAAGAAAATCAGTCTTGAATATTCATTGGAAAGACTGATGCTGAAGCTGAAACTAATACTTTGGCCACCTGATGCGAAGAACTGACTCATTGGAAAAGACCCTGATGGTGGGAAACTTTGAAGGCAGGAGGAGAAGGGGACGACAGAGGATGAGATGGTTGGATGGTATCACCGACTTGGACATGAGTCTGAGCAAGCTCCGGGAGATAGTGAAGGCAGGGAAGCCTGGCGTGCTGCAGCCCATGGGGTCTCAAAGAGTCCGACATGACTGAGCAACTGAACAGCAACAGCAGAATTAAGACAAAACTAAAGTCTGCCACTTCAGACCTGGCCCATGAAAACCTCCCACGAGGACTTCTCTCCTTCCCTGTCCCCCAGCTGGAAGGAAATAACGCGGAGTTCCTAGAGAATGCTAGAGCCACAAGCTGGAAGGGGTCTGGGTCTGTAGGTCACCACGTAGAAAGCACTTAACAGGACTTCTCATGAATGAGAAATAAACTTCTTTTGTGCTACGTCACTGAGATTTCAGGATTTCACTATCACATCAGCTGTGCTGTGCTTAGTTGTTCAGTCGTGTCCGACTCTGAGACCCCATGGACTGTAGCCCGCCAGGCTCCTCTGTCCATGGGATTCTCCAGGCAAGAACACTGGAGCGGGTTACCATGCCCTCCTCCAGGGATTCCTTCCCAGGGATCGAACCGGGGTCTTCCACGTTGCAGGTGGATTCTTTACTGTCTCATCCACCAGGGAAGCCCAGGAATACTGGAGTGGGTAGCCTATTTCTTCTCCACGGGATCTTCCCGACCCAGGAATTGAACCAGGGTCTCCTGCATTGTAGGTGGATTCTCTACCAGCTAAGCTACCAGGGAAGCCCATCGCATCAGCCAGAATTACCTTAATGACTCCCCACTGTTATGTAATTAATACCACTGGTCTTTATTTGTTTGTTTTGTGGTGGCCAGCATGAGGTATCTCAGTTCACCCACCAGGGATGGAACGCCAGCCCCCTGCAGTGGAAATGCAGAGTCCCAACCACTGGACCGTCAGGGAAGTCCTTCGGGTTGGCTATTATTAGTGCTATCATCACCAGTACCAGTACCCAATCTAGAACCCTGCCTGGTGCACTGTAGCCCCTCAGCCATTGTTGGGTGAATTAATACAGAGAAGACACCCTTTGCACTCATTCCCTCCCCACTCTTGCTTAGTCCTCTGTCCACCCCGCAAAGCTGCCATTTGCCAGGTCCAGCTGCAGGCACTAGCCAAAAAGTTCCTCAAAGGCTACTCATGAATCTCAAATGTACCAGCTGCTCTTACCCATTATCCCTTCTTTATTCTCCAGTTGCTGACTAGAAATTATGATAAAAATACTGAACCTACCATGAGCCAGACCCTGTGCCTAAAATTTTGCACCTCTACCTTATCTGCTTAAACCTTCTCGACAGCCCTGGACGCTGCTACTATTCTACTCACTTTACAGATGACAACAATAAGCCTGGGTGCAGTTAAATGATTTGCTCAGAAACACTATTTTAGGAACAATCCCAGGTGTTCTCCTTACTTATTGCAAGTAATAACACTTTCCTTTCCTCTCTCCACACCAAAAATTATTTGCTCAAAGTCATCCAGTCACGGATGAGTTACAAGCTGGAATCAAGACTGTTGACAGAAATATCAACAACCTCAGATATGCAGATGATACCACTCTAAAGCAGAAAGCGAAGAGGAACTAAAGAGCCTCTAGATGAGGGTGAAAGAGGAGAGTGAAAAAACGAGCTTAAAACTCACTATTAAAAAAACTAAGATCATGGCATCCAGTCCTATCACTTCATGGCAAATAGATGGGGAAAAGGTGGAAGCAGTGACAGACTTCCTCTTCTTGGCTCTAAAGTCACTGCAGATGGTAACTGTAGCCCTGAAGTTAGAAGACGACTGCTTCTCGGAAGGAAAGCTATGACCAACCTAGACAGCATATTAAGAAGCAGAGACATTACTTTGCTGACCAAGGTCCGTCTAGTCAGGTCTTTCCAGCAGTCATGCACAGATATGAGAGCTGAACCATAAAGAAGGCTGAGCACCGAAGAATTGATGCTTTCTAACTGTGGTGCTGGAGAAGACTTGAGAGTCCTTTGGATGGCAAGATCAAACCAGTCCATCCTAAAGAAAATCAACGCTGAAGCTCCAATACTTTGGCCACCTGATGAGAACAGTCAACTCATTGGAAAAAGACCCTGATGCTAGGAAAGACTGAGGGCAGAAGGAGAAGGTGACAGAGGATGAGATGGTTGGATGACATCACCAATTCAATGGACATGAGTTTGAGCAAACTCCAGGAGATGGTGAGGGACAGGGAGGCCTGGCGTGCTGCAGTCCATGGGCTTGCAAAGAGCTGGACACAACTGAGTGACTGAACAAGAGCAACACATCCAGCCATGAAGAGCTGAAGCCACAGGTGAGACCCACGTGTGCCTGGTTCCAAAGTTTTAAACAATCACAGGATGGCTACCATGTAGTACTTACTGTATGCCAGTCACCACCCTAGGTTTCTGATGTGTATCAAATAAGCCACTGCCACCTCTTGCCCAGCCTGCTAAGATGGCTCCTCATGGGTGTCCCTACTTCCGCTCTTGTCCCCCACCCATCTGGTCTCACACATCCCTCTTCTGTTCAACCCCTACTCTGGCTACCATCACGCTCAGAATAAAATTCAAAGTCCTACCACGCCCACAAGGCCTGCCTGATCCAGCCTGGTCCACCTCTCCACCTCATCTCTCCTCTCCCCCAGCGCACTCCTCCCCAGCCACGCTGGCCTAACTGATTCTAAACACACCAAGCAGGCTGCAGCTCAGGGCCTTTGCACCTGTCACCTTCTCCGCCTGCAATGCTCTTCCCCTTTCCTTTCACGGCCGACTTCTGCTTCTCAACCAGACCTCGGCCAAAAATGTCACCTTCTGAGAGTGTAAACCCTGATCTTCCAGCCAAAAAAAATTTTTTTTCCTACAGGTATGCTGTTGGTCTGCTCCAAGGGCAGGAACCAAGTTGGCCTTGCTTACTGGTGTCTCTGCAGAGCTTAAGGCTCCAAATACCATTAACAGTTGTTGAGTGAGTGAAGGAATGCTAGGAGACAAATAGTAATATAAGAAACTAAATGAAAAAGAAAAAAATAGAAAGGAAAAGAAAATTTCCCTGGGTTTGTCGGGGTCACACAGGGCAAGTCTTGGCCTGTGTATTCTCCACAGAAAAGGATCCCACAAGGACCCCAGGAACACATATTCAACACCAGCCACATCTCAGGAGCCCAAGGTTAAAAACCGGGCCGTGTCCCCCACAGCGGACTCCGGGGTGGGAGGGGTACCTAGTCTCCAAGGGCTGACCCAGGGCTTGAGAGAAACACGGGAGAAGAGGAACTAAGTCAAAGAAATCTCCAAGATCCGTTTCTGACTCCTGAGGTCTTTCCTGACTGAGGAGCCTGCCCTGGCCTTAGCCTCTGCTCTGATCCGGTCACAGGATTTGGTTGGTAAGCACCTGCTGTGAGCTTAGCTATGGAAAACAGGGAATCTCAGATGAGAACAGATGGTACCCGAGTGTCGCTTCCCTCCAACCGTCTCCCAATCCCCAAGACAAGTAGAGGTCCCAGAGGGACCTGGGGAGACTGGTCCCCAGGAAGGCAGGCAACGGCTCAGAGCGCATAAAAATCACAAGGGAGCCGGCTCACAAGGGCAACCCCAGAGATGGGGGTCTCAGGCCCCACGGTGAGAGGCCCCAGGAGGGCCCAAATCCCTGCAGGGTTTGCTATGTTGGGGAACTCAGTGGACCGCGCTGGGCCTCAGTCTCCTCATGGGCAAAAGGGGACTTCTTGCGACTTCGCAGGCTGCACTGAAACAAAATCCCAAGCATGGGGGGCAGGGCCGGCGCCTGGCCCACCGGAAGCGCAGGAAGGGATGCCTGCTGGTGGCGGAGTTGGGAAAGGCCTGTCCCGGGCGAGCCCCCGCCTCCTCCCGCCCACCCTAGGCCGCGGCAATCGGGCGGGATTTGGAGCCGGACGGCGGGCAGGACGTCCGCAGAGGCCGCGGGCGCTGTCCGCCAGCGGCGGGCCGGGGAGCGCGAGGGGCGGCGCGCGCCCTGAGGCCCCCATGCCCCAGGCCCGGGGCTCCGGCCCGCCTCCGCGTGCGCCCGCCTCCCCGCCTCCGCGCGCGCCCGCGACCCGCCCCACCCGCGGCCGCCGCCCGCCGTGCGCGCCCGAGCCCCTGGCTCACGGCAGGGCGCGCCGCCGGATTCCTACCTTCGCGCGCCAACGCCGCTGCCGCGCAGGCCGAGCGGGCCGGGCCGGAGGGCGGGGGTAAGGGCGGGGCCAGAGGTGGGCGGGGCAGTGGCGGGCCGGGGGCGGGGCCAGAGGCGGGCGGGGTCGAGAGGGGCTGGCGCCCGAACCGCCCGCGTCCCCGCGTCGTCTCGCGTCGGGGGCGCGCCCTGGGCCCGGGGTGTGGCCGGTCGCAGGGAGCGTGAGGCGGGCTCTGGCCCGGAAGCCACACTGGACGGAGGGCTTTTCCCACAGGCTTGCATTTACTGCTCCGGACGGTAATAACCCCCAAACAGGGATTATTAGCTCCTTATGCCAAAACGGGAAATTGAAGACTAAGCCAGTTGCTCAGGGCCTAGAAGCTGCAAGGTGGTAGGGTCGACTGGAACTGAGACCCAGCAGCAGTCTGGGGTTCTGTGTCCCCTGCTGTTTGGTCACTAACTCGTGTCTGACCCTTTGCGATCCCATGACTGTAGCCCACCAGCCTCCTCTGTCCTTGGGATTCTCCAGGCAAGAATACAGGAGTAAGTTGCCACGCCCTTGTCCAGGGGCTCTTCCCGACCCTGGGGTTGAAATCCCCTCTCCTGCATTGGCGGCAGGGTTCTTTACCTCTGTGCCACCTGGGAAGCCCTTGTGCCCCCTGGCCCTGCCTTCAAGGCCTTAAACTCCTAAAGTCTGGCCTTGACCCATCGCCCAACCAGACTGAGGAGGCATCAGTTACTTGACCTGTGGGGAGAATGCCTTTGTTTTCTTGATTGTCCTGCAGTCTCCAGTGAGGCACTCTGGCTTCCGCTTGTTCGTGGATAAAATGGCAGAAGCCCACGTACTGCCCCTCCCGTCTCAGAAGCTCGGGTGCCTTCTCCACATGGAATGGGGAGGAAACCATAGAGGAAAGCATGCTTTTGAAACTAAACAGCGATGTGTCCTGTCTGTTCTAACAGTAGCTCAGATGTCCATCCTCAGTGGGCCTCAACTTCCCTGCATTCCTGAAGGCACTGGGTCCATTTCAAAAGGGGGAGGCAGGCAGGTCCGAATCTCTAGGGTGGAGGAAGGAATGTTTTGTTTGAAGAAGCATGTTTGATTTTGTGATTTTACATTTGGAAAAAAGTAAATTCCCACAAAGAAAAGCAGCAGGCCTACAGCTGATGGTTCCGTTTCCCCACTGGTAGGAGGGGATGGATGGTGGTGGTGCTCAGTCGTGTCCAACTCTTTGCGACCCCGTGGACTGTAGTCCCCAGGCTCCTCTGTCCGTGGGATTGCCCAGGCAAGAACACTGGAGTGGGTAGCCATTTCCTCCTGTAGGGGATTTTCCTGACCCAGGGATCAAACCCTCATCTTCTGCTCGGCAGGTGGGTTCTTTACCACTGTGCTACCTGGGAAGCTCCCCAAATGGTAGTTTTATCTTTGTCAAAGCCTGGGTTTTACACCTGAGAAACTACATTAGGGGTTGCCAATGTGTCCTTAGGGCTCTGATACCTGGGGATGATGGAGGCAAGGCTGCGACCTGGGCCAGGCCTGAGAGCTGTGGTCCAAGATTTGGGTCAATCCCTGGGGTCTGGGATGAGGAGGGCTGTGAGGTTTGCAGGAGAAGGGCACAGATTCCCTGTGGTGTCCCTGGCCCCGCCTAAGGAGGGCTGACCGACCTCTGCCAGTAAGCAGATGGGCCCCCAGCTTCCCCAGCGTGGCTCAGGTCTGTGTCAACCCGTCCATAATCTCCAGATTTGGTGAATCCCTACCCAGGCCCGGCTCCTTCATGGATCACAGCCTTGTCGTGACAAACCTAGACAGCATATTAAAAAGCAGAGATATACTTTGCTGACAAAGGTCCATATAGTCTACAGACTATGGTTTTTCCAGTAGTCGTGTACAGATGTGAGAGCTGGACCATAAAGAAGGCTGGGTATTGAAGGGTTGATGCTTTTTTTTTTTTAAACTTTACATAATTGTATTAGTTTTGCCAAATATCAAAATGAATCCACCACAGGTATACATGTATTCCCCATCCTGAACCCTCCTCCCTCCTCCCTCCCCATACCATCCCTCTGGGTGGTCCCAGTGCACTAGCCCCAAGCATCCAGTACCGTGCATCGAACCTGGACTGGCAGCTCGTTTCTTACATGATATTTTACATGTTTCAATGTCATTCTCCCAAATCTTCCCACCCTCTCCCTCTCCCACAGAGTCCATAAGACTGTTCTATACATCAGTGTCTCTTTTGCTGTCTCGTACACCGGGTTATTATTACCATCTTTCTAAATTCCATATATATGCGTTAGTATATTGTATTGATGTTTTTCCTTCTGGCTTACTTCACTCTGTATAATAGGCTCCAGTTTCATCCACCTCATTAGAACTGATTCAAATGTATTCTTTTTAATGGCTGAGTAATACTCCATTGTGTATATGTACCACAGTTTTCTTATCCATTCATCTGCTGATGGACATCTAGGTTGCTTCCATGTCCTGGCTATTATGGGTTGATGCTTTTGAACTGTGGTGTTGGAGAAGACTCTTGAGAGTCCCTTGGACTGCAAGGAGAACAAACCAGTCAATCCCAAAGGAAATCAACCCTAAATATTCATTGGAAGGTCTGATGCTGAAGCTGAAGCTCCAGTGCTTTGGCCACCTGGTGTGAATAGCCGACTCACTGGAAAAGACTCTGATGCTGGGAAGGATTGAAGGCAAAAGGAGAAGGGTGTGGCAGAGATTGAGATGGTTGGATGGCATCACTGACTCAATGGACAGGAATTTGAGCAAGCTCTGGGAGACAGGGGAGCCTGACGTGCTGCAGTCCATGGGGTCGCAAAGAGCTGGACATGACTGAGCGACTGAACCCAGGTGCTGACAGGCTCATGGCCTTCCCAGCCCACTTCTGGTCCTGCCTGTCCCCACAGAGCCCTCACTTCCAGAATGTTGCTCACAGCGTTGAGGTCTGCGCTCAGACCCTGCTCTGAGCTCCAGGGTCTGCGCTCCCCCCTTCTTGCCCGTCTCCCCAGTGGACCTGTCCAGGCCCACCTGTACCAGGTCTTCCTTGGGGGTCCCAGTGCACACACGTCGTGGTCAGCCCATGCTGGCGGCCTTCCACACTGCCGGCGGTTAACCTCCCATTTTCTCGTTCCATCCTCCGTCCCCTTTGAACTCTTCTGTGAAGGGGAATTGTAGGCTACAGCTTCTAGGGTTATTTCAGCTTTACAGGTAAGGAGACCGAGACGTCGCAAAGGTGCAGTGGCTTGGCCGAGGGCACACAGTGCGAAGTCCAGTGGGTCTCACCCCGTGTTCTTTCCTCTCCACCATGGCACTGCCTCCGGATATTTTGGGAGGGACAGCACACAGCTCCTCTGCTGAACCTTCTTAGCCCGGGGCTCCCAGGAGCCCACCGCAGGGAAGCACACACTGGCATCAGCCCTCCCCCGGAGGCTTTGAGCCCGCTGCCGTGCTGACCCGGGGCTCTGTTCAGCCCAGCCTGGCCTGTGGGCATTTGAACCCGCAGCGCTGCTGACACTGGTCGCTGCCCCATAAACAGGTGGCACCCAGCCCCGCGGCCCGGGCCCGGCCACCAGAAGGGAGTCATGCCGGCTCCACTGTGGCGGGGTCCAAGTCTGTGGCTCCAGTCACGGAAACACGTGACTGGGACTTAGCACCCACACGCTGCTAGGGCCAAGTGCTTGCCAAACCCAGGTGCGAGGCTGGGTTGGACTCTGCACCCCATCGGCAGACCACATTAAGCAGGAGGCTTAGAGGACATGTGTTCCGGTCAACTGGACTTGCTGGATACCGTAAGGTTAACTGACAGGGTCTTATAACGCCTGACTTTTTTTAAGATCTTTTTTAAACCTTATTTATGGCTGTGCTGCTCTCTGCTTCTGTGCCCGCTCTCTCCGGTTGCTAAGGGTGGTAGCCAGTCTTTGTTCCGATCCGCAGGCCTCTCACCGCAGTGGCTTCTCTTGCTGTGGAGCCGGGCCTTGTTGCCCCGCAGCATGTGGACCCCTCCCGGACCAGGGATCCAACCTGTGCCCCCTGCAGTGGGGACAGGGAGTCTTAACCACTGGACTGCCGGGGAAGTTCCTGAGACAAATTTTACCTTAAGGGCACAAACCAGTGCCTTGCAGACATAAGCAACAGCTGTTGTCACAGAAAGGGAAAGTGAGACCCCAAGGAGCCGGATAAGTGGCCTCCCAAGGCCATACTGCCATTCAGTGTGTCCAGGCCCTTCTTTCCCTCTGACTCCCATTCGATGCCCTTTCACCTTTTGTATTAGTTACTTATTGCTGCCTAATGTATCACTGCAAACTTGGCAGCTTCAGACACGTTTACTAACTCAGTTTCAGGGTTCTGGGGTCTGGGCACAGCTTGGCTGGGTCCTCTGCAAGGCTGCCAAGTGCTGGCAGACGGGGCTTATCTGAGGATCAACCGGGGAAGGGTCTGCTCCCCAGCTCAGGTGGCTCTGGCAGCGTCCGGGTCCTTGCAGACCGCTGACCTGAGTGCTTCAGCTTCTTGTTGGCTGTCAGCGAGGCTGATCTTCCCACCTCGACACTATGGCCCCGGGACCAGGGCAACTCACACAACGTGGCAGTTGGCTTTTTAAAGCCGGTGAGACATGTTGCAATGTTATGTAATCATGAACACATCCTGTAGTCTCAAAGCCCTCAAACCCAATACCTACCTCCTATCCCCACCCCAGTTCGGAAGCTCCAGTCAAGGATGTGAGGAGATGCATGGTTCGGTACTGGGGGCTGACCTGGGGACCCCAGTCCCATAGCTGGGATTCTAGCTTGTGACGCACCAGACTGTCCCCTGCCCTACAGATCCCTCAAGGTGCTTTCCAGGTTAGATTTTTTTGACTGCAGTTTCTTCAGCAGCACCGTTGTGAATAACAGTTCTGGATGCATTACCTGATTCTACATCAAGGTGATTAAGGTCAGACTACAGGATGGGCACCTGCTAGTGCTTCAGATGCCTCGTCCAAGTGACATTTGGCTTAAGGAGACTGCGGGCACACGTTTTTACCAGGAAGACAGTCTAGATCAAAGCCCAGGTCTGTCTCCAAGAACCAAGGGCTCCCCTTCAGCGGCACAGGGCTCCTGTCAAGGGCCTCCTCTAACGCTAAGCTTCCTCTTTCCTAGCGTCTAAGGCATTTAGAGAAGACGGAGAATGACAGCAGACAGACAAAGAAGTTCACTACTCCTGAGAATCCCTTGATGTAATTTCCTTTTCCTTACTTAAAGGGCAAGAGGATCTTCAACTCCAACGCCCTTCGTCCTTGGCTGCTGTCCCGTTGCTCAGCTCTGTCCGCCTCTCTGTGACCCCACGGACAGCAGCCTGCCTGGCTTCCCTGTCCGCCACTGCCTCCTGGAGTTCGCTGACTCACGTTCACCATCCATCTCCTGCTCCTGTCACCCCTTACTCGGCTTACCGGTCAGGGGGGCTGTTTCTATAACTACAGTGAAAGCACACCTTTGTTACAGAAGCCACAGGTGTGGTAAACGCCACGGCCTTTACCTTGTTTTTCGACACCCTTACTGTTTAGGGAGCTGCTTCCACAGGGACGTCTTGGCAGGAGGCAGGTTCGCCCAGCACATTAGAGGGCAAGAAGCCCAGAATGTTCCAGAAGGGCAGAAAGGCTGTTCTCTGTAACCAGAGAAATTACTGGTTGCCTTAGGGCAACAGGGCCAAATCCCCCCATTCTGGCCAACCTGTCGCTGTGGCCCGAGTCTTAAGTCTGGACGTGGGTTCAGTGGTAAAAGGCAGTGTGTGTCCTGCGGAGGCATCCTGGAGGAGTTAGCAGCCATGGCGCCAAAAACATTTCCATCTCTGACATACAGTGACAGAGTAGAAATATTTATTTTTTATCTTAGAAATCTGGTCCCACCAAAAGGCCAAGACTTTTTTTCAGTTCATCATCTAGACCTTTCAAAAAGGAACGCTTTCAGTTAAAGAGGTATTGGATGTCAATGGAAGCGATTTTAGAGGTGTGCTCAGATAAAAGTATTTCCTATAAACCAGGAACACAGGCAAGCCTAGACTTCCAGTTGCTTCAGAACTCCTTCTGTGTGTCACGTACAGTCCCCGAAGGAGAGGAGAAAGGAAGGAGCTGTCTGCAGACAAGGCACTTCAGGAAACAGCCGGGAGAGAGCCCAAGTCCGCCAGGAACCACGCAGTGAGCCTGGGAGCCCAGACGGCGGCCCGCGACAACAGGGCCAAACCCCTCACCTCCATGAGAGCAGCGGCCACTCTCTGGCCCGGACGCAGGCCTACCTGCCGCCAGCGCCTGCCTCGGCCCTGCCCTGCCCGCCGGGCCTTGCACACACGGAAACCAGGCCACGAGGTTGAGATGAACACTGCTCCTGAAGCTCAGAGAAACTCCTGCGGCTGACGGTGAGGAATGCTTTCAGAGGCTCCTACGGGGGCAGGCTGCCAGAGCATGCTTTTACAAAGACCATGAGTTAGTGCAGATCAGCACATTAGCAAAGCAAACATTAAGAGAATTTTAAAAAGCTGGTTAATACTCTTGGTTTCCCTCCTGATCATCTGTTCAGGCTGCAGCCTAAAGACCTGCTGGAAATCAGGAAGGACTCCCTCCTCCTGACTGGAGTGGCTCAGCCAACGCGTGCACAAAGGCCCCCTCCAGACAGCGATCATGTGACACCTATGGCCTCCCCCAGACGGGCTGGTCTGAACCCAGGTAGTACACTCCAGCCCTTCTTTTGCTTTCGGGGCTTGTGTTTAATAAGAGTCATCACGATGGAAGAGTCTCAGAGTCTCTTTCATGTCAAGAGGACAGACGGGGGTAGGGATCCAGAAACTCTTCTTCCATGTTCTGGTTGCAAATTTGAATCCCAGGCAACAGTGTGACTCGGGGCCAATGTACCGCCCAACACACCCAGTCTGTTGAGAGAGCCAGGCAAGGAGGAGGAGAGGAGAGACTCATGTTCCCAACAGAGGCTGGCCAGGGAGCACCGCATGCTCCTTCCTTCAGCCCCAACGAGGCGGCTCCTCTCCAGAAGTCCTATGAGGAGGAGAGTCACGTCCAGGTCAGAACTGAACCCAGCCTGCGCCTGGCTGAGTCTGGCTGGAAGTCGACCTGGAAAGATAGGGAGAGGGGCAGATTTCAAATGTTTGGAAATACAGAGCACAAAAGATGTAACTTCTCTCTAGGCAGAAAGAACTCTAAGAAGCCAGTTTCTGAATGTTCTAGAGCCAGGGTCAGCAAACTACAACCCAGGACTAGACCAAATCTAGTTTTCTGCCTGTCTATGTAAATAAAGTTTCACTGGTACACAGGCACACTCCCTCACTCACATACTGTGGCTGTTCTGGGCTACAGGAGTGCTGATGAGGAGCTGGGATAGAGACCAACTAGCCTGCACAGTTTAAACTTTGGCTTCCTGGTCCTTGAGAGCAAGTGTGTGCTGACTCCCAGCCTACAGCCTGTCCACATAACGATGCTGTGCATTTAGCATCTTTTCACCCTGATCCCTAGGAAAGGCTTGAAATTTTAAGGAAGCAGAAAAGGCAGAGGTCCCATGAGGATGGGCCAACGCCAGAACCCTGGTGAACGCTTGGCCCAGTGTCCTGGGGTAGCTAGTTGGGAGGAGATTAGAGGTACTATGACAAGCCAGAGTACCTGGTGAGGTGGTTTAAAGACCAGAAGGAGCTGCAGAGGGCGGCTCCAGGCCATTCAGCAGCGGAAGGCAGCAAAAAGCCTTCCCAGAGAGAAACGTGCCACCCAGAGTGGGCACTCTGGGGCTCCGTCCCCTCAGTGGCCTGAAAGTGTCTACATCAGTGCTCTTGCTCCCGACGTCAGAAGGAAGGCGCTGGGGCGATCCCAGGTTTGTAAAGTAACAGCCCTGGCCCCAGTCCCAGCACAGAGAACCTGACCCTCCTCACCCTGTGGATTTGGTGAAGTCTCCCCAGATGTCGGCAGTGGCAGTGGTAGCAGGCTTGGGCTGTGGCCAGGACACAGTGGCACCTCCTACAGACGTCCCCAAGTCCAATGGGAAGAAGAGGAGAGAAAGAGATAGAGGCGTCAGAGACCTCCCCTTCTGGTTGCCTCAGTAACCAGGAAATCAGACTGTGATTCCAAGGTACTGAGAAAGACGTGCAGAGACGTGCCTTTTGGCAACAAACACCTCCAGCCATTCACATTTCTGCTGCTTCTGATGAGCCCGAGGGGCCCCTGGAGACGCGCAGAGGCCACACGCCAGGCGGAGGGGAGGGGACCAGCGAGGGCGGGTCCCACGCCATCACTCTACCTGGAGCACACCTCGCCCCAACCATTTATGCTGGAAATCTGTAAAATGTACTACCTCCTGACCTCTTGGACGAAGAATGCTCACCAAAACTGCAACACTGTCTTTATATAAAGTCCTCGGGCCAGTGTCTGGCTCAACTAGCTGAGAAAGTTATGTCCCAGACATGTGCCAAGTCCTAGGAGCCAAACTTATGGGGCTGGGGAGTCTTCCAGAAGTCCCAAGTGGGCATCTGTGTGGGCGTTGTCACCAGGTGGAGGGCACGACGTGGCTGCAGGCCTGCTTTTCCGGCCCCTCCCCCAGTGGTGCCAGCACCCCTTCCTAAGGCCCTGTGCCAGCCACCTGCCTTCCCACCAGCTACGTCTAATGTCTAATGGGCCGGAAAACCACGTACAAGCAGGGCCCTCCACAGTTCAGTAGTTCGCCCAGTTGGACACTCAGTGAACTGTAAAACGTGGGCTGCCCCGGTGGCTCAGATGGTAAAGAATCTGAGGTCAAGAATCTGCAGGTAAAATCCGCCTGCAATGTGGGAGACCTGGGTTCTACCCTGGCTGGGGAAGATCCCCTGAAGGAGGGCATGGCAACCCACTCTAGTATTCTTGCCTGGAGAATCCCATGGACAGAGGAGCCTGGCAGGCTACAGTCCATGGGGTCGCAGAGTCGGACACGACTGAGCGAATAAGCACGTAAGTATTTAATAGACATTATCTCCTTTGAACCTCACCACAGCCCCTGGGGGAAGACAGGCCAGCCTGTTTGACTTTATGCAGGTTACCTCAGCCTCAATCTCCGTATCTCTAAAATGGAGACAGCAGTGATGAATACTTTTCGTAAGACTGACCGGTCTGAGGATCAAATATGTTAATACAAGTGGAGGGCATCCAACAGGCCCAGTCAACTGTGATGATGGTGTAACGATGCAGTGCCACGCACACGAGAGCGAACGTTCAGGGAGCGCTTACACTGTCCAGGTGCCATTCTGTGCGCACTGTGTGGGTTGGCGCATTGGATCCTCACAACAAACCTGTGCTGTAGGCATCATTACTACTCCTTTCCTACAGATAAAAAAACTGAGGCACGAAGTAGCAGGCAATCTTCTGAATATCACACAACGGTTAGCTAGACTGTGAACTCACTCAGTCTGGCCTGGGAGCATATAGCAAGTGCTCTTGAATGCTGGCTAGTCACGACCCGCGGCTGCCTGTCCGGCGCGTGACGTCACGAGGCCTTGGGAGCGGAGGCCTGGCGCTGCACCTGCAGTGCCCTCAAACGCTATCTGGCGTGACACAGGGACTCCACGTTGGCACTGGACATGCATCGGCCACAGACAGAACGCCCGAGACTGTGGCCCTCAGGCCTCAGTGAGCCCCCAACGGTGTGAAGTGTGCAGGTTCCCGCCCCTGTCCCCAGAATGCCAAGCCCAGGGGTCCTGTGACCTCACTGAGAGTGACTCCAGGGGCTGGGCAGGCACACTCCCCAACTGCTGCTCCTGCCATTCTCTTGGGGTGAGGGATTCCCCACAGGGCTGAGGTTTGAAGCCTGACCTCCAGGTAGGCCCGACTCTTAAAAGGGAAAGAAAGCAGGCTTCTTGTCGGGATCCTCCCCCAGCCCAATATGCTGGTCAGAGAAAGGGGTCTGGCGACAGTCAGCCAGCCCAAGGAAGGCGAAGAGCATCACACTGGCCTGGCAGGCAGGGTGGGGACACTGAGGGGCCGGGCTGGCCTCCCAGCACCTCCGCGGCTGGCACGAGGCACTCACGTCCAGAACCCCGGGTCTCCAGGGGCGCTGCTCACAGCCTGGAGCGAGCGCCAGCGCAGCCGCTGGGGGAGCTGCCTCACGGCGTCCAGTGCCCAACAGCCTCGCTGAGGAGCCTGCTACAAACTCAATCTCCAGGTATACTTCCCACCACCCACCGTGGAACACTCGTGCAGCCTCCATCTCCCTAACACACCAATGCTTAAAAGTCTAAGTCCTGTTCATGCTCTTCTGTCTGCAACGCCAGCACCCCTGCCCAGATCTTTGTCCTTCAAGGCCTGATTCAATGCCACCTCTTCCATGACGACAGCTCCCCAGATCATGTGGCTGGTAGTGAGTTTGGTCCCTGTGCATTTGGTCTCTGTGCTCAGGACTCTTCTCTTCTGTTACGAACAGACTGAGCATCCTGTGACCAGAGACCATGTCACCATCACTCACTCATTTAATGAGCAGCCTCTGAGAACCAGGAACCCATGCGCTGAAGATTTCACGGCAACAAGTGAGTTGTAGTCCCTGCCCATCAGGGCGGGACAGACACCCTGAAGGAGAAGTGGTGGGAAGAGAGGAAGCCCTTACCCAGTGTGGGCAGGACCAGCTTTGTGGCACCCACCCTCCAGTTCCTCACAACGGGCACTAAGTGTGACCAACGTGGGCGAAGGAGGGAAAGCTGCGGGGCCCGCTGCCAGGGGGAAGAGGAGCCCAAGCTGCAGGGCCATCACCCTCGCACACTGACCTGAGCTGGGAGAAACTGCTGGCTGGACGACAGAGCCCCCCACAGACAAATGCTCCCCGGAGAGAGGGGCCAGGGCAGTGGTCTTTGCCCCCGGGGGTGGGGGGAGCAGGCTCAGTCCTCCCGTGCTGGTGGGCCGTGCGCGGGGCGTCCCGGCTGCGCCGTCCTTCTTCTTCATGCTCTAAAAAGAGGGGAGGAATGAGCATCGGTCAGCTCTGCTGGACCCCACTGCCATCAGAAAACTGCACAAGGTGACCCCGGGGCCCCAAACGTCTGCGTCACCAGGACGCGCAGCAGCCATCCACGCAGCATTTTCACCTTGAAAAGCTGTTTGTAAGAATCTTTAAAGCTGAACATATGACCTGATGCCTCTGCCATTCCACTCCTACATGGACCCAACAGAAATACATACACGTGGGCACCAAAGACACCATCTGCACACTGACAGCAGCGCTCCTGTAACAGCCCCAAACTGGAGACAGCCCCGATGCCCACCATCAGGTAACTGCATTCCTTCTCATAATGCAGCCTGCCACCACCACGAGGATAAACCGACTACACTCAACAATATGGATGCTCTCACACATGCCAGGCTGAGTAAACGAAAGGAGCCATACATAAAGGAGTATGAGGTGTGTGAGTCAATCAATAAAACGTTAAAAACAACATCAGGATAGTGCTCACTCTGTCCTGCGGAAGAGAGCAGGGGAGGGGCTTCCAGAGTGCTGAGAGCCATCCACGTCTTCATCTGGGGGCTAGCTTGTGTGAGCAAACTTGTGTTTTCAACATTTATTTCCTCATCTTCGGCTGCACTGGGTCCTCACGGCCGTGCGTGGGCTTTCTCTCAGTGCACTGGCGTCTCCTCTTGCGGAGCACAGGCTCAGCAGCTGGGTGCACAGGCTCAGCTGCTCCACAGAACCTGGGATCTTCCCGGACCAGTGATAGACCCGTACCCGCTGCCCTGGAGGCAGACTCTGAACCACCAGGCCACCAGAGAAGCCGCATATTTGTTTTTAAAAAAGTCACTGAGTTCTGCATTTACAATGTGTGTGCTTTTCTGTATGTATATTATACCTCAACGAAACATTTAATAAAAAAAAACAGAAACGTCAACACCGAGGTGAACCAAAAGCCAGAGCATGTCAAAGATGAAGATGGCATGGTTCCCACCTTGCCAGGAGAGCAGCAGCTTAATCCAATGCTGAGATCACAGACCAGAGTCAAGTGAACTGAAGTGAAAGTCACTCAGCCGTGTCTGACTCTTTTTGACCCCATGGACTATACTGTCCATGGAATTCTCCAGGCCAGAATACTGGAGTGGGTAGCCTTTTCCCTCTCCAGGGAATCTTCCCAGCCCAGGGATCGAATCCACGTCTCCCATATTGCAGGTGGATTCTTTACCAGCTGAGCCACCAGGGACGCCAGAGAATACTGGGGTGGGTAGCCTAAGCCTTCCAGGCCCTGGGTACGCGTACAGCTGTGCTGATTATTCTAGCTCGACGACCCTGCGCAAGACCCTCCAGCTCTCTACGCCTCCACTTCCTCTCCTGTAAACGGGGAGAATGTTTAATCCACGTGAGAAGTGCCCTAAAAACACTACCTGGCACACGGCTGATGCTCTTTAAATGTTAGTTTCTTCCCAATAAGACAGAGACTCACATCCCAACCAGTCCACGGGACATGACCTGGATTTTCTCTTAAGAGACAGTTGACCAACTTCAAGGGTCCCAAATCATCACCAGCAGGAAGCAGAAGAGAGGAGAAAAGAGATAGTAAGTGAAGCGGAAGACTGTTATTTTCAGGTTACAAACTGTCTTCAGAAACAAATCCACCAGGTCCTCAGTTCCCCCAATCATTCAGCTCCACCCCCATACCCAGGCAGAGGCCACGTCCTGCACTCCAGCCCAGCTCAACTGCTCCTGAGATGCAGGGCCCGTCAGGACCACGACAAGGGAGCCAGGACACCACCGCCAGCAGAGCTGCCCGCGACCCCCAGTGCCCACCCGACACTTCCCCGCCAGCAGAGCGCTGCCCATCTTTTTTTTTTTTCTTAATTTGGCTGTGCCAGGTCTTAGCTGTGGCGCGAGGAATCTCTTAGTTGCAGCATGTGGGATCCAGTTCCCTAACCGGGGACTGGACTGGACCCGTGTCCCCCGCATCGGGAACGTGGGGTCTTAACCAAAGGGCCACCAGGGACGTCCCCAAAACACAACCCGAGGTGAGTACATGGGCCCCCCTGCCAAGGGCCAACACAGAAACATCAGCTACGTCAACAAGCGACTGATGTTCCTCAAGAGGCTTTGCACACGCCATGCCCTCTGAACCGCCCTCTGACCTCTCTTCCCTTGCTCGTAGGTCACTTCTTCCAGGAAGGCATCTCTGGTTCCCCCTAACTCTAGGCTGCAAGACCCCCCACTCCAGGAGTTCACAGCACTGAAGACATCCTGAGGTCACAGAACCTTCCCGCCACGTCATCACATCTCGATTCCCTCATCTCAGCTCCACTCTGAGCTCTGTGATAGCAGAGCCCTCTTGCTCGCCCCCAGCGCAATACCTGGCGTTGGGCTGCTGCTCAATAAACACGTGCTGAACTTTGAGAAGAGCGGCGGCTCTGGGCTGGGCTTGGTGTGGTGGCCAAGGCCGCCAAGCAGGGGCAGCACTCACCGCGATGTTGAGCTTGATGGTCTGGCCCTCCTTGAAGCTTAGGTCCAATTTGGGACCTTGATCTGGGTTCTGGGCTTGTTTTGCAAATTCACACTGCTGTTTCACCCACCTGGGGAGAAAAGAGGAAGGAAGAGGTGAGGAAGGGGCGGGCTGCCCTGTGTTCACGCCCTCGCTTCAGTCCCACCTGCCATCAGTCCAGGACAAGGCTGTGACTGCAGCCTTGCAGGAGGACCTGAGAGCAGCTTGAGAACTAGGCCTGCGTTCAGGTCCTGGCTTTGACATGTAGGCAGCTGCGCGTTTGCCAGTTTCCTCACTAGCAACACGGGATGCCGACTGCCTACGCCTCAAAGACTATGAAACGCCACAAGGCCATTTAGGTAGAGGGTCCTAACACTGGTCTTCAGGAAATCTAAGAACCTGGGCCTCTCCTCCTCAGCATGTGGCGTGAAGACCAAAACACCGTCCAGGGGCTTAAAAAGTAGATGGTGAGACAGGACAGATGCCCAGCAAGTGGAAAGCACCAAAAAGGTCCCCCACTCTCCAAAGAGCAGTGCTCCAGCAGCTACGTAGAGCAGAGCGGAGCTAGAAGCACTCACGTGAGCAGCTGCACACTCCCCACAGCCAGAGATGGAGGCCTCAGATGGCAGGGGAGAGGTTTTCCTGCCGTTCTAGCTTCAGAAAGGACCAGCAGGGCATGTGCTGAGTGGCCTGGAAATCCCAGCACTGCTTATCACAGCATAGAGGAACGGGTCTGCAAAGGCCAAGGGAGCCGGGAAAGGACCCCGGCCACTCAAGGGACTGACGGGGGCAGAGACATGACACCTCCAAGGCTGGGGCAGCTGACTGGGGGTCACAGATGGGCCTCAGGAAAAGGAGACCTCAAGGCAGAGATGAGGACTCGAAGAGTGCAGAGGGGACCTATCTTAAAGGAGAAGTGAGTTCCCCTGAGACTGCCAGCAGACAGATCACACACAACCACCTGGGTATCCTAACCTGGGAGATCATTCTGTCCCACGAAAGAGGGAGGAAGCATGAGTGTGTCTCCTGGAACCACTCACTTGAAATGGTCCTGCAAGGCAACATTGAAGTCAAAGGCGTCACCTCGGTCCCCGAAGCCAATTCCAATAAACGCCCGTCGCCCTGAGGGACAACACACAATCAATCCTACTTTCCAAAGGCAGAGGAAACCCTTCTCGGAAGAGGAAGCCCCGAGTCCCGAGCTTACCGTTTCCATCTTCGATGCGGATAACGAAGTACCTGCTGGAATCCGTCACGCTCTCCACAGCTGTGCCGGGAAACTGATCCACTGGGGCCTGAGCAAAGAGCTCCCCTGAAAGCGGAAGTGAGGATGAGCCTTGAGGCCCTCACAGCCTATTTCTATCCCATGACTAGGGCCCTTGCCCTTCGAGGCAGAGCGGCAAACCTGACTCTGGAATTCAAGTCAAATGCATTCTGGCTAAAGGAACACAACAGGAATACAACCGATGAGAGGTCTAAGTCAGAGGTGGCCTACAGGCCAGACTCAGTTCCTAGTTTAGCACTTTCAACTTAACTGCCAACACTTCAAAATCAAATTACATGTAAAATAATCCAGATTTCTGGCTTCTCTTAAAATCAAAAGCTCTAGCAACGTTGGGCTTCCACTTCCACGTGAGAATGACGGGCTGGAGCTGGTCACCGTTCCGTGTCTCGCCCATTCACATCCACTGCCTGTACCCTGAGGGCCCTGGTTCAGGGACATCACACGTTCTGCATCATTCCAGTACCAAAGGCAGGACTCAAGGGACAGGTGAACCCAGTGAAGCGGGCGGGTTTCTGCACTCTCAGAAGGACCTGAAGCAGGCTGATTTAATCTAATCACAGGCCAAAGGAGTGACTGATTTTAAAAACAGCTCTTCCTTGGAGGAGGAAATGGCAACCCACTCCAGTATTCTTGCCTGGAAAATTCCATGGACAGAAGAGCCTAGCGGGCTACAGTCCATGCGCTGGCATGACGGAGGGGGTTAGAGAGAAATGAATTGGTAGCAATAAACAGGTAGAACTAAAAAAACAACAAAAACAGCTCTTGTAAAATGCATCCCCTTATCAACTACGGCTCTCCAGGGTGTAGTACAACACACATCTTCTGCGAGCATTTACAACTGGTATTGTTTTCGAGTGTGCTAATCTCTGTTGATGAGTCAAGTATTGACCAGTTTCTACTAAATCCTATGGTTCAGAGGTGACTGTGCGATCAAGGCTGAACTGAATCCAAATCGGTGGACCAAGTTTGTAGCTTCTTGTTAACTCCTCTGCCCTCTCTAGTTTGGTACCTGGGGATCTGGGATTCACCCGGATGCTTTCAGCCTAGAGCAGTGGTTCTCCATCACAGGTGATTTGGACCTCCCTTCTGCCAAGGGACATCTGGCAATGTCTGGTGACACTTGTGACTGTCACAACTTGGGGGTGCTACTGGCATCTAGTAGGGAGAAGTCAGAGATGTTGCTAAGTTATCTTAAATATGACTCAGACCACATAACTCAGCTGGCCCCAAATGTCACTACTGCCGAAGCTGAGACACCCTGGCCTAGAGTGATTGGAAAGTGAGGGACAAACACGACCCAGTGGGCAGAACCCCAAGCTAAGGGTGTCCTGGGGTGGCTCCTGCAGGTGAGGCTCAGCTCTGAGCAGTGGCTGGCCCACTAGGTGTGTACCTTAAAGGTAGTTCCCAGGGTCCCCAGAGAACAGGTGCTGCCATTCCCTTGTGATGCCACCTGGGACGTCCAGCAAATCTCGCAGCCAGAGTTCTCTGGGCAGACCAGGCAGCCATCCCTTCAAACTCCTCTGCCATCAATGCTCAGTCATGCTTGAAACAAACTGGCGCTTTGGGTCACCTTGCAGTTCACAAAGCATTCGGATATCTATGTGCTCATTTCGTATTCCAACAATCCCGGGAAGCAGGAAATAATGTGCTCCCCATTTCACCAAAAAGGAGTCCAAGGTATCAAAGGTCATGTGGCTTGTCTAAGGCCCCATAGCTCAGACACAGTGATGCAGATCTGAGAAGAGGCAGCCAGTTTTGCTCACGAATTTTTGCATTTTATTTGCCCCACAAAGGAAAACCTCTATGGTAGAAAAAGAAGACATTACAGAATGCTGGGGCATCTGACTGAGAAGCCCTGCATCTGACTCCAACTCCAGGGGGTAGGCTGGGACTGCTCCAGGCCATGTTGCCCTCCACAGCCCACCCAGAGGCACTGGTGGCGCAGGATTGCCAGAGATTTTGCCAAGGGGGACAACTGTCAGCTGAGTCCAACACAGCCCAGCTTGGCTTGTCCTCTCGCCACAGAAAGAGCTGAGAAGGACAATTTCCAGTTCTTTCAGTTAGTGGGTGTGGTCAGTCTGGGAAGTTACCATTTAGTTGATAAGCAGAATTCCTGATTAAGAAACCAAGCTAACAGCAGAAGTCAACGTGTGGCTTATTTTCCAGGCAAGCTCCAGGGCTTCCTACTTGGGACCAACCTGTAGGCCCTTTCTCTCTGGGCTCCCAAATTAGTACTTCCTTGCTATGCTATGCTTAGACACTTCAGTCGTGTCTGACTCTGTGTGACCCCATAGACGGCAGCCCACCAGGCTCCCCGTCCCTGGGATTCTCCAGGCAAGAACACTGGAATGGGTTGCCATTTCCTTCTCCAATGCATGAAAGTGAAAAGTGAAAGGGAAGTCGCTCAGTTGTGTCCGACTCTTAGTGACCCCATGGACTGCAGCCTAACAGGCTCCTCCGTCCATGGGATTTTCCAAGCAAGAGTACTAGAGTAGGGTGCTATTGCCTTAAGGATGCCCAAAAGAACAGGTGCTTGACAGAAAATACTCTTTTAAACTAAAGGTTGGGGAATGGAGTCAGTGTACAAGTATACCCGGGCTCTGATCTCCAGGACAGATCCCCCGATTCCCTGAGTGGCTTGGCCAGGCCTCATCCGCCCCTCCCTTTACAAAGTGGGAGGTGTGGTACCTCAGCCCCACGCAGGCCTCCCTGGCCTTTACCTGAGGTCCTGTCCTCCAGCTTGATGTAGGCCACTTGGCCTTTTGCAGTGATCCGCAGCCGGCCACTCCATGATGGCTGGTCCAGCTGCCACTCCGCAGCCCTAAAGGGACAAAAACCGTTGTGCTGCTGCGAGAGGCTCCTGCTCCCCTTCTCCATGTTGGGGGTGGGGATAGGGATGGGAAGGGCACGTGGGCTGTGTGCTCTAGACCGGGGTTGGCAGACGTCTTGGGAAAAGGACCACACAATCTCCATCCGGACTCCTCACTCTGCAGCCGCAGAGGGAGAGCAGTCATACTGCGTCACATGTTGGTGCTTCAGGTGTTCTAACTACATATTTTCTACTGAACAGGGCTGTATTTCAGTGAAACTTTATGGACAACCTGATTTTCATATAATTTTCACATTCTGAAAAATTCTTCTTTAAAATGTTCCCCAACCATTTAAAAATGTAGAAACCATTCTTAGCTTATGAGCCAAACAAAAACACATGGGTCATAGCTGGCCAACCCCAGTTCCAGATTATAGAGACCATCTCTGAAGTAGAATTCTAGGTTTTTTTCTGTAGAGAAAGCAACTACTACAAACTACATGGTTTGCTGAAGACACTGCTAGGCTGTGGCCGTCACAGCAATCATTTGGGACCACTGAGACCATCTTGGAGGAAAAGAAGAAGGGGAGCAAGCGTTAGCAGACAAGCAAAGGACAGCCAACAGGACATGTGGGAAAAGTGAATGAGTATTCAGGAAATCTATTCTCAAAGGCAGCCTGAGGAGAAATAAACCCAGGAAACCACAGACCTATCTCAACAGCCTCTTTTGGCTCTTTTAAAGCATTAACTTTACATTTTAGTTCCATCTCAGTAAACCCCCCAAAAGCAAAAACCTTGGGTGTTTCCAAGAGGCTTTTCTTAGAAGTCCCTAAGCATATGCCAGGTCTTGGAGAGACGTCATAACTATGGACGCAGGTTGTTTTGAAGGCCACATTAATGCAGACTTTCAATTCACAAGTCAGCTGACACAGCTTCAGTTCCTCTTATTGAGACAAGAGGCCTTTAACTAAAGTTAAGCAGAGCTCTGAGGCTGAAGTGCAGAGGCTGGCAGTTCCCTTTTTGCCAACCTAGCCATCCTTAACACTTGGTAACCTCGATCTCTGGGGGACCAGACTCATCCTCCTGAAGGAGGGAGGCAGATGACCATCCCTGGTTTGGTGGCCCATCCCATTTGACCACAGAAAGCAAATGAGTTTTTGTCTCACTATTGTTGCTTTCATATTATTTTTAAACTATGTCATGGATGTACTAGGTGTTCAATAAAAAAAAAAAAAATACTCAATAAAGTATTTGTTCACTAGAAAATCAGCTACGAGGCCATGTTAACACAATTGAAAAGTAACAAGAGGCCAGAGACCTTGACACTCCACCATTCCTGTGGTGCAGGACAACCCTGTATCTCCAAATAACCTGGACAAACATTGCCTTCAAGACCGCTCACCCCCACCCCCAACCCCGTGTGGCACAAAATAGCCATAGGCTAGGTTATCCATATGAGACATTATCTTATTTTCTTTTAATATTTTTCGTCGTTGACAACGAAGACAAAATGCAAACTGTACAAAGACATTCGGTGAAAGGAAGTGTCCTCCCAACCCCCCCTTTCCTCTGGCAGGGCAGTTTCCTGTGTTCACTTCCACATAATCTACTTTTACAAACATGCCTATTTGTTCGTCTCAGGTGAACATTTCACCAGACAAGTGCGGATGGATGCCTCTCAACAGCCAGAGGCTGTGATCAAGGCCGAGGTTCGTGCCAAGAAAACTGGGCAAGGAAGGGCCCCTGGGCTTTCAACATCAGCTTAAAACTTCCCAGGACGGGTCCTTTGGACCGGTTCTGGGCTCCCTTCCTTCCCTGGGGGATTTCTGCCAGTGACAGGGCTCCTCCCCTCAAGTCTTTCCAAGGATCCCTTCAAGGCCGTCAGCTAGCGCTGAAAAAAAGGTCTGTGACACCACCACTCCCGACCATGTTTAGGGTCTAAATGCTATATATCGCTTTCAACCGTCCCCGCCGCCGGGACCCCATTCGTCGGACTGAGACAAGAGAAAGTCTGGGTACCCTCGCTGCTCCGGCCTCGACCTGAGAGAACCGGCAGCATTACCTGTGCCCGCCCCTCGCCCGTCAACTGGCCGGGCCGTCCTCTCCCACAGTGGGCGTGTGGGGATGGCCGGGGAGGGGTTAGGTCGTGACTAGCCTAGCCTGGCGGCAGGTGGTCACCTGTAACCACGGTTGGTGGCCCGCGGCGGGATGCGGTAGACGTGGACATCTGGCTTCACACAGAGAACCGACTCGTACTCCGCTTCCTCCATCTCGACGCCCCGAGCCCGCCGAACTTCCGGCTCCTTCCCGGCCCGACGGAAGTCGCGACTCTATGACTCACGTCAGGCTAGAGCGGCAGATCGCGGGCGTCAGCCGCTGCTCGCCGCGCGCCCTTTACTGGAGGTCTCGCCTCACGACCTGTGGCGGAAGGAAGCAGGAGCCACCCAACAAACTGTGGGAAGTTCTTAAAGAGATGGGAATCCCAGACCACCTGACCTGGCTCCTGAGAAATCTGTATGCAGGTCAAGAAGTAACAGAACTGGACATGGAACAATGGACTGACTGCAAATCAGGAGAGAAATAGTCAAAGCTGTATGTATATTGTCACCCTGCTTATTTAACTTATATACAGAGTACCTCATGCGAAATTCCGGGCTGGATGAAGCACAAGCTGGAATCAGGATTGCCAGGAGAAATATCAATAACCTCAGATATGCGTATGACACCACCCTTATGGCAGAAAGCGAAGAACTAAAGAGCCTCTTGATGAAAGTGAAAGAGGAGACTGAAAAAGTTGGCTTAAAACTCAACGTTCAGAAAACAAAGATAATGGCATCCGGTCCCATCACTTCATTGCAAATAGATGGAGAAACAACGGAAACAGTGAGCTTTATTTTCTTGGGCTCTAAAATCACTGCAGGTAGTGACCTCAGCCATGAAATTAAAAGGTGCTTGCTCCTTGGAAGAAAAGCTATGACAAACCTAGAAAGCATATTAAAAAACAGAGACATTACTTTGCCAACAAAGGTCTGTCTAGTCAAAGCTATATTTTTTCCAGTAGTCATGTATTGATGTGAGAGCTGGACTATAAAAAAAGCTGAGCACAGAAGAATTGATGCTTTTGAACTGTGGTGTTGGAGAAGATGTTTGAGGGTCCCTTGGACTGCACGGAGATCAAATCAATCAATCCTAAAGGAACTCAATCCTGAATATTCATAGAAAGGACTGATGCTGAAGCTGAAGCTTCAGTACTTTGGCCACTGGATTTGAAGAACTGACTCATTAGAAAAGACCCTGATACTGGGAAAGATTGAAGGTGGGAGAAGGGGACAGCAGAGGATGAGACAGATAGTTGGATGGCATTACCAACTCAATGGACACGAGTTTGAGCAAGCTCTGGGAGTTGTAATGGATAAGGAAGCCTGATGTGCTGCAGTCCATGGGGTCTCAAAGAGTTGGACACGACTCAGCAACTGAACTGACTGACTGACTGAGGGTTGTCTGAAGGGCTTCTCAGGTGTCACTAGTGGTAAAGAACCTGCCTGCCAATTCAGGAGACATAAGACACATGGGTTCTATCCCTATATGGGGAAGATCCCCTGGAGGAGGAAATGGCAACCCATTCTTGTCAGGAGAATCCCGTGGATAGAGGAGCCTGGCGGAGTACAGTTCATTGCATCGGAAAGAGTTGGACATGACTGGAGTGGCTTAGCATACACTTAGGTTACTTGATGTCTGAAGCTCCAGTACTTTGGCCACCTGATGTAAAGAGCCCACTCATTGGAAAAAGACCCTGATTCTGGGAAACACTGATGCTGGGAAAGATTGAAGACGAAGGGAGAAGAGGGTGGCAGAGGATGAGATGGTTAGTTGGCATCATTGATTCAATGGACCTGAATCTGAGCAAACTTCAGGAGATAGTGGAGGACAGGGAACACTGGCGTGCTGCAATCCATGGGGTCACAAAGAGTCAGACATGACTTAGCGACAACAACAACAAGGGTTGTCTGAGCACTTCCCCTTCCACAACATCTCAGGAGCCGCAGAGAAAACTTTAATACGCATCACACTGCAATCCATTGTCTGGTTGTGGGTCATCTCTGTTGCCTCGACACTTACACCTGATGTCCAGTTGGCTGAGATTCAAAGCTGTAGCTACCTAGACAGTTCTGTCTGATTCCTCTCTCTCTTCCAGCCTTTGCTTCCTTCTGCTCTTCCTGAAGGTCCTGCCATCAGCCGACTCTAAGATGCAACCGAGCCTTTTCCTTCTAGAGAAAGCTTTACCTTTCCCACCAGCTAAATGTGATTTCCCTACTGTGCCACCCTTATCCTAACCCACTGTGTGCCCTGGGCCCCTGTAGTCTAGATTCAACAAAAGGATGTATTAAAAGGAACCAAGTTTACTAATATAAGTACTTTTTAAAGTATCCCAGTCTTAACTTGGATTTCTCAGAATGTTATGGGAGTTACAATGTTTGGGTGCACGCTCAGTTGTGTCCGACTCTTTGTGACCCCGTGGACTGTAGCCAGGTTCCGCTGTCCATGGGATTTTCCAGGCAAGAATAATGGAGTGGGTTGCCATTTCCTCCTCCAGGGGATCTTCCTGACCTAGGGATCAAACCGAGTCTCCCAGATCTCCTGCACTGCAGGCAGATTCTTTACCACTGTGTCACCCTGAGTCAAATTATCAAAATCCCTTCCCCTTCTCTACCATTCTATTTCTTTTTAAAAAATATTAATTTGTTTTTGACTGTTCTGAGTCTCCGTCGCTGCATGGGCTTTTACCTCGTCACAGTGAGCAGGGGCTACTCTCTAGTTCCGACGTGTGCCTCCTCATTGCGGTGGGTGGCTTCTCTCATTACGGAGCACAAAGAGCAGGTTCCAGAACTCGGGCTCTACATCTCAGGCTCAACAGTGGTGGCCCGGGGGCTTAGAAGCCCCGAGGCATGAGGGATCTTCCCAGAACCCACGTCTCCTGCATTGGCAGGTGAATTCTTTACCAATGAGCCTCCAGGGAAGCCCTACCATTCTCTTATTCATTACAGAAACATTTCAGTGCTTATGATGAGTTAGGTCCTCTGTGTGCCGCAGCTGATTCCAAACCTCCGATTCGCTAAACGCTCCTAAACTTTCTCCCCCTCCTTCTTCCCTCTTGTCTCTCTCTCCTTTTACTCACTCTGTATAAACTCCTTATTACAGGATTGATCTGCCCTCTTAAAATATAAACAAGGTGGTAAAATATACATAACATAAACTTTACCATTCTAACCATTTTAAGTGTACAGTTCAGTGAAATTAAGTACATTCACCACTGTCTATTTCCAGACTTTTTCATCATCCAAAATCCTATACTCATTAAGCAATAACACCCCATTCCCTGCTACCCCCAGCCCCTGGTAACCTTTGTTCTACTGTCTGTGTATGAATTTGTCTCTCCCAGGTATCTCATATAAATGGAATCATACAGTATTTGTTTTTGTTTATTTTATTTATTTCGTATTTTCAAGGTTCATTCATGTCATAGCCTATATCAGAATTTCATTTATTTTAATGATTGAATGATATTTCACTGTATGGTATAAAAAATTAATAAACAGAAAGTTTGGTTAAATAAGAGTCAGGAGCCCAGGATGGGGAGCTCCCAGGCCCTGCAATGCTAGCCCAAAAGGAGGAAGCAAGACTCTCTTCTTTCCTGGCAAGGACTCAGCCAATGAAAAGTCACAGACTCTGTGTACTGTATCCCTCCTTTCCCCAGCTTCCTTTTCCCCTCAATAAAAGAGTTCTGCTCCCCTTGCCCTGAGGAGCTCTGCATTCATTTTGGGCTCCAAAATCACTGCAGATGGTGACTGCAGCCATGAAATTAAAAGATGCTTACTCCTTGGAAGGAAAGTTACGACCAACCTAGATAGCATATTCAAAAGCAGAGACATTACTTTGCCAACAAAGGTCAGTCTAGTCAAGGCTATGGTTTTTCCTGTGGTCATGTATGGATGTGAGAGTTGGACTGTGAAGAAGGCTGAGCGCCGAAGAATTGATGCTTTTGAAGTGTGGTGTTGGAGAAGACTCTTGAGAGTCCCTTGGACTGCAAGGAGATCCAACCAGTCCATTCTGAAGGAGATCAGCCCTGGGATTTCTTTGGAGGGAATGATGCTAAAGCTGAAACTCCAGTACTTTGGCCACCTCATGCCGAGAATTGACTCATTGGAAAAGACCCTGATGCTGGGAGGGATTGGGGGCAGGAGGAGAAGGGGACGACAGAGGATGAGATGGCTGGATGGCATCACTGACTTGATGGACGTGAGTCTTGAGTGAACTCTGGGAGTTGGTGATGGACAGGGAGGCCTGGCGTGCTGTGATTCATGGGGTCAAAAAGAGTCAGACACGACTGAGCGACTGAACTGAACTGAACTGCCCTGAGGAGACTTGCACAACATGGTTGGCCTTGGTTGCAGACCCCGAGTTGCAATTCTCTGCTGATCTCATGCAAACCCATTTTTGCTGGAGCAGTTCTGGTAACTTCATTACTTCAGGTGAACATTGGATAGAACACATTTTGTTTATCCATTCGTCTATTGATGGACATTTGGGTTGTTTCCACTTTTTGGTTATTGTGAATAATGCCACCTGAATTAGTGGTGAATGATATCTGTTCAATTCCTTGTTTTCAGTTATTTTGGGCATATATCTAGAAGCGGGACTTGCTAGCCCATACAGTAATTCTACGTGTAGCTTTTTGAGCTCTAAACTTTTCCACAGAAGCTGCATTTTACATTTCTGCCAGCAAAGTTCCAAATTTCCACATCCTTGCCAATACTTATTTTCCATTTCCTTTGATATTTGCCATCCTGGCGGGTATGAAGTTAACCTCTCTTTATGTGAATTGATTTAACATTTAATTTCAACTTTACCCTGTTTCTGCACAACAAAGAAGAGATTGAGAAATGAGATTTCTTTCTCCCAGTTCTGTTTCATTTCCCTAAAATCCTGGAGTGACAAAGACAGAAGTTCCCTTAGAAGCTAGAGGGGAGAGATGCTGAGAGGTGAGGGAGGGCACCTCTCACGCTGACAGTCTTACCCCTCACATCCTTGTTGTTCTGTTTCCATGTCCACTCTCCCACTAGACTACAAGCTTCTTGAATGCAGGACCCTGTCCCTGCCTTTCTGGACTCCCGTATTCAGCAGCACAGGGCCTGCTACAGACTAAGTGCTCAGTGAATGAAAGTACATGACTCTGTGTGTGTGTGTATGGGTATTCAGTTGGCTACATCCCAAAGCCAAGGAGTGATTTGGGGATGAGCCACTGTGTTTCCTTTTTCACACTCTGACTCTTTGCATCAGTATGTGCTGAACAACACCTGGGGAAAATAGGGTGTCCCAGGAATAAGGTACCTGAAGAATCTTCCACCTGGGAGAGCATCTGGGACTAGCTCTTAAGAGCTAAACTTTGGGATAGCGTCCACCATCAGCACCAAGTTCCATCACTTCATCTCTGGAAGCCAAGTGTGAAGGCGGCCCACAGTGGCCCCATGTGGCTGCCCCAAGTAGGACACCTTCCTCTCAATCTCACAGGGAATGCTCGCTCCGTGTAGCTAGGTCTTACAACATGTTCAGAGCACTTGCCCTTCAGTTCAGCCTAACAGAGATGGGCACTGAGCTACTATAGGCCAGGTGCTGGGTGCTGGGGCCACAGAGATGAGGCCCAGCCAGCTCCTACCTTCATGGAGCTTACAGAGAGGAGGAGACAGAGAAAAAATAAATCATTTGCATTGCGGAGTGAAAAGTGTTATGATGGAAGAAACTCACAGAGGAGTGTGGGAGCTAAGAAGTGAGACCTCTCAGCCTGGGGGCAGTCAGGGAAGGCTCCCTGGAAGAGGTTACCTTGACACAATAATCCTTGTGAGGTAGGCGGGGCGAGGATTGTTATCCTCATTGTGTAGTGGAGCCACTGAAGCAGTGACCAGCCCAGGGAAGCTACACTGTCCTCTGGCTGTGGGAGGTCAGACTGTCCTTTGCCTTATTCTCAAACCCCAGTCACATGGCCAGACACGCCTGAAAGGCATTTCTAAACATCTATTGCCAAGAATAAGAGGGCCTACTGGCTACTCCCAGGTTAACGCCGCTATTTAACAAATTCAATTCAACCCAACAGGCAGAGTGCAGGCTCACACAGAGCCCATCTCATATGGGAGGAGGTGACAGCGGTGCGCAACCTCACTGTGATTCATCCAGCGGCTTTCTGGTAAGTCCAGGGCCAAGGTGGGGGCTTGAGGGGAGCAGTGTTCCTGTATGGCTTCTAGAACTATGATAGGTCGTTTATCTTTACCTGCTGTGTTTTTCTGCCATCATAAACATTTCCAAGAGAAATTTCCCTGTTTCTCAGATGGGGAGTGTTAGTCGCTCAGTCGTGTCTGCCTCTTTGTGACCCCAGGGACACCAAACTCCTCTGTCCGTGGGATTCTCCAGGCAAGAGTACTGGAGTGGGTTGCCATTCCCTTCTCAAGGGGATCTTCCTGACCCAGAGATCAAAGCCGGGTCTCCCGCATTGCAGGCAGATAGTTTACCATCTGAGCCATGGGGAAACTACTTTAAAAAGGCACTTGGTAACAAAACAATCTTATAAAAGAATAAAGTTGGTGACCTCAGACTTCCCAGTTTCTATACTTAATATGACGGGACAGTAATCAAGACAGTATAGTACTGGTATAAGGATAGACCACGGAACAATGAAATAGAATGGAAAATTCAGAAATAAACCCTCACATTTATAACCACTTGATTTTTCCCAAAGGGTGCCAAGACAATTTGATAAAGAATAATCTTTTCAACAAACGGTGCGGGAATGAGTTACCTACATTGCACACGCAAAAGAATGAAGTTGGACCCATATCTCACACCATATTCAAAAATTAATTCAAAATGGCTCACAGACCTAAATGTGTGAGCTAAACCATATGCCTCTTAGAGGAAAACATAGACAAATCTTTATGGTCTTGGATTTACGTTATAATACAAAGAATCTAACAGATTCTTAGATATGACACTAAGAGCACAGGCAACAAAAGAGAGCAGTAGGTAAATGAAACTTAAAATTAAGAATGCTTGTTCTTCAAAGGACAGCAAAAGTGAAAGCTCAATTCACATAATTGGAGGAAGATTTTGCAAATTTTGTATCTGACAAAGGACTTGCACCTAGATTATATAGAGTTCTTACCATTCAATAACAAAAAGACAAATAACCCAATTTATAAATGGACAATGAACCTGAATAGACATTTTCCCAAAGAATATACACAAATAACCATAAGCACATGAAAAGGTGACCAACATCATTAGCCATCAGGGGAATGCAAATCAAACCCACAATAAGATACTGCTTTTTACCCGCACCCACTAGAGTGGCCAGAATAAAGCACACACACAGCAAGTGTTGCTGAGGGTGTGGGAGACTGGAGCCCTCAGACATCTTACACTTTGGGGAATGTAGGCTGATGCGACCACTTTGGAAAACAGCATGGTGGTTACTCCAGGGGCTAAACATAGAGTTACCACATGACCCAGCAATTCCTTTCCTAGGTACACACCCAAGAGAAATGAAAAAATATTTTCACACAAAAAAAATTTGTACATAAATGTTCATGGCAGCATTATTCATAATAGCTAAAAAGGGGAAAGAACTCAAATGTCTGTCAACTGATAAATGGAGACATAAAGGGGGAAATTCCTTGGTGGCCTAGTGGTTAGGATTACCAGCTTTCACTGCTGTGGCCCAGGTCCAATCCCTGGTTGGGGAACTAAGACCCTGCAAGCTGCATGACATGGCCAAAAAAAATGTAGTATATTGGCCAAAAAAAGGAACGAAGGGCTGATACAACCCATAAATCAGATGAACCCTGGAAACATCTGCTAAGCCAAAGAAGCCAGTCACTCAGGACCACATATTATATATATGTTAGTCGCTCAGTTATGTCCAACTCCTTGCAAATGGAAGTCTCCAGGTAAGAATACTGGAGTGGGTTGCCATTCCCTTCTCCATGGGATCCTCACCCAGGGATCGAACCCAGATCTCCTGCGTTGCAGGCAGATTCTTTACCTTCTGAGCCACCATGGAAGTATGATTCTGTTTAAATGAAATGTCCAGAATAGCCAAGACTATAGAGACAGAAAGTAGATTGGTGATTGTCTAGGGCTGGGGGTGGGTTGGGGGGATGGAGGTGATGACTAAGGGCTGTGGGCTTTCTTTTGGGGGTGATGAACAATGTTCTAAAATTGGAGTGAGGATTGTCCAATTCTGTGAATACACTAAAAGCCATTGAACTGTACACTTTAAGTGGCTGAGTGGTGTGATGTGTGAATTAAATCTCAATAAAAACGAGCAAGAAAGTGCCTGGGTGTACTGGGCACCCCCTGATTCTATCCTCAGATCCATGCTCTCCTGCTGGGGGCGGGGGCTTCCCCTTCTCATCCAGATTCTCAGGGAAGTTGTAAGCCCCAGACGGGGACAGAGAGGGGGCTGGATTCCCTCTGGAGCTGCTGCCCCCTCAAAACCCAGCCTGTGGAATACTGGGGCCTGAGGATTCTGAGGCTGAGCCTGTGCTTTCTGAGTGGAGACAGTGGACAATGTGGGGTGTGTGTGAGGGGTGTGGAGGGGGCCAGGTTTCTCCCAGATGGGTCATCTACGTCTGGGGCAGGAGGGCTCAGAGGAAAGGGGACAGCCTAGGAAGCCTAAGGGAAGAGAAGGGAGGGACCCCAGGGGAAGAGAGAGGGGCTTGCCAAGGTGCTGACTCCTCTGTGCCCAGTGAGAGTCTCGGTCCTCGGGGAGACTGGAGCTGCTCCCGCGGTGGGGTCCCCTTGTGCAGGGGTCCTCTTTGCACTGTGGGATTGGTGAGACTGGAGGGACGGTGGGGAGGGAAGGAGAAGAGAGGGGCATTCGGGTCAACTGCTGTGAGGGGCACGTCCCCAGAGCCCCTGGTGAGAGCCACCGGGACCCCCAGCGTGCTCCCAAGGCCTGATGTTGTGCCAGGCATGGGTACGTCTGGCACACAATTGATGGCAGTGCGGGTGAGTGAGGGAATGAATTGAGCTTCTTTGGAGGCAAGATGATACAGTAGAGAAGCAGTCTTAGGAGTCGCACAGGCCTGGGTTTGAAACCAGCTCCTCTGCAGATTTGCTGTGTAGCGCTGGACAAAGCGCTGGGCCACCCTGAGCCTCAGTTGGGATTCACCCTGAACCTCAGTTTGAACCTCAGGTTGGATGGGAAAGGCAGAAGGGGAGAGACTAAGGAAAGCTGTAGAAAAGGATATGCCCAAGGCAAGGAAGGGGAGATTCGGCATACCCTCTAGTGCCACTGGAGACTTCAGGGCCCCACACAGATGTTCCCCACTTCTTGTTCCTTAGCCCCGGGAGGAACAGATCTTTCCTCTACAGCAGTAGCAGCAGCAACTGTGACACTCTCGGGCTCTCTTTAAAGTGCATATTTAGTACATTAAAGACTGTGAGAAATCCTTCAAAAAGAGCCTATTTCGTTAAAAAATATATTTACTTATTTGGCTGCCTGGGTCTTAGTGGGATCCTCACTGTGGCCCGTGGACTCTGAGCGGCAAAAGCAGGATCAGTAGTCGTGGTTCGCAGACTTAGCTGCTCTGCGGCACGTGGGATCTTAGTTCACCAGTCAGGGGTTGAACCTGCGTCCCCTGCACTGCAAGGTGGATTCTTAACCACTGGACCAGCAGGGAAGTCCCAGTCTCTTTCATTTTAACTCAGAACCTTCCAGACACGTTTGGCCTCAGAACCTTTTTGTGGTGCCCCTCATGGAGCCAGTATTCTGGAGAACACCTGTTAAGAAATGCTGCTCTACGATACTGGATGCTTGGGGCTGGTGCACTGGGACGACCCAGAGGGATGGTATGGGGAGGAGGGAGGAAGGTTCAGGATGGGGAACACGTGTATGCCTGTGGCGGATTCATTTCGATATATGGCAGAACCAATACAATATTGTAAAGTTTAAAAATTAAAAAAAAAAAAAAAAAAAGAAATTCTGCTCTAGAGAAAAGCGTGTGGGTTTGGGGACCCAGCAGGCCACGGTTTGATTCCTGCTCTGTGACCCATCTGGTGTTAGACTTCTGGCAAGTCACTTTGTTTCCCAGAGCCTCCTTTTCTCCTAGAGTCATTGTGAGAACTGGGG
Source organism: Bos indicus x Bos taurus (assembly GCF_003369695.1). Lineage (NCBI taxonomy): Eukaryota > Metazoa > Chordata > Mammalia > Artiodactyla > Bovidae > Bos > Bos indicus x Bos taurus. Next base: position 135,381,922 of record NC_040077.1, read on the forward strand.
AAACTATGTGGGTAAAATATGCGGGGAGGTCCCTGGTCGGGCCATGTGCCCGTCCTGTGCCAGGCCTGGCCCTACTTCTTCCCCTAAGCCAGGCTCTCTCCACTATAGACTCTGCCTCTGCTGAAGAGGCAGTTAGGTACTGGGCTTGGTGGAACTTTGACTGGATTTCTTTTCTGGGAACACAGGGTTTGATGCTCCTCACTTGGTACCCTCATCGGCCCTGGCACGATGGACAGCGGGAACACCCAGATGTACGTGGAGGATAGGATCGAGGCGCCAGGGGCCCGGCCAAGCCCTGGCCTGAGGACTGCCAGCGACAGGGCTGGCGATGAGCCCACCACATCAGAAGTCTGCCAGGTAGGGCCTGCCTCTCCACCCGCAGCAGGCGCCTTTCCCTTCCCATGCCCAGGCTTTCTCTCTGACTTCTTTAATCAAGCCTCTACAACAACTGGCACAAAACCCAGTTCAGATTGGACTAGGCAGGAACAAGATCACATCAGCTGTGTAACTGACAGACCTGCCTGTAGACTTCAGGTATGGCTGGATAAAGGTGCTAAATGAGTCTCTCGGCTCTGCCTGCCTCTGTGGCATTCCCAGGCACGCTCTCCCTGCAAAACGGCAAAAATTGCCCTGGCAGCTCCAGGCTTACATCTTCCCATCATACTTCCTCTGGTTTAACATCCCAAACAAGAGGAGAGCCCCTTTGCAATAGCCGAAGAAAGTCTCCGGTATCAGTGTCATTGGCCCGGGTTGTAGTCACATATTTGTCCCCGAATTAGTCACCATGGCAGGGCAGAGTGGCCTGGATCTCTTTGTATAATGAAGTCAGCAGGGGTACTCTTGAAAGGAGGCAGGAAGGTTCCCATAAAAGAATGTTGGCTTCTGTTTCCAAAAGAGATTTTGGCTGGATGAGGAAAACAAGAATTGTTTACTTGCTCTGCTAAGTAGAAAGCCTTCCATGGCCCTTACCCTCCCCCTCCCCCATAACCTTTATTCCCCTGACAGCTACTCAGAGTTTCCATCCGTGATCTCTGTGCCTTCTTTACTGTGTCCCGAGCTAAAAATGTCACCATAAAAAAGGCAACATTTCTTTGGATTAAGTATACCCTTCTAACTGTAGCCTCTGTTATAAATTACAGCTTCTTGTGGGCCCAGGAAGAGGGCCTAAAATGAGGGGTCTTGGAAGGAGCCTGGAGGAAACATTCAGGGCTTCTGATACCTGCCCATTTGTTTTTCCAACAAGCATAGTCACGAGGTCTCAGTGCTGCCACTTAACCAGCTGTATGATCTTGGGCTTGGCACTGCAGCCCTTGAGCTTCCTGGACTCATGTGTGTCATGCTGAGGATTAAATGGGTTAAATCCCTGGGGGCACCTGGCCCTGGCCCTGCCCCTGCCCCTTGGTAGATGCCCTTAGTGTTGACTCCTAGAGGAATCTTGTATTATAACAACTACTATCAGTTGACTGAGCCAAGTTGCCTGGAGTTTGCTGACTCAGGTAAGGCTTGGAGCTCCCTCGGACTCGCTGGCTCCAGGCCACCCAACTAGGGAGTGATAGACATCAAAACCCAGCGGAAACTGAGGAAGCCTCCCTGGGACTTTGCCAGGGTCTCTCTCTTTCTTTTTTTATCTAGGCTGCCCCTTCTCTCTCTCTTTTTTTTTTTCTTGCCTGCCCCTTGTGGCTTTCGGGATCTTAGTTCCCTAAGCAGGGACTGAACCCGTGCCCTTGACGTGGAAGCTCAGAGTCTTAACCACTGGACCGCCGGGGAAGGCCCCCACATGCGCTCCGTCGAGCTCTCCTTGTCAGGATCGCCGTGGCCAAGGTGCCGCTTGGGCTCCAGGTTCCTGTGGCGCCCTTGGTGCTGACTGGGCCCCTCCCCGCCTCATGTCTCTTCCCCGCGTCTTTTCAGCGCCTCTCCCGTGAGGCACCAGGTCTCCTCTCCCGTGAGGCGCCGGGTCTCCCCTCTCCCGTGAGGCGCGGGGTCTCGCCTCCCGTGAGGTGCAGGGTTTCCTCTCCCGTGAGGCGCGGGGGTCTTCCTTCTCCCGTGAGGTGGGGGTGTCTCCCCTCTCCCGTGAGGCGCCGGGTCTCCCGCATCCCGAGAGGCTCAGGGTCTCCCCCCTCCCGTGAGGCGCGGGGGTCTCCCCCCCTCCCGTGAGGCGTGGGGGTCTGCTCCACCCCAGTGAGGCGCCGGGTCTCCCCTCTCCCATGAGGTGCTGGGTCTCCCCTCTCGTGAGGCGCAGGGTTTCCTCTCCCGTGAGGAGCGGGGGTCTCCCTTCTCCCGTGAGGCGCCGGGTCTCCCTTCTCCCGTGAGGCGCGGGGTCTCCCCTCTCGTGAGGCGCAGGGTTTCCTCTCCCGTGAGGCGCGGGGTCTCCCCCCTCCCTTGAGGCGCCCGGTCTCCCCTCTCCCGTGAGGCGCGGGGGTCTCTCTTCTCCCGTGAGGCGCGGGGTCTCCCCCCTCCCCTGAGGCGCTGGGTCTCCCCTCCCGTGAGGCGCAGGGTTTCCTTCTCCCGTGAGGCGCGGGGGTCTCCCCCCTCCCGAGAGGCGCGGGGGTCTCCCCTCTCAGAATGACCCGTTCCTTGAGCCCGGGCCGTGGGCATCTTTGTTCTAGGCTGTGTTTCCAGATGCTGAAGCGATGGACAGTGGCCCGCAGCCCGCACCAGCCCTGGGAGCCCTGGAGACCGGGCCCGGACACAGAGATGCGTCAGAGGAGGGCTTTCCGCAACTCAGTCCCCAGGAGCAGAAGCCTCCGGCAGGACCAGGGTGAGCTGGGGGCTTCCCAGAGAGCAGGTCCAGGAGGGAAGCCCAATGTGGCCCACCGGTGGGGAGAGAGAGGGGAGGGAACCCCGGACTAAGGTGGATCTGCCCACTCACCACTCCTGTACTTTTTTCCGGAGCGCGACTCACACTGAGTAATCATGTGTGCCGGTTTTTTGTCTGAGCTCCCCCACTAGGCCACAAGTTTCTGTGACGTGTGGTGTTCAAGAGGCATTTTTGTGTCTTGTTTAACTTTAAAAATCCCTCAGGGAATATGTATTGCCCCTCTACTACATGCCTCGAACTCTGTTAAAAAACTGCTTTTCAGTTCAGTTCAGTCGGTCAGTCGTGTTTGACTCTTTGTGACCCCATGAATTGCAGCACACCAGGCCTCCCACTCCAGTGCTCTTGCCTGGAAAATCCCATGGACTGCTGAGCCTGGTAGGCTGCAGTCCATGGGGTTGCTAAGAGTCAGACACTACTGAGCGACTTCACTTTCACTTTTCACTTTCATGCATTGGAGAAGGAAATGGAAACCCACTCCAGTGTTCTTGCCTGGAGAATCCCAGGGACAGGGGAGCCTGGTGGCCTGCCGTCTGTGGGGTTGCACAGAGTCGGACACGACTGAAGTGACTTAGCAGCAGCAGCAGGCCCCCCTATCCATCACCAACTCCCAGAGTTTGCTCAAACTTATGTCCATTGAGTCAGTGATGCCATCCAGCCATCTCATTCTCTGTCGTCCCCTTCTCCTCCTGCCCCCAATCCCTTCCAGCATTAGAGTCTTTTTCAATGAGTCAGCTCTTCGCATCACGTGGCCAAAGTATTGGAGTTTCAGCTTTAGCATGAGTCCTTCCAAAGAACACCCAGGACTGATCTCCTTTAGGATGGACTGGTTGGATCTCGTTGCAGTCCAAGGGACTCTCAAGAGTCTTCTCTAACACCACAGTTCAAAAGCATCAATTCTTTGGCATTCAGCTTTCTTCACAGTCTAACTTTCACATCCATACATGACCACATCCAACCATAGCCTTGACTAGATGGACCTTTGTTGGCAAAGAAATGTCTCTGCTTTTGAATATGCTGTCTAGGTTGGTCATAACTTTCCTTCCAAGGAGTAAGCGTCTTTTAATTTCATGGCTGCAGTCACCATCTGTAGTGATTTTGGAGCTCCCCAAAATAAAGTCTGACACTGTTTCCACTGTTTCCCCATCTATTTCCCTTTTAACCTCATGTATTTCTAGAAATATACCCTAAGGAAAGAAATGAAGATTCAGGCAAAGTTTTATGTGCAAAGATTTCTCCTGGCACCTTATTTTAAAGGCTAAAAAATTTTAAAATGTCCGTGTGTACTGTTGTTTAGTCACTCATTCCTGTCTGACCCTTTGTCACCCCATAGACTGTAGTTTGCCAGGCTCCCTTGTCCATGGGATTCTCCAGGCAAGAATACTGGAGTGGTTTGCCATTGCCTTCTCCAGGGAATCTTACCAGCCCAGGGATAGAACCTGCACTGGCAGGCGGATTCTACCGCTGAGCCACCAGGGAAGCACCCCAGTGTGTGCTCAATGCCCACAATAGGGGGATAGTTAAGCAAATTATGATTATCTATAAAATAGAGAATTTTATGCTTTCATTAAAAAACATGTTTATGAAAGATTTGGGGCATGGGAAAAATTTAGATTATACTGTTAATTGAAAAAATATTGCAGAATTATATACACAATATAACTGAAAGTATACAATTATTGGAAGATGATTTTAAACTAATCCCCATTGAAAGTATGTATGTATGTCCTTAAGGAAGAAGCCTGGAGGAAATACTCCATAATATTAAAGTGAGATCAGATGGACGCAGATTCAAATCCAGACATGTCAACTTTAGCTTAATGATCCAAGGCTCAAGTCTTCCCCACCACTATGCATTCCAGTTCTCCTTGATTTTTCTTTTTTTCTAAAAAGCACTAAGTAATAATGAAAATATTAAATCCTAACTCTCTTAAACATTGACATCAAAGTGTTTGTGGTTGGAGGAATTCATGTTAGTCCTTCATTCTTTCTCCCAGGCATTAAGCATGCACCTATGGTGTGCCTAGTCCCGTGTGGGCACCGTGAAGACGCAGAAGAATATAAAACCCTGCCCCCAGTTTGGGAGCTGAAGTGTCCCTTTGTCTGTTCTCTCCAGGACAAAGCTGTCATCTTGGGTCCCCCAGGAAGGGCGCAGGGAGCTGCAAGCACACCAGGATCTGGCCACGCCAGGAAGTGAGCTGGGGGTGCCCCCCAACGGGGTCCCTGTGACACAGGAAGGGCTGCAGCAGCAGGGCTCAGGGAAAGAGACCGAGGACCAACAGGGGAGCCAGCAGAACCCAGAGCCAGTGGAGGGTCAGGGCCCTGAGAGTCGCCAGGTAATGTCCACAGAATCCCAGGCAGGAGGGGTTGGAATGCCCGACTCGCAGGGGAGGTGAGGGAGCAGGGAACTGTTAGAGGCAGGGAGCAGGTGGGGCTTCTGGGTAAAATTGAAAACAGGACACGCTGGGTTTAACAAGGCCCAATTTTTTTTTTCTTATGCTAGAATGTTCTAGCAGCTGTTTCTTAGCTGCTGAGCTCTGTGGGACCCTTCAAGAGGTGGTTAGAGTATGGTACCTTTTCCAAACTGATTTGACTATAAAATATCTTTTAATTTATTTTTTATTTTAAGGTTTAGGTTTTTTTTTAAAAAAAAAAAACAGCTTTATAAGGTACAATTGATACACAGTTGTACATACTTCAAGTGTATACTTTATTGTTTTGGATACATGTGCACACCCACAAAACCATCACTGCAATCAAGAAAATGAACACATCTGTCATTCCCCCCAAAAAATGTTTTCTGTCCCCTTTGTCATCGGTTCTCCCATTCATTCTAAGCCCCAGGTAACAACTAATCTGTGTTCTGCAGCTGTGAATTTGTATTTCCCAGAATTTTCCATAAATGGAAGCATAAGTATCCATTCTTTTTGTCTTGCTTCTTTCACTTAGCATGAATATTTTGAGACTCAGCTACGTTATTGTGTAGACCAATACTTTATTCTTTTTGCTGCTGAGTATTATTCCAGTGTATGGATAGGTCACGATTTCTTGTCCTACTTTACAACACAGGGAACTATGTTCAATAACTTGTGATAAACCACAATGGAAAAGAATATGAAAAAGAGTGTGTATATATGTATCATTGAATCACTTTGCTGTTCTGTGGAAATTAACAAACAAAACTCGATTTCTTCATTCTTTCACCTATTGATGGACACTTGGTTTGTTTCAACTTTTTGACTATTACAAATAAGACATAGAAACATTCATGTCTGTGTGTACAGATACTTTCATTTCTTTTGGGAAAATAAATGCCCAGGAGTAGAATGGATCATATGGTATTTGTATGTTTAATTTATTAATAAACTGCCAAACTTTTCTCTAAAGTGGTTGTACCATTTTACATCCCATCAGCGATGTATGAGAATTCCACTTCTTCCATATCTTCCCCCAAACTTGGTATGGTCTGTTTTTAATTCTAAGCATTCTAATAAGCGTGTAGTAGAATCTCACTGTGGTCTTTATTTTCTTTTCCAAATGACTAAACATGTCAAGCATCTTTTCATGTGTTTATAGGCACATATTATGTATCTTTGGAGAAATGTCTATTCAAATACTTTGCGCATCATTTTAATTGAATAGTCAACTGTCTTTTCCATTCTCTCAATGGTGACTTTCAAAGAACAGAAGCCTTAATTTTGATGAAGTCTAGTTGATCTTTTTTTTCTTTATGGCTGTGCTTTTGGTGTTACTTCTTAGAAATCTTTACTTAACCTGAAGTCACATACGATTTTATCCTATGTTTTCTCCAAGAAGTTTTGTTATTTTAGGTTTAACACTTAGGTTTATGATCCAGCTTGAGTTAATTTTTGTATGTGGTCTGAGTGTTGGATTGAGGCTCATTTCTTGCATATGGCTGTCCAGTCATCCCAGCACCATTTGTTGGAGACTCTCCTTTCTCTGGAGCTTGCCTCGTGGCTCAGATGGTGAAGAATCTGCCTGCAATGTAGGAGACCTGAGTTCGATCCCTGGGTTGGGAAGATCCCCTGGAGAAGGGAAAGGCTGCCCACTCCAGTATTCTGGCCTGGAGAATTCCATGGATTGTATAGTCCATGGGTACACAAAGAGTCGGACATGACTGAGCAACTTTCACTTTGACTTTCCCCAACCAGGGATTGAGCCCACCATGCCCCTTGCAGTGGAAGCATGGAGTCTTAACCCTTGGACCACCAGGGAAGGCCCACACATTGTCTTGACTATAGCAACTTATTAAAGTCTTGAAATCAGTTAATGTAAAAATCTCTTTTGTAGGGAGTACCATGCAGGATTCTTGTTCTTTGAAACACCCCTTGAGAAATCCCATTTAAAGAGAATTGTGTCAGAGACTTCCCTGGTGGTCCAGTGGTTAAGACTCCGTGCTTCTCTGCAGGGGGTATGGGTTAGATTCCTGGTCTGGGAACTAAGATCTCACATGCCATGCAGTGTGGCAAATAAATACACAAAACGGACAGAGGATGGCCTCGCTTTCCCCAGGCTCCCACTCTGCCTGCACAGAGAGGCGTGGATCACGGCTTGGGTAAGCCACGCCTCCTCTGGACCTCAGTTTCCTCAGTCCTCAAAATGGAGGAATTGACCCCTGCTTAGGGAACCTGCTAGGCGTGCCAGGAGAGCTCAGTAAGGTAATGCTTGCAGTGCTTGGACCAGAGTAACTGTTTGTCAGCTGGTCTCTGGGTGAGTTTTGAGGGTCACCTCAGAGCCAGGATGGGGCTCCCTGTCTTGACGTCTTGGTTCTTGGCAGGACCCAGAGGGTGAGCCCATCCCAGGTCGCCTGGCAGCCAGTGAGTCAGACACAGTGCAGCCAACAGAGCCTTACTGCACCTTGGACAGCTGTGAACAGCAACTGGAGGACAAGCCCCCCAAGGAGGTGGACACCCCACCCATCGGGCCACAGAGGGCTCTGCCAGAGCCTGGCCCAGGGGGATGTGAGGACAGTTCCCAGGAAGAAGTGTCCCTAATGCCTACGGCAACTCTGGAGGAAAAGACAGTTCACACTGCCCCGCCACCCAGGCCACGATCTGACACACCCAAAGCAAGGTAAGGCACCCCACCCCTCCCTGACCCCAACAAGACTGCTCTTCTGCTAGTTCTAGAGGAGGTGACTTCTAGTCCTGACAGCTCTTGAAACGATGTAAGACCTTGGTCAAGCCATGCCCCCCGAACCCCTGTTTCCCCATCTGTATAGTAGCTCTAGTACAGAATTCTTTGCCCCATGGGCCCATTCTTCACCGGCCAAGTCCCCACAAGGGATGTGGAAGAATGAGGAGCGCCTCTGAGAGCAGAAGCCCAGGGGTGAAACTGCAGCGGTGGATCTGAGTTTCCTGGGGCTGAGAGAAGGCCTTGCAAGGGTGAGCCGTGAGCTGCACCCCCCCTCACCTGGGGGTTCTCCCTTGTTTAGAGACGAGGCTGTGGAGATCCAGCCAACACTGGGGCCTGCTCGTCCACCTGTAAGTAGAACCACAGTGCGGAAGGGAACGGGGCGGGGGGAGATCAGGACAAGGAGGGAAGAGGCAGAATGGGGCAGTATTCACAAACTGGGGAAGGTGTGAGTCCGTGCCTGCGTGTTTCCATGGGTGTACACACATGTGTGTGTGTTTGCACATGTGCATGTGTGTGCCCACATGTGTGTATCTTGGTTGCGAGTCAAGGCTGCTCTTACAACTTTGGAGCCCCCAAATTCACCCCAGGCCACAGTGGTTTTTTCCACATTGGCACGGATCTCTGTCGGCCAGCTGCTCAGTCACAGCACACAACCCAAAGCTTCCCTGAATGCCTGGGAGACTCCCATCCCCTCCCAAGTCATCCCCACATCCAACAGCTTTCTCACTTCCTAGTTCTTTGATTTGATTGGGCAACCTGTGAACAGTTATCATCTGCCTGGTGGAAAGGCAGGTTGGAGAAAGAGGAATCAAAAGAGCTTTTAGGAAATAAAATTTACAAAAATATTGAACCACTGTGTTGTACACTTGAAACTAATATCGTAAATTGACTTTGAAAGTGAAAGTGTTAGTCAGTTGTGTACGACTCTTTGCAACGCCCTGGACTGTAGGCTGCCAGGCTCTTCTGTCCATGGAATTCCCCAGGGTAGAATCCTGGAGTTGGTTGCCATTCCCTTCTTCAGGGGATATTCCTGACCCAGGGATTGGACCTGGGTCTCCTGCATTGCAGGCAGATTCTAAGCCCAGATTCGATCTAAGCCCAGAGAATTTTTTTTTTTTTTAAAGAGGCTTTCAGTCTGGGGCCCGAGTGACACTAGTGAAGGAACAGACAGAAAGAGCCCCAGGTTCTGCTTTGGTCATGTTCTGGGCAAACAGGAAGAAATACCCAGAGGACGTATGGAGTTAGGAAGGAGAGAGAGGTCAGGATGGGAGATGTAAATGTGAGGAAAACAGGGGTAACATCTAGGAGACTGTACGGAGCAGGAAGGCATCTGAGGACAGGCCACTGGTCTCCACCACATTCAGAAATGGAGGGACTTTTCTCGTGGTCCAGTGGTTAAGATTCTGTGCTTCCGATGCAGGGCACATGGGTTCAGTCTCTGGTCAGGGAAGTGTTCTGCAGAGACAGGCGCAGCCAATCTTTCGAGGCATTCTGCTCGAAAGGCAGGGCGGAGAACCGGGTGGCACTGAAAGGCTGTGTAGTGCGGGCGTTGTTTCTTTCCGGCTGCGCTGGGTTTTTGTCTCTTCGCTGCAGCGCGTGGACTTTGTCTAGGTGCAGAGCACAGGCCCGACGGACCCAGAACCCCCTAGGCTGTGCAGTTGTGTCCACGGGCTCAGTTGCCCCACAGCTTGTGGGGATCTCAGTTCCCCAGCCAGGAACTGAAGCCGTGTCCCCTGTATTGGAACGCAGATTCTTTTTTTAGTTTTTAATGGAAAGCGGATTCCTAACCACTGGACCACCAAGGAAGCCCTGAGAGTTTTTCTTTTAGAGAAGGAAGATAAGAGGCTCTCTGGTCCTGTGGTTAAGACGCCATGCTCCTAATGTGGGGGACACAGGTTCAATCCCTGGTCAGGAGCTCAGATCCTGCTTGCCACAGGGCGCAGCTTAAAAACCTTAAAGTAATAATAATTAAATAATTTTAAATTAAAGAAGGAAAATAATATAGTGTGTTTACATGCTGATGGGAGTAATCTGGCGGAGAGGGCAGTGCTGATACTTTAGGTCGAGCAGGTGTGTGGTGACAGCTCCATCTTTGAACAGGAGAAAGGGCCGGGCTGGAGCCTGCCTGGGGCCGCCTGGGTGGAGGCAGGCAGGGGACAGCTCACCCCTCTCTAGGAGAGACAGACCTAGGAGGTGCTGGATTTGCTGAACACGTGGATGGGAATCTACTGAGCGCCTGCCAAGTGGGTAGGCTGCTGTGTTGATAGGACAAAGAGGCAGGTGCCGTCCTGCCCCAGGGAGCGTGCTTCCAGGGAGGGCAAGCAGCGAGCTGGACAGGCTGCGCTGACTGCAGAGGAGGAAAGAAGCACCACTCAAGAGCACGGCTCGGAGAGCTGGGACGAGGCCCAGGTCGGGGGTCGAGGAGGACGTGCGGAAGGGGTCTAGAATATGCTGGAGAGATGTGGGTTCCCCGGGACCCAGAGGAGAAGGAGAGGCTGAGGGTGCCCTGGGGTGGGTGGCCGCGAGCAGCTCGCGGGACCGTCCGGCTGCTGGAGGCCTCACGCATCGCCTGCCCGTCCCGTCCCCAGGAGGCGGTGGACACGGGAGCGAGGGGGCTGGACCCCACACAGAAGCAGCCTCAGGAGCCCGCGGCGGCCACGGGCGCCCGGGATCCCGGCAGCGCCCGGCCCGGCTTCATGAGGCGCCTGCTGGAGGTAGAGGAGGAGGAGGCCGCGCTTCGGAGGGCCGCCAAGGCCCGCGCCCTGCCAGGCCGGAGGTGCCCCCGGGCCCTGGGTCCCGTGCCCGCCCCTGCCCCCAGCCTGCCTCCGCCCCTGCCTGCGGCCCAGGCCCCAGCCTCCGCCTCCGCCCGGGCCTGGGCCCGGCCGCCAGTCCCCGCGCCAGTCCCCGCCCCTGCGGGGACGCCTGGCCCTGCTCCAGGGCCCGCTGCTGTCCTGCCGGTGCCCGCGTCGGATCTGGCCTGGAGAAGGACAGAACTTCTGAGCCACAGCCGGGAGAGGAGCCTGAAGGCACGGTAGGAGCCACCCCAGAAAGCGTCGGGATCCGAGCGCGGCCCCATGGCCCTCACATCCCCTCCAGACTCCCGTCCCGGCGTCGCGCCCATCTGCCCCTCCTGTGTGTCCCCTGCCTCTCCCGGCTCTCTGTCTCTCACACTGAAGCCCCTTCCTCATTGCCAACCCTGCTTCTCTTTCTAACCCGTCTAGACGCCTCTCACCTCTGCCTTGCTCCCTCGGGTCACTCAAAGACTCCTGTGACCTCTCAAAGCCTCCCCAGGGCCCCTCCTATGACCCCCCTGCCCTGGCTGCCCCCTCACACCCCCAGCTTTCGGGGTCCGGGGCGGGGGTGGGCAGCCGGATGTGCCCTGGGCCCGGCTCTGTCCTCTGCAGGCAGGAGCTGGAGGAGCGCTGCCTCCTGAATGTGTGTCAGACCTGGGAGGAGAGGGCCGAGGAGCACCTCACCATGAAGCAGGAGGAAGGTGAGGGCGGGCCTTCCCGGGGGGCGGGGTGGGGGGGGAGGGCTCTCAGTGCCCTCGGTACTCCGGCTGGCGGGTCTAGGTTGGATACTGGCCAGCGATCACTCCGCGGCCCTGTGTCCGTCCCATCCTGCGCTGTGCTGGCGGCGCGGCGAAGGGCAGGCGGCTGACCCGAGCCCTCTTCCCTCTTCTCTTCCCGCGGGTCTCTGAACGAACGGAGCAAGCAGTCTGAGCCCCAGACAGGGCCAGGGGGGCCCTTCTGCCTTTCCTGAATACACTCTTTGGCTCCCCAGGGCCGGATCCTTGCAGTTCACTCTTTTTAAAAAAAATGTTGTTCCTTGGTCTTAGTTGCAGGATCTGTTGGGCTAGGCAGGATCTTTTACTTCGGCGCACGGACTCGAGTTGTGGGGCGAGGACTCCGGAATACGTGGGCTTGAGTACTTCAGTGTGTGCACTTAGCTGTGCCCTGGCATTTGGAATCTTAGTTCCCTGACTAGGGATCAAACTCCCGGCCCCTGCATTGCCAGGTGGATTCTTAACCACTGGGCCCCCAAGGAAGTCCCTTGCTCCTTTCAGCTTTAAAGCTCTCTACTCTTTCTGGAGGGCTTTTCTAAGTCCAGCACCCATTGCCCCGCCGCCTTGAGCCGAGTTCAGGGACAACATGACACACTGGCATAGAGACCCAGCATCCTCCCAGGACTTTCAGCCCGCCTGGTGGGGAAAGAGCTGGCTACCTGCTCTGATGGCCCAACCACCCTGATTTGAGATGATCTTAAATGAGGGCTGTTCTGTTTATCTCCTTTTTCAGGCTGCCTGCCTGCGGCAGCTCACCACTCACTCCAACCCTAAGCCCAGCCCTACCTCTTCCCCACATTTCAGTTCTGTGTGTCAGAGTTACAAGGCCTATGATGTCCCAAGTGCTGAATTAATACAGCCTCTCTGGGAGAGTGTCTTGTTCTGTCCCTCTTGTTCAGTTGCCAAGTCATGTCCAACTCTGCAACCCTATGTATTGCAGCATGCCAGGCTTCCCTGTACATCATTAACTCCTGGAGCTTACTCAAACTCATGTCCATTGAGTCAGTGATGCAGTCCAAACATCTCATCCTCTGTCACCCCCTTCTCCTCCCACCTTCAATCTTTCCCAGCATCAGGGTCTTTTCTAATGAGTCAGCTCTTTGCATCAGGTGGACAAAGTATTGGAGCTTTAGCATCATTCCTTCCAGTGAATATTCAGGGGTGATTTCCTTTAGGATAGACTGGTTTGATCTCCTTGCCGTCCAAGGGACTCTCAAGAGTTTTCTCCAGCACCACAGTTGAAAGCCTCGATTCTTTGGCGCTCAGCCTTCTTTATGGTTCAACTATCACATTCGTACATGACTACTACAAAAACCATGGCTGTGACTATTACGGAGCTTTATTGGCAAAGTGACATCTCTGCTTTTTAATATGCTGTCTAGGTTGGTCATAGCTTTTCTTCCAAGGAGCAAGCGTCTTTTAATTTCATGGCTGCAGTCACCATCTGCAGTGATTTTGGAGCCCAGAAAAATAAAGTCTGACACTGTTTCCACTGTTTCCCCATCTATTTGCCATGAAGTGATGGGACCAGGTGCCACGATCTTAATTTTTTGAATGTTGAGTTTTAAGCCAGCTTTTTCACTCTCCTCTTTCACTCTCATCAAGAGGCTCTTTAGTTCCTCTTCAGTTTCTGCCATAAGGGTGGTGTCACCTGCATATCGGAGGTTGTTAATATTTCTCCCAGCAATCTTGATTCCAGCTTGTGATTCATCCAGCCCAGCATTTTGCATGATGTACTCTGCCTGCAAATTTAATAAACAGGGTGACAATACACACCTTCACCTTGCACCAGGAATACCACCAATTCAGGGCACCCCTGCCGTGTGCCAGGCAGTATGCTAAGTCCTTCACAGCCAGGTTCTCATGTAACTCTTACAACAGCCTTGACATACTCCTTTCCCAATTCTGAACCAGTCTATTGTTCCATGTTCAACACTATCTGCCCACCTTATAGATAAGAAAATTGGGGGTCAGAGAAGTGCCATGGCTTGCCCACCGCAACCATATTAGTGTGCTTGGGCTGACATAAGGAAGTACCATCAACTGGGTGGCTTAAAATTTACTTTCCTGTAGTTCTGGAGTCTAGAAGTCCCAGACTGGGGTGTTGGTACATTTGGTTTCTTCCTCTTCTCTTTGTTGGTTGGTTTCTCCTGGAGCCTCCCTCCTGGCTTGCAGCTGGCTGCCTTCTCCTGGGTCCTGCCTTTCCTCTGTGTGTGTGCATCCCTGTCCAAATTTCCTCTTCTCTTAAGGACACCCCTTAGGCTGGATTAAGGGGCTCATTTTAACATAATCACCCTTTTAAAGGCATTATTTCCAGATACAGTCACATTCTAAGACAAGTGGGGATGGGCAGTGCAGGTGTCAAGGCTTCAATATATGAATGTAGGCAGTGAGCATGATGCAGCATGTGTAACAGCGACCCTGATTCTCAGCAGATGGCGGAGCCAGTCTCATCAGCAGGCCTGTTGATTCTAACCTGGACTGTGCCGTGAGCTGTGAAGCCGGTGCCGCCCTTGTTAGGACCAGGACGTAACTCTTCTATCAGTTGATGCAGCTCTGGCACTCGAGAGAGTCCTGCGACTGAGACACATCCTCCTGGGCCCTCTGCTCTGGTCCAGACAGTTATCTCAGAGGCTGCGCTTCGTTGCTCAGTCCTGTCTGACTCTGTGACTCCATGGACTGTAGCCCGCCTGGCTCCTCTATCCATGGCGATCCTCCAAGCAAGGATACTGGAGTGGGTTGCCATGCCCTCCTTCAGGGGATCTTCCCAACCCAGGGATAAAACCCAGATTTCCCACATTGCCAGTGGATTCTTTACCATCTGAGCCACCAGGGAAGCCCATCTTAGAGGCTATGTCCATCCAGATAAGTAACCGTTATTGTCCAGTCGCTAAGCCGTGTCCAACTCTTTGTGACCTTGTGGAGTGCAGCCTGCCAGTCTTCCCTGTCCTTCAGTATCTCCCAAGGTTTGCTCAGATTCATGTCCATTGAATTGGTGATGCCATCTAACCATCTCATCAGCTGCCACCCTCTTCTTTTGCCTTCAATGTTTCCCGCATCAGGGTCATTTCCAATGAGTTGGCTCTTTGCATCAGGTGGCCCAAGTGTTGGAGCTTCAGCTTAGATATGTAACTGCAGAGCCCCAAAGCCAAGGCACAGACTCAGAGTCAAAAAGATCTGTCTGGTGCTCTAACCTCTGAGCCTCAGTTTCCCCATCCGTACAAGGAAATAAGCATTCTACTCTTAAGAGTCTGTTGTAAGAATTACATGAGAACCTGGCTGTGAAGAACTTGGCATAGTTCCTGGCACACTGCAGCGGTGCCCTGAGTGGGCGTGCTCCTGGTGCCGGTGAAGGCAGCCCGCTGCATCCTTGGCCTGACCTTGTACTAGAGGTGCGTCTACGGAGCCTGCTCCTCCGCGTTTCACTCGTCTCTCCACCCAGCCATGAGATAGAGGAGGCTCGCCCAAGGGGTGCGTGGAGCGGATGGGATGCATGTTAGAGACAGGAAGTGACCACGCCCCTCCCCACCCCGCCGCCCACCCCAGCCTTCCTCAGCTACTTTGAGATCTTCAACGGTCATGGTGAGGTGGACGCGCAGAGCCTGGAGAACATCCTGCTGCTTGTGGGCATCTCCCTGACAACGGCCCAGGTGGAGGGTGCCCTGAGGAGCGCTGACATCGACGGTGAGTGCGGGGGCGGGGGGTTGGGGTTGCTTCATCCTGAGCCCTGGCGGGATCAGGCTCACCCGCAGCATGAGACCTGTGCAGTCACATGGGGCTCGGTGACAGGATCCTGACTTTGGTTCACCGTTTTGCTGTTGCGGTCTAGAAATTCTTGATCATTTTTGAACGAGGGGCCCTGTTCTGCATTTCTTTCTTTTTTTTTTTTTTGGTTGCACTGGACCCTCATTGCATCACTCAGACTTTCTCTAGTCGCAGTGCTTCTGGGCTTCTCTTGTGGAGCGGTGGGCTTAGTCACCCTGCCACATGTGGGATCCTAGGTCTCTGACCAGGGATGGAACCTGAGGCTCCTGCATTAGAAGGTGGGTTCTTAACCACTGGACCACGAGGGAAGTGCTGCATTTTCATTTTGCTCTGGGCAAATGCAAATAATACAGCTGGTTCTGGCTCCCAAAGTTAGTGATTCCTGAGGACCTATGCAGTGCCAGGCTCTGGGGACCCAGAGATGACCAAGACCTAGTTCCCGACCCTAAGATGTAGGTCATCTCTGAGATCACTCCTCCAGGACATTATGTGTGCTCCGTCGGACATTCCTTGTGACCTGGCCACTCGTTTTACTGGCTGTATGGCCTGGGGCTAGGGTTAGGGTTAGGGTCACTGAAGTTCATCGCATCTCAGTTTCCCCGCCTGTAAAATGGGGCTCACAGCAGTTACCCGTCTCACTGAGCTGCTGAGAAGATTGAATGAGGTAACCCAGGCAAAGCCGGAGCACTGCACGTGGCACACAGGCTGCACGCAGGAGACGCTGACCGCTGGTCTCGTCCATCCTCTAAGTGTTCTTTAGCTGCCTGCGTGTGCCCATTCCTGTGCTGGGCACTGGCATAGAGGGATGTGTGAGACCTCTGAGATCTGCCCTCAAGATGCTCGCACAGCCAATGACACAGAAGGAAGAGTTGCTAAAGGCAGCAGTGCTCACAGTGGCTTGGATAAGGGATGAGGGATGAAGGCTTCCTGGAGGAGGTGATGCCTGAGCCAAATGGTGAAAGAGCAAGCAGGAGTTAGGCAGGACGAGAAGAAGGTCATTCCTGCTGGCAGAAATACCTTGCACACAGGGCTTAGGGCACAGAATGAAGAGCATTGTCCCATCGTGGTTTGGTTGACTAGATGCAGGGAACACAGCAGAGCGCTGGGGGCCTGGGCTCCTGACCCCTGAGTGGCAGCCCTGCTTCCTCCAGCACTGTCTTGAGGGCGAGTCCTCACTCAAGCTAGGCTAGGCATTGGCCTCAGCTTGGCCCTTGGGTGATCCCACACAACAGCCTGTTTTTGTCTGTGCCTCAGGCCTCATCTATGAGGGGGATTAGAGTATTAGCGCCTGCCGCTCGTCCACACCCCCCACCCCAAGGATGACTTTAAGGATTAGAGACCATTCATTAATTTGTCAAGCAGCTGAGAGAACTGGCATCTGGTCCCATTGCTTCATGACAAATAGAAGAGGGAAAAGTGGAAAGCAGTGACAGATTTTATTTTCTTGGGCTCCAAAATCACTGTGGACAGTGACTGCAGCCACGAAATTAAAAGACGCTTGCTCCTTTAAAAGAAGGAAAGCTATGACAAACCCAGACAGCGTATTAAAAAGCAGAGACATCACTTTGCCAACAGATGTCCGTATAGTCAAAGCTATGGTTTTTCCAGTAGTTATGTATGAATGTGAGAGTTGAACTATAAAGAAAACTGAGTGCCAGAGAACTGACGCTTTCAAATTGTGGTGCTGGAGAAGACTCAAGAGTCCCTTGGACTACAGTGAGATCAAACCTGTCCATCCTAAAGGAAATCAAGCCTGAATATTCACTGGAAGGACTGATGCTGAAGCTGAAGCTCCAGTACTTTGGCCACCTAATGTGAAGAGCTGGCTTATTGAGAAAGACCCTGATGCTGGGAAAGATTGAAGGCACGAGAAAGGGACGACAGAGGATGAGATGGTTGGATGGCATTACTGACTCAAATGGACCTAAATTTGAGTAAATTTCAGGATATAGTGAAGGATAAGGGAGACTCATGTGCTACAGTCCATGGGGGTGCAAAGAGCTGGACACAGTGACTGAACAGTAATAACAAAGTTGAGAGAGCATTTCCCAAGCACCTCTTTGTTTTAAGTCCTGAGGACACAGTACAGAATGAAGCACCCAGCGCCCGCCCACCAGAGCTCCCGTGAAGCCCCAGGTCTCGTGAGCGTGTGGTTGAAGTACAGGTGTTTTATGAGAATGTTCAATTGGGAATCTGACCTATACTGGTCTGACTTCCCTCAGGAAGTGGTGGTCAAAGGAAGCATTAAGGGAAAGAGCTGGAGGGAATTCCCTGGTGGTCCAGTGCTGAGGACTTGGCACTTTTACTTCTGGGGCCGCAGTTCAGTCTGTAGTTGCAGAACTAAGATTCTGCAAGCTGCATCGCATGGCCACAAGAAACAAAAACAAATAAACACAGAGTTAGCGTGTGCTGGAGAGAATTCTGAGATGAGAACGCGGTGCGTACAAAGGCCCGGAGTGGGGGAGGAGGGGCCCCCGGTGGGAGCAGGTTAGTGCTTGCGGGAGCTTGGTACCTGGTGAGGCTGCAGACAGCTGACAGGCAGGCCTAGCAGGACTTTGAAGGCCACAGTGGGAACACTGTAGGCAAAGATATGTGCTCATGCAAGACTAACACACTGTAATAAGAGTTGCCGACATCTGTTGAGCACGTGTTTGTGTGCATGGCCCTATTCTAAGTGCATTGCCTCCATTTCTCTCCCTTGAGAAAGGCGTTGTGGTTATCCTCACCCTGTTATATGAGAAAACTAAGGCTTAGTGGGGCTGAGACTTCGGCAGGGTCACAGAGATAGTGAGTGACATGAACCCAGACTGCTGTTTCTAGAACCTTCTGGGAGCCTCTAACCCAGGAGATTTTATTTTTTTTCCTTCTACTTCTCTAAGTGTCCCACACTTTCTACATCAACTGTGTGTTACTTTTATAATCAACTCCAACAAGTAAATGCTAACAGCCATGCCTGGGTTGCAGTGTCCGAGCCTGCTCTGGAAGGCCCCTGTCCACTCTGTATTCTTCTGGCCCCCACAGGAGATGGTCACGTGAACTTCAAAGACTTCTTGACTGTGATGACAGACACCAGGCGCTTCTTCTGCTCTGTGGGTGAGCAGGGGTGAGCCCAGGGCACTCAGAGCTGGGATGGGGGGGCAGGTGGCTAGTGGGGGGCTTGGGCACGCCAGGGTGTCAAATGGTAATGGCAGCTACCATCCCATGTCCCCAGAACAGAATGCCCTGATGGACATGGCTCCTCCAAACCCCGACACTCTGTTCTTTGAGATCCTGTCCCTGCTGGTGGAGATGCTGGCCTTACCGGAAGGAGCCTTAGAAGAGATCACCAGGTGAGTAGGTCTTTTGGTTGTGGGTGGAGGGTTGTAGGCACAGAAATTGCACCTAGCCTTTTGGCAGTGGAGGATTTTGGATAGTTAGGACTCTTAGTTGCAAGTGAAACATACATAAAACTGGCTTATGCAAAAGGGGAATGTATCGGCTCACATCACTGCTCAGGGCTTCAGGAATGGCTGGATCCAGGAGACCAGCTGATACCATTCAGGCTTTCTCTCTCCTGCTCATCTCTGCATTGGCTTCAAGTTCAGCTAGGCTCTTCCCACAGTGAGAAGGATGGCAACTGGCAGCCCTTGCTCATTACCCTCCTTGTTTTGCAACCTCAGCAGCAAGAGGAGTAGCTTCTTGCAGTACACATATAGCAATCCCAGAAAGAAAATGGGACAGAGCCTGTTTGGGCTGGACAACAAGAGATGGAAGCCTCCCCGCATTTCCAGAGTGGGCTGGTGGGTGGTCCTTCTCATCTAAGAAAGAGATGGCTGTGTACAAAAAATGACATGAACACTTGATGGCTAGAAGCAAAGGGTCGCTCTTGCAGCGCTCAGAGGCTTGTCTCTGTTGTTGAGAAGATTGGATAATTTTTTCCTACCACAGACCAGGCCTTTTCCGCAGAGGCCAGAAGAGGTGGAATGATTACATGTGTTTCAGCACACCAACTTAGCAAACCCCAGAGACAAGAGATCTGTCTTTCCCAGCATCTCTAAATCACTAAACATATACAACCTGAAGATGGCAAATGAATAATTTAAAAAGCAATAAAACAAATTCCCATGTATCCATTTCTTCAGCTTAAAAATAGGTAATTTCCAATCATCTTGAAGCCCCTGAGTGCCCTACCCTAACCACAGAGTACTTTCTCTTGTAACAAGAACCAACGCTTATTCATTTGCTTTTGTTTTAAAATCTCACTGCTTATTTTTCCCATGTCATTCATTGAAAGTTTCAAGCGTGTGGCAAAGTTAAAAGAACTGTACAGTGAACAGTTAGATGCCCACCTAGATTCAACTGTTGCTATTTTGCCCTTCTTTTACCTATCCATCCCTCTATTCTCCAGTCTGTCTTGTTTTTCATTTCGTTTTATAGTAAATTATAGTCATTTCCCTCTAAATACGTCAGTATTTGGGGCTGGGCAAAACGTTTGTTTGGGTTTTTCATAACATCTTACAGAAAAACTTGAATATACTTTTTGGCCAACCCAATACCTATCATCAGCTAATGATCAATATTTGTATAGAGCTTCCCCACCCATATCTTTTGAGATTCATATAATGTACATTCGGTGAAATGCACAGATCTTATGTGTATCATTTAGTGAGTCTCAACAAATTCCCACACCCCAGCAACCTGAGCCCCTGTCAAGTTATACAAAATTTTACTATCATTCCAGAAAGTGCCCTCATGACCCTTCCCAGCTGGTCCCTGAAACTACACTTCTTTTAATTTCTTTCCATCACAGATTGGTTTTGTCTGTCTTGTAACTTCATATAAATGGAAACATACAGAGTACAGTCTTTAGTGTCCAGCTTCCTTCACTCAGCATAATGCCTTTCCCCCCAAACTTTAACATTTTAAAAAAATTTTATGTATCTATTTGGCTGTGTCAGCTCTTAGCTGCCGCATGTGGGAGCTTCTGTCGCAGCGTGCCAGCTCCGTGGTTGCAGCGCAGCCTGACTGTGCGTGCGTGTGTGCTCAGTGGCTTCAGCTGTGTCCAGCTCCCTGTGACCGTATGGACTGTAGCTGCCTGCTCCTCTGCCCCTGGGATTCTCCAGGCAAGAATACTGGAGTGGGGTGCCATGCCCTCCTCCAGGAGATTTTCCCAACCCCGAGATCAAACCCATGTACTGCAGGTGGATTCTTTATACCCACTGAGCAGCCTGGGAACCATGACGACATCACAATAGAACCTATTTGATCAGTGAGTGGACGTTAGGTCTACATTCAGTTCCCAGCCATAGTAGAAACAGCGTGACTGTTCTGTATCTGTTTCCTGGGACACCTGAGAGAGAGTTTCTTCAGAGCTGTAGTTTTGAAACTTTTTGATCTAGAAAATCTGTTATTATTTTTTTATACTTGAATTTAAGACTGAGAGATCTAAAAAATAAATATCTATTTATTTAACAAAGATAAGCTAGGGCTATGTGATATTCTACAGAAGACAGGGATCAAGACCATCCCCAAGAAAAAGAAATGCAAAGGCAAAATGGCTGTTTGAGGAGTCCTTGCAAATAGCTGTGAAAAGAAGAGAAGCGAAAAGGAAAGGAGAAAAGGAAGGATACACCCATCTGAGTGCAGAGTCCCAAAGAACAGCAAGGAGAGACAAGACAGCCCTCCTCAGTGGTCAGTGCAGAGAAACAGAGGAGACAACAGAGTGGGGAGGACTAGAGGTCTCCTCAAGAAAATTAGGAACATTTCATGCAAAGATGGGCTCGATAAAGGACAGAAATGGTATGGACCTAACAGAAGCAGAAGATATTAAGAAGAGGTGGCAAAAATACACAGAGGAACTATACAAAAAACATCTTCATGACCCAGATAACCACGATGGTGTGATCACTCACCTAGAGCCAGACATCATGGAATGTGAAGTCAAGTGGCCTTAGGAAGCATCACTATGAACAAAGCTAGTGGAGGTGATGGAATTCCAGTGGAGCTATTTCAAATCCTAAAAGATGATGCTGTGAAAGTGCTGCACTCAATATGCCAGCAAATTTGGAAAACTCAGCAGTGGCCACAGGACTGGAAAAGTCACTTTTCATTCCAATCCCAAAGAAACGCAATACCAAAGAATGTTCAAACTACCGCACAATTGCACTCATCTCACACACTAGTAAAGTAGTGCTCAAAATTCTCCAAGCCAGGCTTCAGCAATACTTGAACTGTGAACTTCCTGATGTTCAAGCTGGTTTTAGAAAAGGCAGAGGAACCAGAGATCAAATTGCCAACATCCGCTGGATCATCGAAAAAGCAAGAGAGTTCCAGAAAAACATCTATTTCTGCTTTATTGACTATGCCAAAGCCTTTGACTATGAAGATCACAATAAACTGTGGAAAATTCTGAAAGACATGGGAATACCAGACCACCTGACCTGCCTCTTGAGAAATTTGTATGCAGGTCAGGAAGCAACAGTTAGAACTGGACATGGAACAGACTGGTTACAAATAGGAAAAGGTGTACGTCAAGGCTGTATATTGTCACCCTGCTTATTTAACTTCTGTGCATAGTACATCATGAGAAACACTGGACTGGAAGAAACACAAGCTGGAATCAAGATTGCTGGGAGAAATATCAGTAACCTCAGATATGCAGATGACACCACCCTTATGGCAGAAAGTGAGAAAGAACTAAAAGGCCTCTTGATGAAAGTGAAAGAGGAGAGTGAAAAAGTTGGCTTAAAACTCAACATTCAGAAAACTAAGATCATGGCATCTGGTCCCATCACTTCATGGGAGATAGATGGGGAAACAGTGGAAACAGTGGCTGACTTTATTTTTGGGGGCTGCAAAATCACTGCAGATGGTGATTGCAGCTCTAAAATTAAAAGACACTTACTCCTTGGAAGGAAAGTTACGACCAACCTAGATAGCATATTGAAAAGCAGAGACATTACTTTGTCAACAAAGGTCCGTCTAATCAAGGCTATGGTTTTTCCATTAGTCATGTATGGATGTGAGAGTTGGACTGTGAAGAAAGCTGAGCGCCGAAGAATTGATGCTTTTGAACTGTGGTGTTGGAGAAGTCTCTTGACAGTCTCTTGGACTGCAAGGAGATCCAGCCAGTTCATCCTGAAGGAGATCAGTCCTGGGTGTTCATTGGAAGGGCTGATGTTGACGCTGAAACTGAAATACTTTGGCAACCTGATGCGAAGAGCTGACTCATTGGAAAAGACCCTGATGCTGGGAAAGATTGAGGGCAGAAGGAGAAGGGGACGACAGAGGATGAGATGGTTGGATGCCATCACTGACACAATGGACGTGAGTTTGAGTGAACTCCAGGAGTTGGTGATGGACAGGAAGGCCTGGCATGTTGCGGTTCATGGGGTCGCAAAGAGTCAGACACGACTGAGCAACTGAACTGAACCCAATTACATGTTAATCCAAAACATTTTAAATAAAAAAAATAACAATACTTTCCAACACAAACAAAAAAGTTAATGAGAAGAATGTCATTGCTTTACAGTATCGAGAGTCTCTTCAGCGTCTGGAATAAAAGAACTTGGCTGGATTTTCTTATCTGCTTCTGCATTCAATCTGTTGCAATCTGTTTTTTCAGTTGAAGAATATGA
Organism: Bos indicus x Bos taurus; assembly: GCF_003369695.1. Lineage (NCBI taxonomy): Eukaryota > Metazoa > Chordata > Mammalia > Artiodactyla > Bovidae > Bos > Bos indicus x Bos taurus. The sequence continues at coordinate 135,404,840 of NC_040077.1, forward strand.
AGAAATCAGTCGTCACACAAATATGTAATTGGAAAAAGTATTTTCATAGTCTTTTTATTTAAGCCACATATCATGGAGATTTTTTTTTTTAATTTTTTGGAGCAAGCATTTAATGGGGAACATTTCTTTGAAAACAAAAGAGAAACAGAGGTTAACGGGAAGAAATTGTGAACTCAGTTTTTGAGTCCAGAGGGCAGTTAATTTCAAGGATTCTTAAGTGTCAGGCTCAAAGCATCTTTAGGTGGACTGAGGGACTTCCCTGGCAGTCCAGTGGCTGAGACTCTGTACTCCACTGCAGGGGGCACGAGTTCAATCCCTGGTTGTGGGAACTGGGATCCTTCGAGTCCTGAGGCTCAGCCAAAAAAAAGGAGGCTGTCTGGGGGCTCTCAGGAATTTTCTGGCTTGCAGTTCAAATGTCCTTGGTGATGGCATCAGGTGTTCCGGTGAACTAACGGCAGCAGGCATTCAGGTTTTTATACACAATCTGTTGTGAGTTTTTCCTTTTGAAGTTTATGTTAAGTTGCTTTATCTTGCAGGGCACGGGGGGAAAGGGCAGTCCTAGTTTTTAGTGGTGCCAGTTCAGGAGGGTGGGAGGACGACGACCTTACAGGCACACAGAGTGGCAGGAGGCAGTTTATACAGAGGACAGAAGGCTCAAAGTGAGTGAACTGTCCTGCGACCAACAAGGGTGTGACAGCTTTTGTTGAAACATAGAATGTCTCTCTCCACAATCATGCCCATTTTTTCAAAGAAAATCAAAGTAAGACTAATTTGTTTGTGAAACAAGTCTAGTCTCATTAAGCATGGCTAAATTATTTTAAAATTGATTTGTTATTGAAGTGTAGTTGATTTATAATGTGTTAGTTTCAGCAAAGTGGTTCATATATATATTATATTTTATAAATGTATATTATATATAATTATTGGGACTATATATCATCATATATAATGCATATATATTAGGTGCTAGGATTGGGCTCTTTTACTGTGGAAGCCCAGGTTCGATCCACAGTCAGCAAAACATCCTGTATGCTGTGCAGCACAGCCAAAAGACAGAAGTGTATATATATTTATAAACAGAAATCACAGAAGCAAAGAACACTCAGTTCAGTTTAGTTGTCCGACTCTTTGCCACCCCAGGACTGCAGCACTCAGGCTTCCCTGTTCATTACCAACTCCCAGAGCTCACTCAAATTCACGGCCATCGAGTCCGTAATGCCATCCAAACATCTCATCCTCGGTTGCCCTCTTCTCCTCCCGCCTTCAATCTTTCCAAGCTTTGTGAGTCAGTTCTTCGCATCAGGTGGCCAAAGTAGTGCAGTTTCAGCTTCAGCATCAGTCCTTCCAATGAATATTCAGGGTTGATTTACTTTAGGATGGACTGGTTGGATCTTGCAGTCCATGGGACTCTCAAGAGTCTTCTCCAACACCACAGTTCAGAAGCATCAATTCTTTGGTGCTCAGCTTTCTTTATAGTCCAACTCTCACATCCATACAAGACTAATGGAAAAACCATACCTTTGACTAGATGGACCTTTGTCGGCAAAGTGATCTCTCTGCTTTTTAATATGCTGTCTAGGTTGGTCATAGCTTTTCTTTGAAGGAGCAAGTGTCTTTTAATTTCATGGCTATAGTCACCACCTGCAGTTATTTTGGAGCCCAAGAAAATAAAGTCTCACTGTTTCCACTGTTTCCCCATCTGTTTGCCATGATCTTAGTTTTCTGAACGTTGAGTTTTAAGCCAACTTTTTCACTCTCCTCTTTCACTTTCATCACGAGGCTCTTTAGTTCTTCACTTTCTGCCATAAGGGTGGTGTTAATCTGCATATCTGAGGTTATTGATATTTCTCCCAGCAATCTTGATTCCAGCTTGTGCTTCATCCAGCCCAGTGTTTCTCATGATGTACTCTGCATCAGATCAGATCAGTCGCTCACTCGTGTCCGACTCTTTGCGACCCCATGAATCGCAGCACGCCAGGCCTCCCTGTCCATCACCAGCTCCCAGAGTTCACCCAGACTCACGTCCATCAAGTCAGTGATGCCATCCAGCCATCTCATCCTCGGAGTTGTCCCCTTCTCCTCTTGCCACCAATCCCTCCCAGCATCAGAGTCTTTTCCAATGAGTCAACTCTTCGCATGAGGTGGCCAAAGTACTGGAGTTTCAGCTTTAGCATCATTCTTTCCAAAGAAATCCCAGGGCTGATCTCCTTCAGAATGGACTGGTTGGATCTCCTTGCAGTCCAAGGGACTCTCAAGAGTCTTCTCCAACACCACAGTTCAGAAGCATCAATTCTTCGGCGCTAAGCTTTCTTCACAGTCCAACTCTCACATCCATACATGACCACAGGAAAAGCCGTAGCCTTTACTAGACGGACCTTTGTTGGCAAAGTGATGTCTCTGCTTTTGAATATGCTATCTAGGTTGGTCATAACTTTCCTTCCAAGGAGTAAGCGTCTTTTAATTTCATGGCTGCAGTCACCATCTGCAGTGATTTTGGAGCTCAGAAAAATAGTCTGACACTGTTTCCACTGTTTCCCCATCTATCTCCCATGAAGTGATGGGACCGGATGCCATGATCTTCGTTTTCTGAATGTTGAGCTTTAAGCCAACTTTTTCACTCTCCACTTTCACTTTCATCAAGAGGCTTTTTAGTTCCTCTTCACTTTCTGCCACAAGGGTGGTGTCATCTGCATATCTGGGGTTATTGATATTTCTCCCGGCAATCTTGATTCCAGCTTGTGTTTCTTCCAGTCCAGCGTTTCTCACGATGTACTCTGCATATAAGTTAAATAAGCAGGGTGACAATATACAGCCTTGACAAACTCCTTTTCCTATTTGGAACCAGTCTGTTGTTCCATGTCCAGTTCTAACTGTTGCTTCCTGACCTGCATACAAATTTCTCAAGAGGCAGATCAGGTGGTCTGGTATTCCCATCTCTTTCAGAATTTTCCACAGTTTATTGTGATCCACACAGTCAAAGGCTTTGGCATAGTCAATAAAGCAAAAATAGATGTTTTTCTGGAACTCTCTTGCTTTTTCCATGATCCAGCGGATGTTGGCAATTTGATCTCTGGTTCCTCTGCCTTTTCTAAAACCAGCTTGAACATCAGGAAGTTCACAGTGCAAGTATTCCTGAAGCCTGGCTTGGAGAATTTTGAGCACTACTTTACTAGTGTGTGAGATGAGTGCAATTGTGCGGTAGTTTGAACATTCTTTGGTATTGCGTTTCTTTGGGATTGGAATGAAAAGTGACTTTTCCAGTCCTGTGGCCACTGCTGAGTTTTCCAAATTTGCTGGCATACTGAATGCAGCACTTTCACAGCATCATCTTTTAGGATTTGAAATAGCTCCACTGGAATTCCATCACCTCCACTAGCTTTGTTCATAGTGATGCTTCCTAAGGCCCACTTGACTTCACATTCCATGATGTCTGGCTCTAGGTGAGTGATCACACCATCGTGGTTATCTGGGTCATGAAGATCTTTTTTTATAGTTCTTCTGTGTATTCTTGCCACTTCCTTAATATCTTCTGCTTCTGTTAGGTCCATACCATTTCTGTCCTTTATTGTGCCTGTCTTTGCATGAAATGTTCCCTTGGTATCTCTAATTTTCTTGATGAGATCTCTAGTCTTTCCCATTCTATTGTTTTCTTCTATTTCTTTGCATTGATCGCTGAGGAAGGCTTTCTTATGGTTCCTTGGTATTCTTTGGAACTCTGCATTCAAATGGGTATTTCCTTTTCTCATTTGTCTTTAGCTTATCTTCTTTTTTCAGCTCTTTGTAAGGCCTGGTCAGACAACCATTTTGCCTTTTTGCATTTCTTTTCTTGGGGTTCGTCTTGTTCACTGCCTCCTGTACAATGTCACGAACCTCCAAACCTCCATCCATAGCTCTCAGGCACTCTATCAGATCTAATCCCTTGAATCTACTTGTCACTTACACTGTATAATTGTAAGGGATTTGATTTTGGTCATACCTGAGTGGTCTAGTGGCGGATGTTCTATGGCAAAGAACACAGAACTTCAACAAAGCGCTCTCTTCCTTTTTCTTTAAATTTACCGTCATGGTTGACACACATCAAGCAATGCACTTTAATTGTACATTTTGTTCTTGGGTTGAATTCATACCATTATAATGGTAAACATCTGGTAGAGATAAGATATGCTTGTTTGACTAGTCTCAGCTTTAGAGAGGTTTTTTTTTTTTTTTTTTCTTTCCTTAAGCCAATTAAATACAGCTCTCTTACAAGTTAATTTTTAGGAATACTGTCTGGAGTAGAAAAACATTACATACATATTATATATATATGTGTATATACATGGGGTCGCAAAGAGTCAGCATGACTGAGCGACTGAACAGCAACAATATATACATATGCATATGTAAACATACAGACAGGTGCCAAGACAGGTCTTAAGGCTTTCATTTAAAGCCTTAGTTATGAGGTAGGTACAATAATATGAAGTTTACTAGGCTATAAAAAAAAATAGTTGGATCCAAATTATATTTCTGGCAGATGGAACAAGTTAAAGTCAGTTGCCCAGAAGGCTAAAGCTTTTTACTAATATTTGTGGAGAAGTGCTTTAAGACTTTTGGTGCCACATGGCCCTCTTAAGTGCATGATAATTTTGTTCTGTTTCCAATGTCCTGATATTTTACAGTATCTGAAAGTGCCTTGAGACAATAAGGAGGTTTTGGGACTGGTAAGACTGGTTTTGAATTACTCCTAGAGGCACACTGGTGTTTTTTTAAAGAGTTACTTTACAAGACAAGGACAGTTGTTTTTAATTCTCAGAGAATTGGATTGCTGCTTGAATGATACCAAGAAGGGTGACTTACCCATCCAGTGCATTATCTTGGATTTGTTTCTTTATGTTAAGGAGAAGACTTTTCCTTCCGGTCTCCAGATGGAAATTGCAAGACTCCTGTGTTGTAGATTTAGAGCTGTGTGGCTTTGGAATATTTTAATAAATAATTCCACAAAGGCTTCAGAATTTTTTTTTCTTTTTTTCTCCTCTGAGTACAATAGTTTTATTTTAGCTTAGGAAACACAGCCTCTGAATATCAGGCCAACTTCTAAGCATATAATCCCTTAAAAAAAATCACTTCAACATCTTATCATGTTTCAGCTGCTACAAACAGTGAATTTTACTGGCAGTATCAAACTTTTTTGTTTTTTTCTTGTAAAACCAAAGGCATACCTGTTTCAAGTGACTCAAAACCAAAACTAATGAGCTTTTTATGACTTAACCACAAATGCAAGAGGCATCTTCAAAGAGGGTGCAAAACATACAGCCCTCCCAAGATCCAGAGTCATCTCCAAGACAGCTAAAAGAAAGTCTTAAATAACCTCCACATCTCGTGAACTGTCGATGGTTCCTAGGATACTAGCCATAAACAGAATGTGACCCACATTTCTGTGAGGACATCTGTGTATTCTCAGGGCTCCCAGCCTGACAACTGGCCACCTACAGACACAGACCGGCCCGACAACTTGCATGCCCGGGCAGGCAGACAGCTAAGACCTCAGGACAGAAAATGAGAAAAGAGGGAAAGCAATAGCTGTCCCTGGGAGTGTCAGTCGCTCAGTTGTGACTGACTCTGGTGATCCTATGGACTAAAGCCCGCTAAAGCCAGGGAAGAAATGGGAAAGGAGATGACGTGGCTTGTCATCTCCTTCTCCAGGGGCTCTTCCCAACCCAGGGATGGAACTCACGTCTCCTGCACTGCTGGCAGATTCTTTACCGTCTAAGCCACCAGAGAAGGCCATGCCTGGGACAGAAAGGATCAATGACCAGTGGGTACCCAAAACCAAATTCGCAAGAGTCTCATCCCAAATAACTAATTCTTACAAATGTTTTTTTTTTTTCCTGCCGATCTGAATTTGGAAAGGAAGGGACAAGAAGGAATTATTACCTTCCTCTCTTGACCAGTCTTCCCTGGTGGCTCCCCCAGGGAGTTGGTAAAGAGTCCCCCAGCAACGCAGGAGGCCACCTGCAATTGCTGACCCGGGCTTTGATCCCTGGGTCGGGAAGACGCCCTGAAGGAAATGGCAACATGCGCCAGTATTGCCTGGGAAATCGCATGGATAGAGGAGGTAGGAATGATGTGGTTGGAAATGCTAACTTGGGCCAGTTTAGTCAGGACCCAGGATCTCTCAGGGGCAGCCCTCCTTTCCCCCCCAACCGCCCCAGAGGAGGGTGTCCCAGACAATGCTAACTCATCCTTCTTAAAAACATATAGGAGCTGAAGTTTTCCCCTGTCCTGTTAGGGTTTTCAGCTGGGACTGACATAAGACAGGAGAAAAGCATAAAATGTATTTACATGAACAAAAGAAGAAGAACGCTCACAAGAAAAATGAAGACCCAAAGAAGTGCCCAGGCCTAAGTGCCTGTATACCAGCTGAACAAAGAGTAGTCGCTGTAGAAGAGTGCCTAAGTGACGTGGTGGCGATGGTTTAGTCGCTAAGCCATGTCCAACTCTTGCGACCTGATGGACGTGGCCCACTAGGCTCCTGTGTGCCCTGGACCTCATACGGGCAGGCTGAAGGAAAACACCGCTTAACTGGATACAGTTCTCTTGGCCTCTGAGCCTCATCTCTTGTGATAAGAATGCTTCTTCCTCCTACCATAGAGAAGGCACCTCTCACGTGGCATATTTATATCCTGCTTTTAGGAAAAAAAAGGAAGGTCAGTGTACCCCTCTTGCATCTACAGTTTATCGAGTGCCTTTAATTCAAAATAAGCAGTATGGAGTTCCCTGGGGGTCCAGTACTTAGGACTTGGTGTTTTCACTGTACTGCCCTGGGTTCGAGACCTTGTTAGGGAACTAAGATCCTTCAAGCCTTGTGACAGAGCCAAAACAAAACAAAAAACACCCACAAAACCAAAATAACCAACATCCCAAAGTGGCATATTGTGGGGGTGGCAGGTTCTGAACTCCTTCAAAAGAAAAAACAATGAGCAGTGTAGCCCACAACTCAATGGCGCACGCGCTTTTCCTCAAGACAGTCATAGTATGCAGCAGCAGGGCTTCTAAAGAGCACTTACAGGGACTTCCCTGCTGGTCCAGTGGCTAAGATGCCTTGTTTCCAATGCAAGGGGCTTGGGTTCCATCCTTGGCCAATCCCACATGCTGCAACTAAGACCTATTGCCACCGAATAAATAAATATTTTTTAAAAAAGAATATTTATAGAGGGACTTCCTGGCAGTCCAGTGACTTCGACTCTACACTCCTAATGCAGGAGCCCAGGTTCGACCCCTGGTCGGGGAATTAGATCCCTCATGCAGAAACTAAGAGTTTGCGTGCTGCACGTGTTGCAACTGAAAAGATCCCAAATGCTGCAACTAGCCGTCCTGCATGCGTGCATGCTGTCACTTCAGTCGTGTCCAACTCTGCGCAGCCTGATGCACTGTAGCCGCCAGGCTCCTCTGTCCATGGGGTTCTCCAGGCAAGAACACTGGAGTGGGTTGCCGTGCCCTCCTCCAGGGGGTCTTCCAGACCCAGGGATGGAACCCACGTTTCTTATGTCTCCTGCAGTGGCAGGCGGGTTCTCTACCACTGGTGTGCTGCAAGTAAGATCTCCAGTGCAGCCAAGAGAAAAGAATATTTATGGAGTAATCAAGCGCGAAGTACTCAAGAGTCAAGGTTTAATACAATTAATAACTTTATTTTCACCAAGGATTTTTCTTGTTTTACTCAGTGTGTTTTTAATCAGAAATCATTTTTCTTAAAATTATTTATTGATTTGGCTGTGCCAGATCTTAGTTGTACCATGCAGAATCTTCTGGTTACAGCATGTGAGCCCTGGCCTGGCACTGAAGAATACAGTGACTCTGAGAGGAGTTTGGTGCCGCTTCCTTGATTTATGCTAAGGTGGTTTTACATCCCCCCCATTGTTTTGTAGCTTTAGTGCAAATGTCAACACAAAACACCAAATATCAAGAGAGTGAGAAGACAGGACACAGACTGAGAGAAGATATTTTCAAAACTTATCTAATAAAAAGTTATCTAAAATTTACAAAGGAGTTTTTAAATGAAATAACAGGAAATCAAACAACTTGCTTAAGAAATAGGCAAAAGATTTGAATAAACACCAAAGATGGTACATGGATGATCAACAAGCATATGAAAAGATGTTCGACATCATGTGTCATTAGGGAATTGCAAATTAAAACAACAATGAGATGCTACTGTACACCTGTTAGAACGGTGAAGGTCCAAGACGCTGACAGTCTTCACATGCGGGCAAGGATGTGGAATCAGAGTAAGTCTTGTTTCATTTCTGGTGGGAATGCAAAATGGTACTGTCACTTGGGAAGGCCGTTTGGTGGTTTCTTACAAAACTAAACAAACTCTTACATGACCCAGCAGCTGTGCCGCTTGAGATTCACCCCAAAAAACTGAAAATTCAGTCCACACAAAAACGTGCACACAGATGTGTATAGCAGTTGTATTCCTAATTGCCAAAACTTGGAGGCAACCAAGATGTCCTTCAGTAGGTGAACGGATAAATTAGCTGTGCTACATCTATACAGTAGAATTGGTTGTTTTTCAGTTGCTAAGTTAAGAGGAGAGTGAAAAAACTGGCTTAAAACTCAGCATTCAAAAAACTAAGATCATGGCAATCCGGTCCCATCACTTCATGGCAAATAGATGGGGAAACAATGGAAACAGTGACAGACTTTATTTTCTTGGGCTCCAAAATCACTGCAGATGGTGACTGCAGCCATGATATTAAAAGATGCTTGCTCCTTGGAAGAAAAGCTATGACCAACCTAGACAGCATATTAAAAAGCAGAGACATCACTTTGCCAACAAAGGTCTGTCTAGTCAAAGCTATTGTTTTTCCAGTGGTCACATATGGATTTGAGAGTTGGTCTATAAAGAAAGCTGAGCACTGAAGAATTAATGCTCTTGAACTGTGGTGTTGGAGAAGACTCTTGGGAGTCTTTTGGACTGCAAGGAGATCAAACCAGTCAATGCTAAAGGAAATCAGTCCTGAATATTCATTGGAAGGACTGATGCTGAAGCTGAAACTGCAATATTTTGGCCACCTGATGCGAACAACTGACTCATTAGAAAAGACCCTGATCCTGGGAAACACTGAAAGCAGGAGGAGAAGGGGGTGACAGAGGATGAGATGGTTGGATGGCATCATCGACTCAATGGACATGAATTTGAGCAAGCTCCGGGAGTTGGTGACAGACAGGGAAGCCTGGCATGCTGAGTCCATGGGGTCGCAAAGAGTCGGACACGACTGAGCGACTGAACTGAAGTGAAAAAAACTGATCTGAAAAGACTATATAGTTTATAATTCCAACTACATGATATTCTGGAAAAGACAAAACAATGAAGACAGTAAAAAGATTAGTGCTGACTGGGGTGAGGGGAAATGGGAGGAGGTGGAGCACAGACTTTTTACAGCAATCTATTTCTGTTTTGTAAATAAGTTCATTTGTATCATTCTTTAGATCCCACATGTAAGTGTCTTTCTCTGACGATACTTCACTGTGATAATCTCTAGGTTCATCAGTGTTGCTGCAAAAGGCATTATTTCATTCTTTTATGATTACTGCTCCACTTTATATTCTATCTTCTGTATCCATTCATCTTTTGATGGACATCTAGGTTGCTTCCATGTCTTGGCTATTGCAAATAGTGCTGCTGTGAACCCTGGGGTGCACGTATCTTTTTCAGTTAGAGTTTTCATCTTGTCCAGATATATGCCCAGGAGTGGGATTGCTAGGTCATATGGTAACTCTATTTTTCATTTTTTTTAAGAACCTCTGCACAGTTCACTGTGAACTGTGCCAGTTCACATCTCCACCAGTAGTGTGAGCGGACCCCTTTTCTCCACACCCTCTCCAGACTTCCTCTTTCTCCTTGAGTATTTTTGGCATTTATGTCTACATGCTACGGATGCACTACAACATACTGGTTATCGACTTCTGTCTCCCGACTTCCTGTTACGGTGAGAATTTAGCTGTCTGATACAACTGTCCCTTCAGCTCCTCCCTGTCCCAATATATTATCACTTTTTTACTAAATATTTGCGGTTTCTAATATTATAGCTATGCAATTATTCATAGCTGAGCATTTATAATACTGATTTAATTTTCTTTCTTGTTTTATTTTCTCAGTCGACAATCACCTTTTTTAGAAATATCAATTTTGGGGGCAGTGCTGGGTCTTCACGGCTGCATGCAGGCTTTCTCCAGTTGTGGCGAGCAGGGCTGAGCGGCGGGGGTGGGAGGCTGCTCTGCTGCGGTGCGTGCACCTCACTACAGTGGCCTCTGCTTGCAGAGCGCGGGCTCCGGGCACGCGGGCTTTGCTAGTTGCTGCGGTGCGTGCGCCTCACTACAGGGGCCTCCGCTTGCAGAGCACGGGCTCCGGGCACGCGGGCTTTGCTGGTTGTGCCGCGGGGCCTTAGTTGCCCTGTAGCACGTGGCATCTTCCAGACCAGGGGTTGAACTGGTCCTTCACATTGCAAGGTGTCATTCCCTGGACAACCAGGGAAGCCCTGCCTTGATAGTTTTTCCTTTGTGTTCACTGATAATTCTTGCACCTTCCTAAAACTTCTGTTTCTTGGCAGCATTCTCTAAATAACTCCATTCTTCTCAGTTTTGGATTGATTTCCTTTTAGGCCTGTGACAGAGCTGTCATCTTGGGAGTCTGTAGTCATCCTAGAAATTCTTCCTTCCGATAGGAATTCTGGCTACTGGATCACATGTATTACCTTTTCTTGGTTTGCTTACTCTTTCTTGGTTTGATTTGCTTAAAAAAAAAAAAAAAAGGAAGCATGTTTTACCAGTAGCTTTTGGGGGTTAGAAAGCTAACACCAGGTATGGGAATGCCCACCCTAGATATTTCTGTGTTTTTAGCTACAGTGACCTCATCTAAACTGGTTGTCCGCTATGGGGATTGCGCTGCCCTCGTGGGATCTGTTCACCATCTTTAACGTCCATCTGTCTTCTGTGTTAGGTCTCTTATTTCCTGTATGTATATCTTCCTTTTCTTTTTTGGTTTCTGCCCTCATTTTGGAAGAACATGCCCTCTAGGAGCTTCCTGAGAAAGGATGCATGGGAGGCAAAAGTGTTAAGATTTTGTATGCCTACAAATGCTTATTCTGTCATTCTTACTGAACAGCTCAGCTGGGCACAGAATTCTAGATTAGTGTATTGGTTAAGGAATAGACCCGTGTGCTGTAGTTTAAACAACGTAGTTTATTTCTCACATGGATGGTCTGGAGGAAGCAGGTGGGAAGGCAGAGTTGTTCAGGCACCCAGCTTCTACCCCACTGATCGTCCCACCATTCCCTGGGTCGATCCTAAGCCAGTTTACCAAAACACATCTACATTCAAGCCCGTAAGAAGCGGAAGGAGAGGAAGGAGAGAGCAAGCAGTTTCCTTTAAAGTTGTGACTGAGAAGCTTGCACACCCTCTGATCAGTTCTGTGGGCTCCCGTTGGGTGAAGTTATTTTCTAGTCCATCTTTTTACTCAGGATGTTGCCTTTTCAGGTTGTAATTTTACACAGGGATCTGGACCCAGTCTCCATGCGAGGGCTCTGGAGTTCATTTCCTGTGTGTGACCCTCATGAAAACCCCCAGCACCAGGCTGTCAGGACAGGCAGAGGCCCAGCTTAGCCACCAGCTGAAGCCCTAAGAGCGGTCCATTGCTCTGAGCAGCCCGCACACCCTTCACCGCTGCCTGGAGTCCCCGGCGGGCTGGACCTCCCAGCTTGCTGCCCGTCTCCACCCCCTTACCCCTCACACACCACCTCTCGCCCCCTGTTCCCAGAGCTCACCAACTCTTTCCCACCTCCTGGCCTTTCCCAAGCTGTCCCCTCCGCCTGCCTCTTCCTGACATCCCCTTAGCTTGCTCCCTCCTCCTCCTGCTCAGATGTCACCACCTTGGAGACTCTCCCTGACTCTGAACAACGGAGTTCATCACTATCCCTTACTCAGCTTTTACTTTCTCTCAAAGCACCCATCACTACTCACATGAGGACCATGATTTTTATTTGTTCAGGATCTGACTCTTGACTAGATAAGGGCCTAGGAAGCTGATTCAGAAAGTGATACCAGGGAGCAGAAGTGAGGCAAGGGGTGTGAACAGAGGAGTCGTCGTCAATACAAGGAGGTGCTATTGAGTCGACCACCCCAGGGTCTTCTGAGGAAGACTGTCAGTGGTGGCTCAGAATTCTGAGGGGAAGAGCGAGAAGCCTGTACACCCCAGAGCGGGCTCCTTTGTCAGGGGTGCCCCTCACAGCCGTTTAATTCCCCTGCACTTCTGGGCTGCATACATGTCAGAGAGGTCTGCAGCAAGAAGCAGGAGGTACGGTCTGAGGTGAGACCCCGTCAGGCTGTCCCTGTGCAAAGCTGGTTGAGGCCCACGGAGAAGTGGTTTCTGTGACAATGGCTGGTAAGAGGTGGGGCTGGGAGACAACACAAGGACCTTAAATAAACATCTTCTGTGCTGCCCTTCGGAGAAGGCAATGGCACCCCACTCCAGTACTCTTGCCTTGAAAATCCCATGGACGGAGGAGCCTGGAAGGCTGCAGTCCATGGGGTCGCTGAGGGTCAGACACGACTGAGCGACTTCACTTTCACTTTTCACTTTCCTGCATTGGAGGAGGAAATGGCACCCCACTCCAGTGTTCTTGCCTGGAGAATCCCAGGGACGGGGGAGCCTGGTGGCTGCCGTCTGTGGGGTCACACGGAGTCGGACACGACTGAAGCGACTCAGCAGCACTGCTGCCCTTCCCCAAGCACTGAGATGAGTGGCCACACACAGCAAGCACTTGATACATATTTGAATGAATGAATGTACGTGTGGGGCTGCAGTCTAGTGGGGAAAAGGCAAGTAGTGATGAGTTAGGAATATTAAGTGGGCTGTGATGGCCTAAGTACAGGCTGTCAGGGGGTCTATAAGCTGGAGCCCAGCTAGTCTACTGGAAGAGAGGGCTTCCTGGAAGAGATGGCCCTTAAGCTGAAATCTGGAAGATGAGCAGGAATTAACTGCATAGCTGGCTTACAAAGCATTTGGACATCTAAGTAAAAATACCCGTGACAGAACTCATGGTAACATTTACCAAGCTCTTGGGCCAGTCTGCTGAATGCTTAATGGGTCTTGTTAGTCTTTGCTTTTAACACTATAAAATGTTGACCGACTCACCTGAGAAGTCAGGTGACGTCCAGTGACTGGGAGAGAGAACTGTTCCCCCACTTCACACGGGCGGACTGAGGCTCAGAGCAGGGCAGTAAGTTGCCTACAGTCACAGGAGTGAATGGCAGAGCCAGGACGAACACCCAGAGCTCCTGAGCCCCTGCTCCTGAGCTGGCCAGACAGAACAGGGGCTCAGGAAGAGGGAGTGAGGAGGGGAAAGGAGACGAGGCAGTGCTGAGCTGGGCGGCGCTGCCTCCCCAGCTATTACCAGCGGAAGCTGAAGGAAGGCGCCTGTAAGGCTCGGGAGACGGAATCGGCCACAGGGCGGCTGCGGCCCCGGAAGAAGCTTCCCTACAGCCCCCCGCAGGCAGACACCCTGGAAATCCCCGAACGCAGAGTCCTCAGGGTCCTGAGCCGGCTGAAGCAGCAGAACTACGGTGAGGGCCCCGGGCTCCCCCAGTGGCTCCCCCAGCCGGGGCCGAGGCGCAGCTCCCTGCTTTGGGCCTAGCTGTGTGCTGACGACCACTCGCTCCAGCCCAGCCCCCCACACTCTTTACCCTGAGCCTGAGCCCAGGGAGCACAGCTGGTCTCAAGAGCCTGGATTGGGAGGGCAGAGGGGCTGAGCAATCCCAGCTCATCATTTCTTGAGCACTCTTGGGGTCACTCACTGTGATAAGCCCTTTGCAGATGTGCTAGAATTCAGTCATCATAATCATGTGTTTATTAATACCCCACGCATTTACACTGAGAAAATTAAAAGTTTAAGCAACTTGCGTAAGGCCCCTCAGCTCGCATGTGTCAGAAAGGGGAGTTTATACGCAGGCCAGACTCCTGCTGCGTGCCAAGTGGGTGGACGAGGAGCCTTCCAAGTGTCTAGACGTGCTCCTTTCTAAGCTGCTATTAGCCCTTACCCTGCGCTCCCTTAAATCCTCATCAGCTCTGAGGTGGACGCACAATCATCTCCAGCTTCTGTAGCAGTTCAGGGAGGTCCAGTGAGTGGCCCAAACCCACCCAGCTTGTTGTGGCAGAGCCGGGTTCTCCCAGGGGTCGGCCTGGCTCCCAAGGCTGAGCGTGCTCTGAAACACCCCTCTCCTGCCTCTTCTACCACTGCCAGCTGCCAATCTGCAGAGCCCGTACGCCCAGGTGCCTTGCATCCCACTCTGCCCGCGGCTGGACAAGAAGACGGTCCGCCGGAAGCAGGGCGGCCACTATGAGCTGGAGCAGTGCCCCTCCCCCGGCCTGGGCCCCGACATCCACAGCATCCTCCTGCACACTGGCTCTCAGGGAGGCAGGTGGGTACCCCGAGGGCACGGCAGGCCCCGGCGCAGGCCCATCCGCCGCCGTGTCAGAGGGCCGGGGCCTAATCCAAGGGGCATCCAGCGTTCCAGGAGGTGGATGCAGACACTGCTGTTCCAGGGACGAGAGGGGAAAGGACAGAAGAGGGAAGAAACTAGTCTCTGAGAGCCTGTGGGCTGGGCAGATTGTTCCAGAGTCAGAGTACTTCTGCCTTTCGGTGCCCAGGACTCCCTGGCACCACCTGCCCTTCTCACGCACAGGGTTTAACTCTCAAGTTCTTTGAGTCTGATTCTGCTTTTGGAGTAGGAAACCGGCTCGGCAGCCAGGTGGATGTGAGCTTTGCCTGCAGCGGTCCTCCCCAGGCCTGCTGGGATGAACCGGGGCAGAGGGTGGCCACTCCCTCTCGCCCTGCTCTCCCGCCTCTCCCCCAGGGAACCCGGCCGTCTCAGTTCTGTGCCGGCTCGAACCCACTGACCCTGTGAAGTCCTGACTCTGCCTGCGGACAGACGGGTCATCGGGCAGGGACTGCTGCTGGATTTTCCTTTTGCGGCCTGGTAAGCCAATAAACAAGAACCTCAGCCTCTGTGCCTCTGTGCCACCCGGCTGTCAGAGCACAGGGCCTCAGGCTCCAGAGCCCTGAAGGCAGACTCGCCCCGAAAGCCTGCCGAGGGCCAGGTGTCCTGCTAGAGGCGGCCTGGGTGCAAGTCTTGACCTTCTGTGCACTCTCTAAGCACAGAATGGGACTGTCCTCAGATGACTGTCTCCAGGCCTCAGACTAGGAGCCCCACAAGGGCAGGAACTCTTCCCCCTTGCTGAAGGGAATGGTGAACGTAAGGGACGTGCCTGGGACAGACCCTGGCCTCTCACACAGGCAGACCCCATGGCAAGGCGGCTGGGGGCGGGTGTGGGGAGGCCCTCGGGGGCTGAGACCCAGGGGTCTCCTTCCCTGGGAGTCGATGGGCGTGGGTCCTCGGCCACCCCAGTCCTGTCCCCAGAGCGCCCCCAGCAGTGAAACACGCAGCCACAGCGAAAGCTGAGAAGATCAGAGACTGAAACGAGGACAAGGCTTTGACAAGTTTAAAACATGTATTTAAAATACAATTTATAAAATGCCTCATCTGCCGACTCAGGAGCCCGCGGTGCGGGTGGGGTGGGCATGCCCGCTGGACCAGCAGAGCAGGACGGCAGGGGACAGGCTCCCTCCCAGGCCCTCCCCGTTCAGACGCCCGGGGGCCACATGGCCGAAAACAGGACCCCGGAGGCTTCCAGAGTCTCTGCCTACCGGGGAGGCTGGGGTAGCCCTGCCGGCCCGTCCCTGAGCAGAGCGTCCCCAGGCGGGGCGAGCAGGGGATGGCGGGGCTGGGCAGGGCGGGGCGGGGGCCCTGGAAGGGCTGAGGGGAGCAGATCGGGTGTTGCCTCCTGCCTGCAGGTGGGGAGCACCCTGACTGAGTGGGCGGAGAAGGGCGGGTCACCAGGCCCAGACCCCCAGCTCCTTTGGTTAAAGGCTGACGTCAGAGTAGTGGCTCATGGGAAGCGGTTAGCTGGGAGGTCTGAGGCCTGGCTCGGGGGTCAGGGAGGAGCTGGGGAAGGGGACAGAACCACGGAGGCAGAAAGGGGCAGCAGCCTCAGGTTTCTGCCCCCTTCACCCTCCCTGGGGTTTTCCAAGCCAAAGCCTGCAGCTTACTTAAAAAAAAAAAAAAAAAAGCACTTAAGGAAAGTTACAGACAGCTACAAAAAAAAAAAAAAACAAAAAAACCCCACAAACACACACACAAAATCCAAACCGTTCTCCCATCTCCCCGCCCACCTCCCCCCAACACAAGAGTTTCCTATTTCATTTCTTTTCAAAGTTTTGCCCGTCACCTCTCCGTCTGGGGAGCCAGGGTAGACTGCTGGTGGGTGGAGGCAGGCACGCAGCGGGCAGAGCCCATCTTTGGCCGGAGGGAGGCGGGAGCGGCAGTCCCCACAACCTCCTCGGTCCAGACACCCGTCAGCCGGCCTCCTGGGCCCCCGCCAGGAGAGGGGAGCGAGGGCAGCTGGTCCCAACGGCAGGGCCCTCAGCACCTCTGGCCTCCCCACCTGCCGACCCCTGTACCTTCTCCAGCTGAAAAGGACAGTCTCATCTTGGGCCAGACACCACTGTCATGTGAGGGATGGACGCTGTCCGTCTCGGACGCGGAAACCTGGTCAGGGCTGCGGGGCCGTGGAGACAGCAGCTCCCTCCTGCCCACCCCGCAGAACAGCCTGTGGCGGCCCTCAGCACCCCGCAGGCTCTCACTGAAGCTGCGTCCAGCTCTGCGCATGCACCGTTTCCGGGCTTCACTCAGAGGTAAGCCTGTGCTGTGGACTAGCTGCTGACTCGGCTGACAGCTGACCTCCACTCCTAAGGGGCAGACGCAACCGGCCAAGGCTTGCTGGGCCCTGCTGACATCCCCACGGGGTGAGGTGAGGGCAGGTGAACCAAAGGCGGGAGCAAGCCTGAAGACCTGGCCCGCCACCGTGGCCAGTGCAAGCTGCCCCAACCACAGACGCCACAGCACCCGCTCCAACACTCATCTGCCGAGCAGGCAGGCCGTCTGGCTGGCTGAGGGACGCAAGGTGCAGTGCAACGAGAGAGATCAGAGAGCCTGAGAGGAGCCAGATGGTACGCACACAGCTGCTCTGGGTGGAGCCCGCTAAGCCTCTTCCACCTCAAAGAGCCAAAGCCAGTCTCCAGCCTTTAAGGACAGAGGGAAAACTGCCTTCATTCCAGGCCCTTGCTCTGGAAAAAAGGGATGGAGGGTAGCCTAGGCGCAGGGGGAACCAGTCTGTCATTACCAACCTCTGCAATGCACAGCTTGTTTTCCCCAAACGCACTCAGAATGGTTTGCTCCTAAGGTAGTGATTTCACAGGGGAAGTGTCCTGGGTACAGTTACCACGCTGACGCCATCGACAGCGATGGCGCCCCACAGACACGCGAGAGTTAGTTCTAAGTCTTGCGCGGCAGCAAAGTCCACCTACGTTCTGCCCGCACTCAGCAGGAGGCTCAGCATCCTGGAGTCAGACTGTCTCCGGGCTTCCCTTGTGCTGACAGCGAAACACTGAGCAAGTTTCGCAGCCCTTCTCCTAACGCCGGGAGCCGCGGCCTCACCCCCGCCGCCTTCCAGAAGCAGCCAGCCTGGCTGGCAGGGAGCCACCCTGAGGGGTTTTGGAAGGGGACGTCTGTTCACCGTCTCCATCTCCCAAAATACTAGAGGTGAGGGGCTGGCACCCTCCCCAGGCTCTCTGAGCCTACAGAGCTAGCCCAGTCTGCAGGCAGGGCGCAGAGGCCCTGGGCCGTAGCCGGGGGAGGGAGGTACAGGCGTGGCTGCTCCTCTGTCCTGGGGGCTGCAGAGCCCGGCCCCGGCTGGGCAGCAGTAGGAACACAGAAGCTAAGCTCACCAAAGTCCTATTGGTTAATGTTTCTAGTGAATTTCCCAGAAACACTTTTAAGTAGACTACCAAACTACCCTTTCTCAATTAAAAATTCATTAAACTGCTAAAACCTCTCCCATGCACTTTTTTTTTTTTGCAAATCAAATATTTGTATAAACAAAAATAGGAAGGAAAGAAAAAAAAAGGATATTTTCCCATGGAACTTGCTTTTAAGTGATGAAGACACGCACTTGAGGGTGGTGGACGGGAGTTCTCATCTGCGTTTTGATATCCCAAATTAACGAGCATGATAAACTTATTGCTGGCACTGGCTTCACCCCAAGTAGCCAAGGGGCACTGCCTGACTCTCTACTCTGAGTCCCTGGGGGGGACCCCAACCCTCCTCTAACCCCCACCCTTTCCCTTTCCATTGACTGGGGACAGCCCTTGCAGACATGCCAATCGCAGTGGGAAGAGGGGGAAGGGAGGTCACAGTGCATGGGGGTCAAGGTCACAGTGGGCGGAGCAAAGGGGATCACAGTGCAAGTCAGTCGGTCGCTCCCTCTGCTCAAGTCCAGCGGTCTGCCCCGGCAGTGCGGCCTGCAGCGGGCGGCGGCATCCTCGGCAGCCCGCGTTTATCTGCGCTGTTTGAAGCCTTGGGACCCATCAGGACCCAGAGGCTGTCTGATCACATTGTTGGGCTGCCGGCTGTCTTCCGGCTGGGAGATCCGGGTTGGCCTGAAGGAAGAAGACCAGAGGGAGGCCTGAGAAAGGGCAAAGGAGAGGCCCCCAGATCTTAAAGTCAACTCCTGCATCTGGGGTGGAGGCCAGTGGCTCCCGGCCGACTCTGGCCCCGTGAGCCTGCTTCTCTCTCGAGCACACCCGGCACACCTCCACGCTGGGAAGCCCCAGAGAGCAGATGGGGCGGCCGGCCCCTGCTCGCTAGCGCCCGCAGCACTCTAGAAGAGGCGGGGGCAGTGCCCCAGGGCCCCTGTTGTCCAGGGGCAGTGACAGTGACCATGGAGAGCACGTGTCCTGCAGACCTTCAGGGGCCAGGCTCCCCAGAGGCCGGGCTGAGGCTAAGACCTCTGACCGAGGCTCAGCGGTGACCCCGCGCCGCCCCACCGCTCCTCTCCAAATCACAGGGCTCATGGCTGACTCATAGGACTGTGAAGAACTGAAAGAGAATGGACTTCTACTCCTTTGCCAAATGAGGGCTTAGAGGACAGAGAACGGGAGTCCATCAAAATAATGAAGGCACGGTACAGATTATTCCAAGCCTCAGAATACCCCCTCCCTCCCAAAGAGGCTTCTCGTAGTTAGAAAGAGGATGTTTTAACAAACACTGCTTTACCGGGAGGTGACAAACTTACATAATGCAACCTCTAGAGCTGCAGAGGCAAAAAGGCCATGATTAAAAAAAAGAATTGAGAAAATTCACAAAAACATCAGAGCGGGCCATATGAGACCCAGAAGATAACATCCACAACTCACTTGCCATTTAATTGTACAATAAATGGATAAGGCAGGCGATCATCATCCCGTTTCTCGGATGAGGCGGTGAGGACACAGAGGGTTAGGTAGGTCTAAGCTAAGCAGAAGGAAGCGGCAGAGGTGCGCTCAGAGCCGGCCAATGTGACTGGAACCCGCGCAGCGCGAAGCCCCGCCCCGCAGGCCGCGCTCCTCCCCCGGGGGCGCGAAGGCCACACTCACCGGTCGAGGATGGGCTTCTCCTGCTCCTCCTCGGGGCTGGCGCTGCCCAGGATCCGCTTCCGGGCCTCCGCGTACTCCGCCTCCCGCTGCGCCAGGGACTTGACCGGGAGGGCCGGCCTGCTGGCGGAGTTGGGGCCGCTGACCACACCGTTGCTGGTGGGCCTCTTGAGGATGCGGATCTGTGGAGGGGGCCCCGCGGGAAGGCTATCGTCCTGAATCACAATGGGCACTTTGGGAGGAGATTTGGATTTCCTGCTGACGAAGAGCAAACACAGCCTCAGAAGTCCTGTCTGCGGTGAGGAGGCCCCAGCCGGGCCCCGCTTCACCATTCCCGCTCCCAAGCCTATCCATTAGTCTCTGGCCTCTGACCAGACGCTGAAATTCTCACTCAAGAAGGGTTTCGCCAAAGAGCAAGCTTGCCTATTAAGCTCACACAGCCCCAGGTCTGCTCCCCAGACCGAACCGCGGGCGAGGGGGGCGGGAACACCAGCTCACTCGGAGACTTCTCTCCTCGTGTTCAGCACAGTCACAACCACCACAGTGTGGCCCCGGTGGCAAAACATCTCTTGTCCAGAATCCATCGGCCTCGGTTAGAAACCCCAGCTTCCCTACGCAGACCAGAATGTAACAGGCTGGTAGGTGGGAGCCCCTTAGCTTGGGGGTCGGCAAAGCATTCCCTCCCAGTCGAGGTCCCAACATGCCCTCAGACCCGGGTTCCAGGGGGCCGGGCCCGCCGCCCTGACCGGCATCTAGGCGGGACTGGCCACACAGCCCGGCCTTCTGCTGAGGGGCCTGGGCCTCCTGGACGCTGGCGGCCCCTTCGGAAGAGCTCCCGAGCTGAGCCCCTCCCGCCCCCGCAGCAGGGCTCTCCGTCTGCTGGATGCGGCGGGGCTGCGGTCAGGACGATGCAGACGGCGCCTGGCAGCGCTCCAAGGAAAAGCACCGCCCACGGCTGGGGGCGCACGGCGGGCGTGTGCACACAGGGCGGGCTGGACAGCAGGGACAGTGGGGAGCGAGGGTGCAGGCGGGCAGGGCCACGAAGACCCTCCCCGAGTGGTCACCTAGCTCCTCCTCAGAACCGAACAGCCCCAGGGGCCTGCTTTCAGGGCCCTGTTCTCAGGAGGGGTCGGGACCGGGGTGGGGGCTGCCGGCCCGGGGCCTGGAGCGGGTCTGGGGGGCCAGGGCGCTGTGACCAGGCGCGCAGACAGACGGGGAGCCGGGAAGCCAGCGGCGGGCAGGGCCCCCCCGGCCCCCGGGGAAAACTAGGCAAGCCCGCAGAGGCCCTCTCCTCCTCCCCGCGGGACGCTGACAGGTCAGGTCAGCAGGGCCAAGACAGACCGCGCCATTCAACCTGTACCTGCTCTGCAAACCCACTGCCTCTGCTGCCTGAGTGGGGAAAAGCGATCCTTAAAGGTCTTGAAGAACTTCGAGAACCTTTTCTTCCCGATCCCCTCGTGATGCCAATCGTGCAGGGTCCAGGGGACTCTCTTGCCCGACCCCCTTGTGTCACAGAGAAGGAAAGTGGCGTCCAGGAGACAGCGTGCCCACACCTCAGTCAGCCTCCGTGCCCACCCAGCCCTGGCACCACCCCCTCTCTGCAGACCGCCTCACAGGGGCCCGCTAACGCAGCACGCAGGTGACCACTCCAGCCTCACTCCCACAGCCGCCGTGTCTGACCCTAAAGGAAGCGCTCGCTGCCCACGAGCCTGACCTGCCACACCTAACGGCCAGCTGGAGACGCCACTGACTGCCCAGCGCTCACAGCAGAGAGCGTGAGCCCTCAGACCAGACAGCAGCCTTACCTCTCCTTTTGTGTGATCTTCAGTTTTTTTTCCAACCGTCTGTCTATTTCCTAGAGGAAAAAAATGTATATAAAAAGTGGAAAAAAATCTCTCTCAAATAAAAACTTACGTCTTTATTTTCAGAGCCAGGGGCAGCGTCCTCTGTGACCAGGGACGACAGTGTGTCCTTAAACTCTTGGGTGCAGCCCTCCCTTCACGAGCCTCTGGGGCGTGGGGCCCTGACTCCTTGCAGGTTCTTCCCCCTGCATGCCTGAGGCTGTGGTGAGAGTTCTAGACCTCATCCTTCAACTGGGGTCTCTACACGGCCTCCAACCAGTCTCCTGGTCGCCAACCTGTCCTTCAAAGAGCCATTCACATCAACTCTGCAAACATGAGCCAGCCTGGCTCACGTCCCCACTGAAGACGCTTCAACTGCTCGCCGGTCCGGTCCAAGCCCTACGCAAGCCTCCCGCACGCATGCCTTCAGCTCCTATTCCTGTCACACCAACCACAGCAAAACCAAGCTGGCCTGTGCCGTAGCCCGGTGTGTGGTCCGCCTGCCTCCAGGCTCGGCCCCCTTGGAAACTCCCAGGTATCCTGCAAAACACAGCTTGAGCGGCTGCCTCTCCTCTATGAAGTCTCCTCTGCTCCCATACCGGTCATCACCTGCTCCTCAGATGCACGCTCTCCCTTCATAAGCCGTGGATCACATATTTTACAATCATTTTTTTTTCACTTGTATGGACTAGAACTCTGAGACTAGCAGCTAGCAAGAGGCCCAGAACAGAAGAGAAGCTGACCCTCTGCACAGCAGGATGGAGTTGGAGTCCTCCGAGCCTCAGCACCAGGAACCACAGGCTGCCTCCAGAGCCTGGCGTGCGAGTCTGCACATGCGGGACAGGGAAGCGGCGCCCAGCACAGCCCAGGCTCCGGGCTCCTCAGCTGTCCCCTGTGTGTTCTTAAAACAGGTCCCATTCAACCGTGTTCAGGGAGGGCAAGACCATCTAGCTACTGGAGAGGGGCGCAATCATATGCAAAATTACGTACTGGTTCTCAACCTGGGGTGACTTTGGTACATATGGCCACCTCTGGAGACGTTTTTCAGGTGTCATTACTGGACGGGAGGTGTGCTGGCATCCAGTGGGCTGAAACGGCCACCAGGACCCACTGAAACCCTCCAGTGCGCAGGGCAGCCTCGAAGCAGAGACCATCCAGCCCCAAAGGGCAGCAGTGACGAGGCTGAGGAGCCCTGGCCGAGTGAGATGGGTGGGTTTTCAAAGGACTCTAGTACTTGCAAAATGTTAACAACGATGGCCTTAGTGAACAGTTTTTGAAATATTTTCTTCAAAAACTTCAGAGCCCAGAGCTGGTTTTCACAAATTATGTCCTGAAATATAGTTGATGGCTACAGTTCAAGCTGGTTAGCTGTATTGTTCAAATCTTCTACAATCTTATTGATTTGTTTGAAATATAGACTAAAATAATCAATAATTACTCCTTTTAGTACATTAAAGCTTACCATTGTAAGTGACAATCTCTATCTTAAAATCTATTATTTCACATCAATAAAGCGATTCCGTTTTTCTTTTGGTTGGTATCACCTGGAATGTGCTTTTCCCCCTTTTACTTCCCTCCATTCCTTATTTTTGTTTCCTGTAAGCAATATGAAGCTCGCCTAATGACATGAAGCTGAATCTAAACGGAATCTGACACTGATATGACTGATGCTGAGGTGTGTTTAACATGTTTTATTTTTATGAAAGACTCAAACTATATTTGCTGCTGCTGCTAAGTCGCTTCAGTCGTGTCCACTCTGTGCGACCCCAGAGACTGCAGCCCACCAGGCTCCACCATCCCTGGGATTCTCCAGGCAAGAACACTGGAGTGGGGTGCCACTGCCTTCTCCAATGCATTAAAGTGAAAAGTGAAAGTGAAGTCACTCAGTCAGGTCCGACTCTTAGCGACCCCATGGACTGCAGCCTACCAGGCTCCTCTGCCCATGGGATTTTCCAGGCAAGAGTACTGGAGTTGGGTGCCATCACCTTCTCCGTCATGTCAGACTAATGCCCACCAACTTTTAAGGGCTTTTCACAACTAACTTGCAGTTTTAAAGTTTGTGTCATTTTGCTACAATCTGAAAATGAGACTTCCTATTCAAGTTCCTCCATCATAAATGTAAGGTTTTACATCCACGGGATTTAGATGTCTTCAAATGGGTCAGATCAAATGCCTCTAGAGGCGGGCAAGCACCCACACTCCCTCTGAAGGGAGCACAGTGGCAAGGGGAGGGGCTCCGAGGGGCCAGGGAGAACTCATCCCCGCAGACAGGCAGCCGCGCCCAGGAGGCTGACTCCGCTGCTTCAGAGTGATGAGAAAGCTCTGCATGTTTAAACTTCATTCCAGGGACTCTTGCCTGTACATTGCTCTGAGGACCAAATACGAGGCAAATGGACCTAATAACGGGTTAGCAGGTTTTTAAAAGCACTATGGGAAATCCACATGGCGGTGACTGAATCTGAGGGCGCCGTGCAAGGCTTCCCTTTCAGGAGGGCGTGGCTCCCTTTTTCTCCAGGGCCCGTGGGAAGACAGAGACGCTGCCCAGGCCCAGCACATGAGCCTGGTGGAGGAAAGCCCTTCAAGAGGGAACAGACGGCAGTGCCTCAAGGCTGTCAATGCACCTTCCCTAACACTCCCTTTCCGGTCACACCTACCCTGTGTGAGCCAGAGTGGCTTTCTCTTTCTCCGTCAGATGAGGGGAAGGTGCTCAGAGAGGTTACAGAGCTGCCCCACAGTCCCAGTGCAGCCCCAGAACTAAGGCCTCTGGAGGCCCACCCCGTGCTGCCGCCCCCACACTGCTCAACCCCTGGGAAAGCCAGCAGACACCGAGCTCCGCTTCCTTCCACCCTCTGGCTCCTACTCTGCCCCCGCACCCCAGTAACTAATACACGCATGAATCCCCACGGCCTCGGGCAGGACAGTTTACCGGGCTGAGGAGGAACTCCGCCTGCAGTGGGGAGGACGGGTTCTGACGCCGACAGCCCTGGTGGAAAGCGGTCCCGGCCGCCTCGGCTGGCCTGCTGCACCCCAGCGCACCCAGGGCCGTCTGCAGGGGGCGGGTGCTCTGCCAGCAGCTGGAGGGGGCCCCGCATCTCCCACTGGAGTCTGTCCAGGGGTCGTGAGTCCGTCCATTCTCTCCCTGGACAGGCCCATGCAATCAGTCCACTCTCCGGCGCCGGCTCTGAGGAGCTGGAGCCAGTGGAAACTTCCCTACAGGGCACACTACACGGAGAACGCTGGGCTCCGCCAGAGAGGCGGCAGCTGAAGGGCTTCCGTCGGCCTCATGAGGCCTGAGGAAGCGCCTGGTGTGGGCCCCAACGAGGCATCCAGCCCGCTAAGGGCACCTTCCTCTTCCACAGGGATGCACACAGGCCCGGCCCAAGGTCAAGACTCGTGTGTGAGAGGTCCAATCTCAATGGCTGGTGAAAGAAACCCATAAGCTCAGCACTGGAACTCGACTCCGAGAGAGGAAGGCTCACTGGGGCACAAGGCAAGTGTGAGGGCATAAGCGATCACGGGCAGCTTCTCCTTCCGAAGAGCTCTGTTTTTTCTTAAGCAGCACTGAACAGATTCCAGAAGATGATGCTGCGTCTCCTCTCTCTGGGTCAAAGTCCCACGCGAGGTCTGCTGTTAGCGAGCACAGGTAGCGCTTGACCCGTGGAGCTGCACCTCCACAAGAGCAGCCACGCTGCCTGGTCTGCAGGAACAAGCAAACCAGGGAGCGAGCAGCCTAGGGCTGGGGGGCCACGAGGAGCCACCGTGGGCAGCAAGCTGCTCCTGGACAGACTGGTCCTTAGGAGAGACAGAAGGGGGGTCACCGCCACGGACGGGTGCAGTGAGACGTCAGGGTCTGCAAGTTCAACACACCCGAGAAAGACGCACAGCGCCACTGGCTGCTGAGGCCCTTAATCTTGCGAAGGATGTGCTCGTGTGAACCTCCAGCAGAAAGCTGGGGGTGGACGCACAGGAGCGGAAGGAGACGCCGTGAACAGTCTCAACCGTGACCCAGCCAGAACCTCCCAACAGAACGGAGGCCCAGCACGTGTGTGTGCGCAGACAGACGGCGGGGAGAGCCCCGCTCCGTAACACACAGATGCACACGGCGAGGAGGGGAGAAGGAAGGACAGAGGCAGACGAGAGAGGCAGACTCCTCCGGCCTTGGTGCAGAGTGCAGGAAGGACGGTATCGATACAACCGTACGTGGCAAAAACAGACTTCACCACTTCACCTAGGGATGGCCAAGCCAAACCCAGGCCCTCCGCTCACCAGGCGGCCGACACAACTTGCAAGAATCTCGGTACCAAATGGAGGCCTAAGAGGCCCTGGCCCTGCTCAGGAAGCACCGTCTTTTCATCAGCATAGTTACGATGTAAGGGGCTTTTTGAGCACAAAGTGTCTCTGTCAGTTGCCATTTCAGAAGTTGGTATCTTCTGACTCTCCTCTCAAATTCAAGGCGGAATGACTGATCTTGGGCTCCCTGTGAACTGCTATGCCCCACAGGCTCACGTAGTCCAGCTCTCCAAACTGGGAACCACACACCTGCAAGTAGACCCTGGGGGGATCTGAAGAGACAGCGTTCCTCCGAGAAACAGAGCCTGACCGGTCGTGATGAAAAGTTGGGAGAAAATGCCATCAAGGAGTGGACGGTGAGCCCACCTTCCAATGAGCTCTGATCCCTGGACTTGCACTGCAGCCGGCAGGGTCCACGCCGGGCCCAGCCTCTCTAGGTGCCGGCGCGCAGACCACCTCTGCCAGCGCCTCCTGGGGGCAGTCTCCCCAGCAGCCCCTGTGTCTCCACACCACACACCGGGGGAGTCTGGCTCCTCCCTCGAGGGCCTCGGTTGCATTTAGGAGTAAAACAAAAATAACTCGCGGGTAGTTTCTCAGTCGCTAAGTTGTATCCGACATCATGAACTGCAACACACCAGCTTCTCTGTCCTTCACTGTATCCCAGACTTTGCTCAAACTCACGTCCATTGAGTTGGTGATGCCATCCAACCATCTCCTCCTCTGTTGTCCCCTTCTCCTGCCTTCAATCTTTCCCAGCATCAGGGTCTTTCCCAGTGAGTCAGCTCTTTGCATCAGGTGGCCAAAGGATTGGAGCTTCAGCATCAGTCCTTCCAGTGAATATTCAGGGTTGATTTCCTTTAGGATTATGTGGTTTCATGGGTGGAACCAGCAAAATCTGGTCTAAAGCCAGATAAAAAGGTCTCCCTAACTTTTAAAGCACATCCCTGGCTATTTCAAGTCCAGATATGCAATTCACAAAACCTTTTCCAAACAACCTTCATATCAACTTTAGTAATGGCGCTTCATCCCTGCCTTTTTCCTCCACATCTCGGGCATGGTGGTGACAAGGTCTTGCCCCAGGGGGGCTGGCTGTCTCCAATGCCTCTGCTTGCCCCAGCCCCCGGTTCACTCCAGGAAGGAGGGCACCCACAGTCACCTCCCCCAGGTCTGATTTTACAGCGATGCTTCAGGATCCCTGTCAGGTTCAATAACAATAACTCCTGAGCAAACACGATTGGGTAAATCAGAAAGAGCAAAAGGCAGAATTCAGAAGTTGAGCGACAAAGAAGAGCTTTGCAGCGCAGTGAAGCCATCAGGTGCCTCTTTAACACAGACTCGGGTGGTCTGTTTGAAGGTTCCATTTCCCAGCAGGCATTCCGCCTTCCTGTTACTCCCGCACAAGGAAAGACGCTGCACTCTAATTGCGTGGGTCACTGTCGGGCACAGGATGCAGTGCTAAAGCGCCCTCCCTAAGGAAATCTGTGCTTTGTTGATGTATCTCAAGGCCGTTTTCCTTTTGCTTCACTGTGATTAAAAAAAAAAAAAGCTGGAGACAAGCATTTACGGAAAACCTAAAACCTGCCAAGCAGGAGACGAGCTAGCAGCTGGAGACTGAGATGAGTAAGGCAGTCCCTGCTGACGGGGAGCCCCGCCAGGCAGAGGCAGATCAACCACGGGTGCCCTGGGAGCACAAACATTGTCAGGACAGAGGTGAAGCTCAGGCGAGCGGCAGAGACTTAAGGGGGAGATGCAGGCGAGAGCAGGGGAGAGAGAGTG
The DNA here is from genome assembly GCF_003369695.1 of Bos indicus x Bos taurus. NCBI lineage: Eukaryota > Metazoa > Chordata > Mammalia > Artiodactyla > Bovidae > Bos > Bos indicus x Bos taurus. The sequence goes on from NC_040077.1 coordinate 135,432,315, forward strand.
ACGGTGAGGACAGAGGGAGAGAAAGAAAGGGCCCCGAAGAAAGACACTCCTTAAACAGAGGCGCTCAAATCTCGAGAGGCATCTGATAACGGACCCATCTCTCTAACCTTAGACTAGGTTTAGAAAGTCATCTGAGATTACTTCAGCTGCGGCCAGCAAGGTTCTTATTAGCTGGTATCAATGCTACTCAAGAAGCTACGGCGGAACACTAGCTGTAACTCCTGGGGCCAGCAAGAGATGGACTGGAAGAAGTCAGGGGCAGCAGGAAGCGCAAAGGGCTCCGGGCGGCAGGCAGCCAACACCAAACAATTTCTATTTGCTTGGAAGGGAAAACCACTTCCTGCTTTATTTCCCCAGTTTCACAGAGCTTTCTGGATCCCTGCGCGCCTGACCAGAAAGGGGGAACCCTTTGGGCACGCTCTCCTCTGCATCAGATCCAGCTGGGCCACTCTGTGCGCAGGGGTGCTGCCGTACCGGCTGGGACACGCTTGACACGTGGCTGGTCCAAACCGAGAGGTGCTCTAAGTGTCAAAGACACAGCTGACTTCCCAGTCTCAGTTAAAAAAAAGTGTAACACAGCTCATTAATGTATTTTCAACATTGTTTATATGTTGATTTGATACTACTTTGTATATATTGAATTAAAAATACTAATTTCATGTGTTTCTTTATACTTTCCAAATATGGCTTCTAGAAAACTTTACATTACCTATGTGGCCTGCAGGATACTTCTGCTGGGTAACACTGCTTTAGACCTGACCTTAGAATGACAAGTCTCCCTCCTGTCCATTTCGTCTGTCAGCAGCTGGTGACTGAGTGCCTGAAGGACCCAGGAGGCATGGTGTTCAGGGGTATGCAACCCACTCAGCTGGGTCCTATCTGTGTCAGCGTGAAGCAGCAAGCACACACTCAGCGTCCAGGGTCTGGCTCGGGCCCTGCTCTGGGCAACACTCCCCACCTCGCTTCAATTCAGCTCTCTGCGCTCTACCGTCCCTCCCAAACTGCCCTGCCCTGCCGCTGAGCTTACTGGTGAGTCCCAAACCTTGCTCACCTCAGCACCGCTCAGCGCCACTCAGCGCTCCTTCCCTGCGGCATTTTTAAAGCTGAAGTAAGCTTTTATCAGTAGAATGGATACACTGTTTTCTTTACTCAGCCTCCCAGACACTGCGCTCCCGGTGGTTCCCTCTCACGCTTCGAATCTGATTTCTTCTATAACAAGATAGGTTCCTCTTCCTCTCCCGATCCCTTGAGGTTGGGGAATTTGCCCCTTCTGTGTCAAGGCTGGCTTATTAAGTGGCCTCATCTAGTCCCAGAGCTTTAAAATCATCCACATACACAGTCCCACTTGGATTTCGAAAGGTACCTCAGCCTACTGTGTCCAAACCAACTCCTGATTTCACCCCGTCACGCAAACCTGCTCCTCCCACCGCATTTCAGCAAGTCCGGTCTTCCAGGGCTCAGGCCAGACTTTGGACTCGCCTCTGAGGCCTCTTCACACCCACATCAGCAGACCTCGTTGGTTCTATTTCCAAAATGTATGCTGAATTTTCTCAATGCTTCTGCTGCTGAGACCATCCTGGTCTCAATTACCAGCAGTATCCTGATTCTTCTCTGTGCTTCCATTCTTGCCCCTACAGTTTGTTCTGCGCAGAGCACCCAGAATGATCTTTTTACTCCTGGATAACTTTATTTAACTCTTCACTAGGCAAGGTAGATTTTATTAATCTATTTTTACACATGAAGAAAACAACGCTGAAAGGTAGTGATGAAACAAAAATTTTAAGGCACGATAAAAATTTAAACAGAAGCTTCCCCTGTCCGTGGGGTCTCCCTGCTCCCCTCCAGCGTGCACCGCCACCTGCATATGCACGAACCAGACCTCAGTGGCAGGCGTGCCTGCTCAACCACGGACACCCCTGTTTCCCCCTGGCATCAGGCACGCGACTCCTCAGAAGACAATACTCCTCTGTCGATCGTGGAAGGGGTGAGAGTGACCACCACTCGCCCCGGTAGGTACAGACATCTCTGGGGAACTTTACGTATTATGCCAATACGCTGATTCCCTTAAACCCAAGGGCTGGTGCAGAACAAACAGGTCAGACAACTTGGGGAGATAACTGGGCCACACCTGATGGAAGTTCTCAGCTGAAATACTTACTCACGACCTTGTTACCTGCATTGTGCCTATTTCATAAGATTATCATTTTTTAAACTACCAAATGCGTGACTGACCCTTCAGTACAATTAATGATGACGAGGTCACTCGAAACAACTGGCCACAGATATGGTTCCGCAAGAGGAACGGCTGTAATAGTCTAACCCTGGCTACAGGAAGCAGCAGCTAGAGGAACCATTTCCTGGACCATCACAGCCTAGTAAGTCAGGCAGGCCAGAGGTGTTTAACAGGGCTGAGTCCAGTAGCACATTAAATGGCCTATCAACAAAATCGCCACCTGACCTGGAGATGGGCATTCCCAGCACTCCGGGCAAACTGCTCATAAAATGCCTCCTACAGCTTGGCTCAAACGAAGACCGAAAGCAAAAGGGGCTGTTCAGTAAAGAATGTTGCCCCCCACCCTGTTCTACAAGCACGCCGCTAGGCAGCCAGGTCTCCACGCCCTCGGGAAGAAAGCAGGGCGGAGGTCAGGGCGAGGCCCTGTGCTCTGGGGACGCGGGCAGGACCGGTCCTCAGGCAGCTACCTATTTTCAGGAGAAATGTTCACCGAGCCAGCCTCTCGCATCGCCCCACACTTGAGAAAAGCACTGAAGGCCTAACTAAGACACCCGTCCCTCGAGAGCAGCAGGACCGACGGAGCCGTGTGCCCGGACCACACACAGCCCTCAGCACACCACACGGCACCTGCCCCCACCTATCTGAAACTGCTCTCAGAGCTGAGGCTGACTACAGTCTTCAAGTTGGCTAGAACAACATTTTCCGTTAGATTATCGATAAATTGTTCACTCAGTAAGTAGTGACTTGTCCCCAAATCACACCTGGCACTTGAACCCTTAGCCTACCTCCTGATTTCCGTCCTGCCACGGATGCAGAAAGCGGGTCACTGACTGCCCAGGGCAACCTATCCTTTCTTGCTCCTTTTTATAATGAAGACAGCAAGGCTTCTCTCCCAAAGGAAATATCAGACCTACAGACTTCGGGGGATGGAGCAAAGTCTCTATCGCTCCCCCACACCAGGTTTTATTCAAACACCCAAAGGTACCCTCACCACAGGTTAGTCAGGATCACAGGCAGCAGGGCAGGAAGCACAACGGAGCAGGTGGGCGCCAGGGTGGGGCCGTGGGGAGCAAGCAAGGCCAGGGAAAGGCGTGCAGATCCAACATTCAGAATGCAACGCGCATCCCCAAGCAGTCCACAGGTTACAGGTTACCAGAGGTCGTCAGTGGGAACTACAGATACAGGAGCCCGAGAGCCGAGCTGTTCCATTTCCCCAAGAGGTCTGAGCACGTTATTCACATTCTCTCTTTCCGCTTGGCCAGGTGTTAAAAAGTTATTTCCCACTTATAATCAAGATTTCAAGGCACTCCCTGGTGGTCTAGTGGTTAGGACTTGACACTTTCACTGTTGAGGGCCTGGGTTCAATCTCTGGTCGGGGAACCCACAAGCATTGAAGCACAGCTCAAAAAAAGAAAAAAAAAAAAAAAAAAAAAGATTTCAACCAGCATCTCACAGTCACTGTTCTTAGCATTACAGCTAACAGCAGCACTGTCTTTCTGGCTCTTGAGCACTGAGTTCAAGTTTCTCGGATACACAAAATGCACCAGCTCATCATCCAGGCTACAGAGGAACGAGGTCAATCCCAGGCAAAGGAAACACACAACTGCGAGGGAACCAGCAACTACACACCTTAGGGCACTGAACTTGTTAACTCTCTGCCAAGAAGCAACAGTAAACAAACAGTCTAGAAAGACCCTGACGCACAGGCGCAGGGTGCCAGCAGCCTTGCTGGGACTGCCCGTGGGAGCTCCTGCCCCACACACGCCACTGGGTCACGGAGACGGAGGGCACGCGAGGTGCACTCCGCCTGCCCCGTGACGCGCCCTCAGGAGGCTGCCTAAGGAGCCCTGCCAGGACTGGCCAGTGGATGTGGGAGTTCACAGGTTTACAGGCTCTGTTCATTCACCAGTCAGACATGCAACTCAGCAGCAGGAACAGAACGGACGGCTGGAGGGTCAGAGATGCTTTTATAATCCAAGAAGGCCAGAGCACAGGGGCTGGACATGTGGCTCTCAAGGTCTATGAAGAGTAACGCCAGTCCTGACTTTTCCAGACTCTAGTCATAACTGTCCTGCAGAGTCTCATCTAAGGATCACATCCCTGAAGAATGCCATTTTAACTGCATTTTAACAATGTTTACTATTCCTTTTAGAAAGGAAAGACTGTTTCCTGTGTTCATTTTGTAAGGGAAAGAGTTTTGGGTGTGGGGGAGAGGGTGACTTACTGTGAGAGACAGTTTTAAATGCCTTACCCTCAGGGATAAGATTCTTTATGAACACAGAGACCACCGTTAGGATTTGTTGCTAACTTCTGTGGCTGCTGGCTTTAATCTTTATCCTGCATAGAGCTGAGCTGCGTGGTAAGGAGAAGGATGCTTGGTGGAGGCGAGCAGAGTTTGGAAACCACTTGGGAAGAGCAATCTCTATAGTAACCACTTAGGAAAAACCAATTTCGTTCTGTATTTTGGCCACAGATATAAGTAGCTAAACTTCATCTCCTAGGAAACCAACAAGTCTGCAGCTCTTGTGACAGGAGAACAATTTCTGTGTCCGTGGAAAATGTGCAGGAAAGAACCCGCTCCGCTTGTGAAGGCAGCCACCGGATACGGCCTTGACGGACACGAACCGTGGGGCCACTGCGGCACAGAGGGGACAGTGGGAAAGAGGGCTGGCTCCAAGCAGACTGGAGCCACCAGATCCAGACAACAGTGCCTCTTCTCTGGACGGATTTTACCAAAGCTCTGGAAAGACACACAGGTCCTGTTGCAGAAGGAAAAGCAACTTTCCAAATTCCAATCCACAGCAACCATGGCAGCTCTCTTGTACACCCAGAGCACGCTGGGAACAAGACCCCTGTGCAGCCCCAAGGGAGAGTGCTGAGCAGTTAGGAGTGAAAAGCTCATTATTTTTCTCCGAAACCACAGTGAAACATCTTTTTTTCCAGAGTCCCAGGCACAGACTGCTCAGCACAATCACGTCTCAACCAGCCAACCGCTTTATAGAAAGCCCCCTCTGAAGACATCAGTCCCGCGAGCTCAGTCTTTCCGTAAGGACCAGAAACAGCGTAGCAACGGCTCCTTGGCCAGGGCGCACCTGGATCTGCGCTCTCTGATACCACAAATCTCAAATGCCTTCTTTACTGTAACACAGACGGAAGGAAATCGGCACCAGGTAGCCCCCAAATAACTAGTATTTGCCCCCATCCACACCCAGTGTACACCCTCTACGATGACAGCAATTTCAGGCACCACTGAAGACCCCGAAGTGAGGCAGGCAGTCTTGCTTCAGGGAGAATGGTCTCTTCTCTAAAGAAAGCTAAGCAAATCAAAGTTCTCATCTTTTAAATTAAAACCTGACTATGGGGACTTTCCTGGTGGCCCAGTGTTGAAGAAGACACCTTCCAGTGCCGGGGACCTGGGTTCAGTCCCTGGTCAGGGCACTAAGATCCCACACGCTGCAGACAACTAAGCCCACACAGCGCAACCAGAGAAGCCAGCGCACAGCGCCACTGAGCTGCATTCCAGAACCGGAGAGGCCCTCGCTCCGTAACCAGAAAGACACGCCGTACGCGCAACTAGAGAAAGCACACGCCAGTCAGAGCAAGTGCAAACTCACCCCTCCTAAAAAGAGACAGCCTCCAACACTCTGCTTTGCTTTCGGGACAAAGTCCAAGCTCTCCAGAGCCCTGCACCAGGAGGCTCTTCCAGATCGTCCCCCGCATACCTCTCAGGCCTCAGCTCTTTCCCGTCTGCCCCGCCAATGCCCCGCCCTCCAGCCAGAAGAAAATCCCGTAGCTCTGCTAATGCTGCATTCTTCTCTCACTGCCTCCTTGCCTGAGTGCACTGGTCCCACTCTACCTGTCCTCCCAGACTTACCAGTGCTTAATTCAACTGGGCCTTGGAATCTTACTTTGGGCATCAGCTTCCCTACAAGACTGTCTCTGATCCCAGCCCCAGGACCCAGTCTATACCTCCTCCACAGAAAGTGCTGCCTCCTCGTCTCCTCACTGGACTGTGCCTGGGACCTGGAACACAGCAAGCATTCCACGCTCACTGACACCTTACCAAGACTCACATACCACACGATATCCCCAAAGGGCTAATGTTCAGATGACTGGCTCAATGAGAGTAGAAAGTAAATATAAATTCCTAGTCCAGAAGACCACTATCCTTGAACTTAAGATACACTTTCTTCCAATTAGCTACATGACTTGCCCTTACAAAAGAGAATAAAAGGCAACTTCTGAGAGGCAATGAAATGAGAAAGGTTGCCAAAGCTCGATATTAACTACCAGTTCAATTCCACTGATGTACCGTCATCCTTCCCCTAGGACTGGGTTAGCTCATTGCCAATAAGATGGAGTAGACTGTATCTTTTTGGAGTGTCTAAACAAGTGAATATAAACCTTCAGTCAAACGGTCAGAAATCTGAACCCGCATCCATTAACTAGCTTTTAGAAATGTTTTCATTTTTAAACTTTTTCCCTTCTCCCTTTTCTTTCTCTAACTTCTATCCCATGCTTGCACAGTAATAATTGATCAGTACCAGATGTCTTAAGAATGTAATGTCTTAAAAATGTAACCTCTGATAACATCACTGATGCACAAGTCTGTTATTTTCAGAACGAGATGACCTTTGCAGGTTCCACACCCGGACCACCAGGTCACAGACCACTGGGTAGGAGGCACAGACGGCCTGGCTCCCGGAATGATGATTAAGAAATATCAGAACAGAATGATTAACCGCCAGCTTCCCCTCTCTTTCCCCTTTAGAAACTCCTAACTAGGGGATTCCCTGGCAGTCCAGGGACTGGGACTCTGCGCTCTCACCATCGAGGGCTGGGGTTCAATCCCTGCTTGGGGAACCAAGACCCCACAAGCCATGAGGCACTGCCAAAACAAAACAAAAAATCCTCCTATGTAAAAAAATCAGTTGGTGTGGATCTGAGACTTGTCTCCCACTTCCTTGCAATCAAGTCCTAATTCTGTTGCAAACACCCTACTTTGCTGCAGCCTGGGAACATAAGCTCTTTTCATATTGAGCAAACTGTTAACCTGATTTGGGGGGAAATATGAAGATTACAAACTGCACTATTTGTCCTCGAAATGTGCTTAAGATAAGGACACAACTTAGAGTCTGAATCAACATTAACTCAATTCTACATGTTCATTTCTCCCAAAGGCAGTATATTTTTAAAGAATTCCCTGACGGATTATAAGTCATATTTTTTAAATTGTCTTTTCTCTCTTTTGAGGCTGTAACTCCTTGGGAGAATAGGTAAAGGGACAATTTTATATCAGGTAAGTGTTCACTATACTAACTAAAAGCAAAAAGCAGTCTATTTACAAAATATTTGAGAGGTTTCTCAGGCAGTCTTCCCCCAAAGGACACAACAGAACTTGATACTGAGTGTTCTGAAAATAAACCGGAAACAATGACCTCAGATGTCCTGACAAACAAGGAAGAAATTCTAGCAGGATGGCAAAATCTTTGTGGTGTCGGAGAGCAGGAATCACCAAAAGCCTCTACTTTCAAGGATTAGAACTCTAGATTACATAAAGTTTAAATGCTCACGTTTAGAATGAGTCAACCCCCATTTGCTAGCCTCGCCGTCCATTTTTTTATTTTGGCAAGGGGAGGTGTGTGTGTGTGTAATTTAACTCTCATTACCATATCGCAGTTGACAGACAGGGTAACCTGAAGCTAAGACTTTTACACACTCAGCTGGCTACATCTGAGAAACACTGTATAGTCAGTTTCCCTATGATACAGACATCACGTCTCATCCCCGCCTTCAAAACTGCATTTACAAGACTCTAAATCAAATTCGCAAAGGGAATCAGATTCAAGGGAGCCTTCAAGTATAAGTCCAAAGCAAACATATTAAAAATAAAAGTCAACGCCCAACTCCCAAACAGTCCATAGATCTCCAGGTGGGAGGCAGCAGAATTCGAGAGAAAGAATCCAGATTCGGAGTCAGACAGGTCACATCCCAGCTTCCGGATTACTATCTGTGTGACCCTGAACCAGATAGGTTTCCCTAAATCTCAGTTTCCTTACTTATCACCCTACAGAGGATAATACCTCTACAGGGCATTTCAGTTACATAAAAGCCATATAAAGGAACTCGCATTTTGGCAGTACTGCTCATGATGTCAGTGTGACAAGGCTGGGCTCCATTTCTGTACCCGGCACTTAAGAAAGGTTTAGTACAAAGAATCCTGGATGAGCACCTGAAAGATCCAAGTTAGATCTGACATCTCTGGGGTCTGTTCAGCGACAGAATTGCGAGTGGGCTAGCTTATCTCTAAGCCCTCTGCTGCTTCTCAAAGACTAAAGCAATACTCAATTTCTGGACCCAACATTCATTTTTTGTTCGTTTTCTTCTTTAACATGAGAAACTCATGTACCTTTGAAACAGGTGAGGAAAAACAAAGAAAGGACAAGATTCTCAAGAAACTTATCATTTGAGTCACATTCAAATTGTAGGCCAAACTGTTTCGGAGGGAGCAGCAGGAGGGGTTCTGAATGATTCACTCACATTCGTAGGCAGTAAACGCCTCTACCGGAGATTGTGAATTCTCTGGCACAAACTCGCTGCTGAGCACGCCGTCTAGCACAGAGCAGACACTCCAAACTGCTTGTTGAACGAATATCCGGCCGGCTGACACCTGCTGCTCCTCATAAAAATCTTTCCATTGCTCTCCTTACTCAAGTCAAAATTCAAGAAAGATGGTCTAACAATTGTACTCAATACCTTCTGAACGAGTTAATTCTTCAAATCCTCAATTATGCTAAGTGAGAAACAAACACCCTGAGAGACGCTGAACCACCACTGGGAAAAACTTCAAGGCCAAAGATTCAACATTAAGGGAATGCTAAGGGAGAGGTCCGTTTCTCGGCCTCCTCAAGGGCTGACAAGCACCCTCAAAGCTTGGGGGGAGGGGGAACCCAGCTGCTGTCGTTCTACCCCGACTTCCCTCCTAGCTCAGTCGGTAAAGAATCTGCCTGCAACACAGGAGACCCGGGTTCGATCCCTGGGTCGGGAAGATCCTCTGCAGAAGGAAATGGCAATCCACTCCAGTGTTCTTGCCTGGAGAATCACATGGACAGAGGAGCCTGGGGTCGCAAGAGTCGGACAACAGAGCGACTGAGCCACACTCGGCTCTCCACGCCCTCCCTATTCCCGATACACAGAGCTCCAGGGGGATGAACAGACACCAACACGCGAGCCCCAAAAGACCTCCACACCTTCACCAGGGTCACCACGGACTCACACACTCTGAAAACGCCAAATTAAACACGAACCAAGTCGAACTGGCTGCTCCAGCTTGGGATAAACTATCTTCGCACAGCTTGTGGAGGCAAACAAAAGCCCCCAAAGCAAAGTATCGAACGGTCCATCTCCGCTCCCCGCCGGGACAGCGGCTGCCTCGCGCAGCGCGCCCCCACGCCCGGCGGCCACTCTTCCAGGTCCTCCCGGGGCTCGCGCCCACGGGAGAGGGGCTGCCGCCGGGGCTTTCGGCGGTTCTGCCGCGGTCCCCGGGACCCCGGCCTGCCCCGGGCGCTCCGAGTAAAACTGAAAGAGGAAAAAAGCCCTGACTCGCCCACCGTGGCGGACGGCACAAAGCAACGGGCACTTCGGCAGAGTCGAGGGTCCAGAAATGACTCCGTTTCCTCCCGCTCTTCTCCGGGGCCCCGCCTGCCGCCCCGGAGCGCGCACCCCTCCCCACACGGTGCGTCGCTCCCCATCAGAGCACATGAACTTTAAAATGGTGCTCTGGGCGCGGGGTGGGGGGGTCCGACGGGGAGAGGACGGACCGTAGGAGCCCGGGGCGGGCCGGCGGGCGCCCGGCAGAGAGGCCCCGGGCGGCGGATGGGGCGCCCCAGTGGCGCGCACGTCGGCCCGGGAGCAGCGGGGGCAGGAGGCGCACCGGGCCGCGGTGGAGGGAGAAATGGAACGCGGCCCCTTTAAGAGGCCTTCGCGGCGCTCGGGGGCCAGGGGCCTCTCCTTCATCCCTGGCCCGGCGTGTGGGGCACTTCCTTGGGGAGAACCATCCCCAGACCCGCTCCCCGGAGGCTTCCCTCACGCCACGTCCCGCCCGGCCCAGCCCCGGGGCGGCGGCTCCTCCTTACCCCGCTGTCTGCCGCCTCCTCCCAGCTTTCAGCGACCTCCTCATCTTCCATCTTACTCGCCGCTTTCCCTCCTCCCCCACCCCTCCGTGCGCCTGCGCCCTGAAGCGCGTCTCTGTCGCGGGCGCCTGCACGCAGGGCTTTGCTCAATGAACCCCGCCCCCTGCCAAGGCCGGAAGAGGCTCCGGTCCAAGGCCCACGATCCTCGGGGAAGCCATCTTGAAAGAGGGCAGAGAAATCAAAAGGTTGCCATTTTTCTTAAGGGGACGTGTACTGAATGGGAGTTCTTGTGAACTCATCGTCTTGAGTACGGGAAGTGTTTCTTTGGAACCATCTTTTCTAAGGGCAAACAATTTACTTTTTTAAAGTTATAGTTTTCATAACCTGCAGATTATGTTTTTTCAAAATTCTCAAAATTTTTACACGTCAAAGAATGAAGCAGGAAGTAAAACATTGACCAGTTTAAACTGGTTTTTACTCTTTAAATAGGATATTTATTAATCAAACCTTGGAGAAGGAAATGGCAATCCACTCCATTATTCTTGCTTGGAAAATCCCATGGACGGAGGAGCCTGGTAGGCTACAGTCCATGGGATCGCAAAGAGTCGGACACGACTGAGCGACTTCACTTAATCAAACCTTGAGGGCTTATAGAGACAGTACTGCGCATGTGCAAGACGGGAACCCGTGTTTCCGGGATGACCACGGAACCAAGAATCTTCAGTCTAGGGAACCCAAACAATAGAAGTGGTTGCCATCGGACCCCTTAACCAGGTGAAGCAATAAGTCCTTCAGTAAGAAAAATCCGGCTTCCGTCTGCCGTAGTATCTTGTTAACCATATATGGACTGCTTTGAAAACTAGCCAATCAGCTTGTGCCAAGTTTGAATTTTCCGTAACTCCTTCAATTTTGCCCCAAATCGCGGCGCTGGGAGACAGATTTCAGCCGTTTCCTGTCTCCTTGCTGGTCGACCTCGCGACAAAGCTCTCTCTTTTCTCGAAAGCTGGTGCCATAGTATTGGCTTCTATGCGCCCCAGGCAGTGAGCCCTTGCTCGACGAGAATTTTTGGCGATCGCAAACGGACTAAGGCCGTGTGGTCGTCTGGCTGAGGCCCTGTAGCCCCGGGCTGGGTGTAGGTCCTCGCCACAGACCCTGAGTGGACACCTAGACGCGATTTGTCTAGAGGCTCTGCTGTCGGGTTCTTGCTTCCAGCCGCAGAGGCGCTCCAGGCTCCTCCGCGCTCCTTTCATTTTTTTGGGAAACAGCTCCTGGATCTTTTGGGTGAGTAACCTCGTAAAAACGCGCTTGTGCCTAAATTGTCCATTCCGCATCAGGATTATGGGTTAGGGTCCCACTCTAAGGGAGAATATATAAAAGGTTACAGCGCCTGCGGAGAGCCGAGATTCAGTTCCTGGTCCTGGAACTAAGATCCCAGGAGCCGGCCAAAAAAATGAAAACGCTTACGGCCGCTGAGGTACTCAAAAGTTCGGATTAGAGTCCCAGGCCCTTAACTTTGTCAGTGTCTGATTATTTCATTTGTTAGGAATTGGCTAGTAGGGTTAAATTGGATGGTCACAAAAAAACTTTATTGAATCTGTATTCTGCCATTTTGCTGTGGTCATCCTGAAGAAAAAAATCCTTTTAAAATGGGGAATGGTAACAGCGTACCTGACAACACTCCCTTGAAAAGTGTTTTTCAAAGTTGGTCAAGGGTTAGCTCTAAGCCGATGAAAAAGAAGAAAATGCTTTACTTGTGTAACACTGTCTGGCCCAAATATCAGCTGGAGTCAGGGGAAAAATGGCCCCAGAATGGGTCTTTGAACTATAATACTATTTTACAATTAGACTCGTTTTGTAAAAGACAGAAAAAATGGGAAGAAATCCAGTATGTAGAATCATTTATGACTTTATATAAGAGGAGAAATTGGTATAAGGAAATTAATGAAAACACGATCACGATGGGTCAGAGCCAAGACTCTCAGAAAAAGTCTCTTTTACCTGAGTCAAAGTCAAATGATGGTCTAGTCCCTTCATCGCCAGCTGTTGCAGTAGCCCGAAGGTCTGCCCCTCCCTCAGCGCCTGGTCCCTCAGCGCCTCCTCCAGTAGCCCGTCCCTCAGCGCCTCGTCCCTCACCACCTCCTTCAGTGGCCCCTCCCTCACCGCCTCGTCCCTCACCGCCTCGTCCCTCACCGCCTCGTCCCTCAGCGCCTCCTCCAGTAGCCCGTCCCTCAGCGCATGGTCCCTCAACGCCTCGTCCCTCACCACCTCCTTCAGTAGCTCCTTCCTCGGTGGCCCCTCCCTCGGTACCCCCTCCCTCGCCACCTCTTGTGATAGCCCCTTCGTCCACACCTCTGGTGGTTCCCTCGACTTGTGAAGCGGGCCTTCCTGCAGGCAGTGCCAAGGCGTCTACCGGTCTTCCTCAGGCTGTTGGTCCGGCTCTGTACTCGCCCTTAGCAGATGGTCAGGAAGGCACGGTCTCCCTTCTCTGTCCCCATCAGGGTACTCAGTTTGGCCCAGCGAACACTCTACCTCAGGCAAAGCAATTTCTGTTAAGGCAGGTCCCAGCTGGCTTAGATGACCAGTGCCAATCCAGAGCACGTGGAGTGATGCATCACGGTTTATCAGTAATAGATTTATTTAATTATAAAGCTAAAATGCCATCTTATCAGGATGATCCCAGGAAGATGGAACGTCTCTTTAAAGGCATCTTTGCTGTTTATCATCCTAACTGGGCTGCCATACAGGTCCTCATGAATAGCCTCCTCAGTCCAGAGGAGCACAGCATGGTATTAGAGAAGGCCCTTCAGGAAGCTGAAAGGCTCCGTGAGATACACCCAGAGAGTCCAATCAGAACTTCAGCAGAGCAGGCTCTTCCTAGAACTGAACCAGGATGGGATCCCAGTGATCCAGAAGATCAAGCAAGGCTGGATCATTATAAAGATTGTTTAATGATTGGACTACAAAAGGGGGCAAACAACTTCAAGAGGGTCCAGAATGTAAGGCAAGGGCAGGAGGAGTGCCCATACACCTTTCTTGAAAGGCTTCATGAGGCTTTCCGAAAATATACCGATATTGATCCAGAACACCCAAATAATATGGGACTGGTCAATTTAACCTTTATTAGTCAGAGTGCCCCAGATATAAGAAGAAAACTACAGCAACTGGAAGAGGGACCGTGGCTGCCAACGTCTCAGTTGCTTGAGGTTGCTCTTGAAGTGTTCAGAGGCCTACTCAAAATTCGAGAAAAGCAGGAGCAGTGCATCTTGAGGAAGGCTGCTCTGCTCAGCCTTGACCACTCAAGACCCAGCAGGACATCTGCAAGAAAGAACAAATGGCCACTGGTAAGACCCCAGGGACCTCCAAGACCCAACCGGAAAGGTCATCCATTTGTTGGGCCACAACAGTGTGCTTTTTGTAAACAGGAAGGACATTGGAAACGGGAGTGTCCCAAAAACAGACGGGGCCCCCTCTCCTCCAAGACAACGTCCATCAATGGTGTATTTGGGGAAGTTGCTCAGAAACCTTTTCTACAGCAGCTCGAATGTCACGTAGAGAAAACATCTATAAAGTACAACTTTATGTATGAGTTTGAATGTCATAGTCCCTTATCAGGGCAAGAGGTACTAACAAATTTAAATGACCGAGTGGGTTTCTCAGCAGAAAAAGTAGACACCAGAGTACTCCCAGGTCAAGTTTTCACCCTCCAAGCTGCACCATTACAATTGGGAGACAAGACTCCATCAGATGTCCCTGAAGAAATTTTACAAAAGATAAGAGCAGACGTTTGGGCTGATGGGACACCAGGAAGAGCCAAGACAGCTGACCCAGTAGTAGTAAAACTCCGTCCAGGTGCCCAGGTTCCAAATTTAAAGCAGCCTCCTTTGAAAAGGGAAGTAAAGGAAGCTATAAAGCCTATGATAAACACCTTTCTTAAATACCAATTAATTCAACCATGTCAGTCCCCATATAACACTCCTATCTTGCCAGTAAAAAAACCTGGGACTGGAGAGTATCTTTTTGTGCAGAATTTGAGAGCTATCAACCAAATTGTAGAGGATATACATTCAGTGATGCCAAATCCCGATTTATCTGGAGACTTTTCCTGGTTTACAGTTCTGAACTTGAAAGATGCCTTTTATTGCATACCCCTCAGTCCTGAGTCCCAGAAACTGTTTGCATTCGAGTGGGAAGATCCAGAGACAAACATAAAGCAGCAGTATTGCTGGACGGTCCTTCCACTAGGATTTAAAAATGCCACCACCATCTTTGTGGAGGCCTTTTTGAAGGACTTGAAGGATCTCCAATTAAATGAAGGAATCTTACTCCAGTATGTGGGTAATATACTAATTGCTAGTAAAACTAAGGAAGCTTCAGACCAAAATACAGTCCGCACTTTAAACTTTTTGGCAGACCGGGGATATAAAGTCTCCAAAGAAAAGGTACAAATTTCTCAACCAACTGTAAAGTATCTAGGAGTTGAGTTGTCAAAAGGACAGAGAAATCTGTTGCCAGATCGAAGGGAAGCAATAGCTGGGGTGAATGTACCCACCACCAAAAAGCAACTGAAAAGATTCTTAGGAAAGGCTGAGTTTTGTCGTATTTGGATTCCTAACTTTGGACTCATAGTCAAACCTCTATACGAGGCTCTCAAAAGAAGTGTCAATGAGCCATTAAACTGGACTGCTGACTGCCTTGAGTCATTCCATACCATCAAGGAGAAAATTTCTACAGCCCCAGCCCTTGGTCTCCCGGACATTAGAAAGCCATTTGACCTTTTTGTGCATGAAAGACAGGGTGTGAGTCTTGGAGTGCTAACTCAAAATTTAGATACTGCCAGAAGGCCAGTAGCTTATCTTTCCAAACAATTGGATATTGTAAGTCAAGGATGGCCAGTTTGCTTCCGGGCTGTGGCTGCAACCTGTGACCTCTTACAAGAAGCTGAAAAGTTCACTGAGGGCAGTCCTACTAGTGTGCACACTCCGCACCGCGTGCAACCTTTACTTGAACGAAAGGGCAGATATTTGCTTACTTCAAAGAGGCTAGGAAAATACCGAGCCATCCTATTTGACAAACCGAATGTAACATTAAAGGAGGTATCTGCTTTAAACCCAGCCACTCTGCTCCCCAGTGCAACAGAAGAACCTGTTCACGATTGTATACAAATAACTGAAGAACAGTATCCCAGACCTGACCTGACTGATCAGTTTTCAGAAATGGTTCTAGAGAGAGGTGATGAAAGGGGATTTTATGTTGACTTTTGAGACTTAGATGATGATGAGTAACAAACGAAGAAGGCTGGGTATATAATGAACAGGAACTAGTGCTTAGACTGCAGCATTTAATGGGAAGACTTATGCTCAACTACATCAAGGAACCCATTATAGGAAGGATACAACCTATCATTGTCTACAAAAGTTTATTGTTAGTCCATAAATGCAAAGGACCATTCAAAAGGTAATACAAAACCGCCTGATTTGCACCAGAAACAACCCTAAAACTGGGCCACCTCCAACAGAACCAGGAGGTGATTGGCAAACAGACTTGACTGTTACGCCAAGAGCCATGGGACATTATAGATATTTGCTGGTATTTGTGGACACCTTCACAGAATGGGGTGAAGATTTTCCACGCCAGAGAGAGAGCTTCCTAGGTAAAAAGGCCTTACTGAAAGAAACTAGCCCTCGTTTTGAGTTACCTCTTTCAATTCAAAGTGACAGCGGAGGAGATATCATAGCCGGGGTAACTCAAGGGTCTACGGGGCCCTTGGGCTACAGTAGAAGTTACATGCTTGATGGAGCTCTCAAAGTACATCAGGAAGCCAACTTCACTTGCGATGAGGTCTTAACAGTTGCCTTTTTGAGAAGGGTTAGAATGGCCCCTGGAAGTAAGGGCCACTTGAGCCCTTATGAACTGTTATATGGGAGACCCTTCCTTAAGACTATTATTGCAGTCTTGAAAGTGATCACATTGTTAAAAGGATTAGATAGTATAAAATGTGTACAATTTCTTGGTGCTATCTTATTCTCTAGTTGATTAATGTTTCCCACAGACATTCCTTTGCAATGCAGAAGCCCAGGGAATTGGGTCCTCCTGAAACTTGGAATCATTACTTCGTTGAAGATCAACTGCAGCCCAAGTGGATAGACCCTATGAAGTTCTTCTGTTTACACATTCTTCAGTAGAGCTAAAAATAGTTAAACCTTGGGTATACCACTCCTGAGTAAAAATAGTACCCATTTTTAACCAGCAGCTCCCCGTCCCCTTTACAGTTCTCAAACAGGGCACATTCTTTATGGACGGGAGAAAGTAAGCGTACCAGCCTTCTTAATACTGGTGGGGCCTGGAAACCCATCACTGATTTCTTGACACTTGTGAACCCTTAACTGACCTTAAGTTACTTTTCATATAGAAATAGGACAGCTAAGACTCCACCTGGCCAGGAAGAGATGAGGACATCTTCAAAGTAGACAGCTTCTGCCCAGAAGTCTGGTCCAGGCCTATATAAATAAATATTCAATCACTAAAAATGTTTAAAATAACATGGTTTCAGTTCAGTTCAGTCGCTCAGTTGTGTCCAACTCTTTGCGACCCCATGAACTGCAGCATGCCAGGCCTCCCTGTCTATCACCAACTACCGGAGTTTACTCAAACCCATGTCCATTGAGTTGGTGATGCCATCCAACCATCTCATCCTCTATCATCCCCTTCTCCTCCCACGTTCAATCTTTCCCAGCATCAGGGTCTTTTCAAATGAGTCAACTCTTCGCATGAGGTGGGGATTGGAGTTTCAGCTTCAGCATCAGTCCTTCCAATGAACACCCAGGACTGGTCTCCTTTAGGATGGACTGGTTGGATCTCCTTGCAGTCCAAGGGACTCTGAAGAGTCTTCTCCAACACCACAGTTCAAAAGCATCAATTCTTCAGCACTCAGCTTTCTTTATGGTCCAACTGTCATCCATACATGACCACTGGAAAAACCATAACCTTGACTAGACAGACCTTTGTTGGCAAAGTAACGTCTCTGCTTTTTAATGTGCTGTCTAGGTTGGTCATAACTTTCCTTCCAAGGAGTAAGTGTCTTTTAATTTCAGGGCTGCAATCACCATTTGCAGTGATTTTGGAGCCTAAAAAAATAAAGTCTGACACTGTTTCCACTGTTTCCCCATCTATTTCCCATGAAGTGATGGGACTGGATGCCATGATCTTCGTTTTCTGAATGTTGAGCTTTAAGCCAACTTTTTCACTCTCCTCTTTGACTTTTATCAAGAGGCTTTTTAGTTCCTCTTCACTTTCTGCCATAAGGGTGGTGTCATCTGCATATCTGAGGTTATTGATATTTCTCCCAGCAATCTTGATTCCAGCTTGTGCTTCCTCTAGCCCAGCATTTCTCATGATGTATTGTGCATATAAGTTAAATAAGCAGGGTGACAATATACAGCCTTGACATACACCTTCCCCTATTTGGAACCAGACTGTTGTTCCATGTCCAGTTCTAACTGTTGCTTCCTGACCTGCATACAGGTTTCTCAAGAGGCAGGTCAGGTGGTCTGGTATTCCCATCTCTTTCAGAATTTTCCACAGTTTCTTGTGATCCACACAGTCAAAGGCTTTGACATAGTCAGTAAAGCAGAAATAGATGTTTTTTTTGTAACTCTCTTGCTTTTTCCATGATCCAGTGGGTATTGGCAATTTGATCTCTGGTTCCTCTGCCTTTTCTAAATCCAGCTTGAACATCTGGAAGTTCACAAGTCACATTGCTGAAGCCTGGCTTGGAGAATTTTGAGCATTACTTGACTAGCGTGTGAGATGAGTGCAATTGTGCGGTAGTTTGAGCATTCTTTGGCATTGCCTTTCTTTGGGATTGGAATGAAAACTGACCTTTTCCAGTCCTGTGGCTACTGCTGAGTTTTCCAAATTTGCTGGCATATTGAGTGCAGCACTTTCACAGCATCATCTTTCAGGGTTTGAAATAGCTCCACTGGAATTCCATCACCTCCACTAGCTTTGTTCATGGTGATGCTTCCTAAGGCCCGCTTGACTTCACATTCCAGGATGTCTGGCTCTTGGTGAGTGTGAGTGATCACACCATCACAATTATCTGGGTCGTGAAGATCTTTTTTGTACAGTTCTTCTGTGTATTCTTGCCACCTCTTCTTAATATCTTCTGCTTCTGTTAGGTCCATACCATTTCTGTCCTTTATTGAGCCTATCTTTGCATGAAATGTTCCCTTGGTATCTCTAATTTTCTTGAAGAGATCTCTAATCTTTCCCATTCTATTGTTTTCCTCTATTTCTTTGCATTGATTGCTGAGGAAGGCTTTCTTATCTCTCCTTGCTATTTGGAACTCTGCATTCAAATGGGTATATCTTTCTTTTTCTCCTTTCCTTTTCGCTTCTCTTCTTTTCACAGCTATTTGTAAGGCCTCCTCAGATAGCCATTTTGCTTTCTTGCATTTCTTTTTCTTGGTTTCATGGACTCCTAAATAATAAGGTATGTTTTTGGAGGACTGTTAAAATTAGGAGTCATAGTTCTGTGTATCATAGGGTTAATCTTTTTACTCACCAATTTTTTTACTTATTATCTGTCTCGTGTATTTAAAAAGGCCTCTTCCACTCACATGATGATGGCCTGAGACTTTAGAATTCAAAGCAGGACTTGTGAATGTTTACAATCAAGTGCAAAAACAATTTCATTCCTGTTATAATAATCTATGCTGCTACTCAGCAAGAAGCAGCTATGTAAGAAAAATACGGTCTTTTTGAGTGAAGAAACTTCAAAAAAATGTAAATGAGATATGAGCTTTTAGATAAACTCTATTAAGAATAATTATGCTTTAGGAATGTCTGTCTGAAATAGTCTGTCCAAATTGGGGTACCTAAACTAAGTGATGGAAGTTCACTGAATAGCTAGCTCATTTCCAAATAAAGTAAGATTTTGAAACATTTATTACTGTACATTAGTTTCCTCTTACAGAGAAGCTAAAGAAATTTGGGACTGTTAATGAATAAAAATAAGCTAGCGCAAAAACTTGAATTTGGCTTTTCTCTCTGTTAAAAGGACACACTTTCTTCAGATGTTGAACTGCATTTGACAGTAGATCTAAGTTTATTTGCCTCTTAAATTGTCTGTTCTGTATTTGCCTTTGAAATCCCGTATTTTTACTTTGGCTGAGTGAATAGCTATTGTTTCACAGTGACCTATAGTCCCATCTGACTGAGTGCTCTAAACCTTTCTGATATTTGTTGACAAAACTTCCTAAATCATTCTGGTGAAGCACTTTTGGCTTCTAGCTAACTTTGCGATGCTTCAGAGGGACCCTGAAACATCCCAAAGGGAGATATTACACTAATTGGGTTCAACTTCCGTGTTGAATTACATGGGAAATATTGTCAAGTGAATAATAAGTCTCTATGGTAAATGTCACTAATACAGATATCCTAGAAACAATTTATATATAAATTCTGATATATTCAGGTAAAATGTTGCCATAATTCTAATTACTATCTTAAAGTGTCGTCATAGCACTAACCAAGTTTCTTTTGAAAATGCTTCCTCTTCAAGAAGATTTATAGAAAGGACTTTTGGATAAATACAAGTTTCTGAACTGGGTAAGAAATTAAGGATTCTAGTGGGAAACCTGATGACTGTACAATGGTTAACAAAAGGACTGAATGAATTGGGAAATACGCTTATCACTTTTATGGTTTCTGAAAAATTACTGGTTTGAATCTGTGTTTTCTAGATCTTAGGAAACCTTCCCTTCAAACTAATTATGACTTAACAGTAATTTGGTAAAATGATATTTAATAAACAAATTGAAACATTTACCTTTTTTCTCTATCTGACCCCTTCAGAGATTGGAAACTCTTAGGGTTCCAGTAACTTTATCAGATAAATTAGGAAGATTATCTCACTAACTGGTACAGAAATCTCAGTTTTGGAGACCTTGAGAAAGAGAGGAATTCACTTAGATCTGTTAGGCAAAATCTGTGATAAGCCTTTGGGATGACTTTCCTAGCCCTGAAAGGTTTTATTTTAAAGTTAGTTTGAGACTCCATAAAAGTTTCAGCAAAGCAAAAAAAGTCTGTGATCAATTATGGTTATATAAATAATCAGGTCAAGTTTATTGAGAATAGACCTATTTTATAAACAAGTCTTAATTTGGTTATATTTGGTAAAAATGAGGGTGGTTTTAGGGAGAAAAGGATGTTTCAATGAGTGTTAAATCCCAGTTTGTTAACGAAAGTCTGTATGTACTAAGACTCATTTCCTGAATGGATCTTTGCTGTTAGGGTATTTTAATGTAAAATTTAATTGAATTATTAAAGGACACTCTCAGTTTGTTTCTGAAGCTTAGCTCAATAATCTGTCTTTGGATAAAGATCAGATGCCTCGCGACCTGCCACCAAGACTGGAAAAAGACATAATTTAAGGAACAGTCTCCAACCTGGCTGGAAGGACCTTTTATCAGCTACTCTTAACTGGCTCATGCACAGTGAAATTGAAGGAAAACTGACTCTTGGACTAACTCCCATTTCCAAAGGCCCCTACACTGGACTGGTCTATAAAGAGGACTGGCTGACCTCAAACTCAAATGAAGACGACGCTCAAACAGCAAAGTACACTGTGCTAGGACGAGAAGAAGACGACATCAGAAGCAGACAGCTTGCCCAAGATGCCCGACCTGATTCATAGGATCATTGACAACGTTTTCTTGATTTCTTGGACCTTTGCACATCAATCAAATGTTTTCTATCACAGACATGATTCTATGGTAATTTAAAACTCAATCCAATTGTTGGGTTGTGGCCTAGTACTTCTGTGTTACCTTGGTGGATTTCTCCTCTCCAGGACTCTGATAGGATAGACCCTAGGAAGTTTATTTTAGAAGAGAGTTCAGTCCTGTTCTGTCTATTCATGATATTACTAGATGGGATCCTCTCACTTGGTCAGTTAATAATACCTGCTCTGACCCTGGCTCATAGATTTAAGTGTTTTCTTAGGGTCGTTTAAACTCAGTAACAAGCTAAGTCTCAATCAAAAAAAAAATGTGATCTCTTGTCTACTAAAAGGAAAATTCCCACAATTATGGGATGGATCTATATGCTTAACACCAGGCTATGGTTAAGTTTAAAAGCTCTTTATGTTGGGAACAATTAAATTGTACTAAGAATGATCAACCTAGTATTATTATAAAACTAGGCTGAGTACTTGGTGAACTATGCCTATTATTAACCTTACAGAGAATGATTGATATGAAACTCAGTGGAGTTGTGGTAGTAACTTATAGCCTTGGCACCTACCAGGATGGATAGGAAGGTGTAGCCTGGGACTCCCATGAACTCAAGGTCATATACATAATAAATTAGAGGTAAAAGATTTACAACAGACCATAGACATTGAGACAGGATACGAGGAGACAAATGCCTGGCTGGAATGGATTAAATATTCTGTGCGCACTTGGAATGAGAGCAGCTGTTATGCTTGTGCGGCAGGTAGGCCGGAGTCTCAGTGGTACCACTGCCACTCGATGGACCTCAGATGCTGTGGGCATAGAATGCATGATGCTCCTCTTCAGGACAATATGGCCTGGGGTAGTAAACCCTGCAGGACCTTGTCACTAATGTTCGTGACTGTGAGGGGTCCAGGGCGTAACCCCCAAGGACTGTCAGACCCCCGTTCCGTAATGCAAACTACACCTCGTGCCTCTCTAGGTGGGGGGAGCAGTTAGCATTCTGGGGGAGTGAATCCGGGTGCAGTGAAGTCCAGTCCTTTGAGGGAATGAACAGCCATTCTGCATGAACTATGGCCTGGGAAGACATGTGGTGTTGTGGAGGACCATTGCTTGAGACTCTAGCGGCCAATTGGGGTGGAATTTGCACCCTAGTTCAATTGGCTATCCTTTTCACCCTGGCATTTCGACACTCGGATCCATCTCATAAGCAGACTAACCATAGAGCCAAAAGGAACACTCTTGCCCCGGGTGGGTCATTTGGTCCATATATATTCTATTGGGGTCCCTAGAGGTATTCCGAATGAATCCAAGGCTAGAAACCAAATAGCAGCGAGGTTCGAGTTGGTATTATTCTGGTGGTCCACCATTAATAAAAATGTTGATTGGATGAACTGTATTTACTATAACCAGCAGAGGCTTGTTAACTATACCAGGGATGCTCTGAGGGGAATAGCAAAGCAGATGCTACCAGCAACATGGATGGGGACAACTGAGTGGCCGTAGACATGATTCTGGGCTTCCCTTGTGGCCCAGCTGCTAAAGAATCTGTCTGCAATGCAGGAGACCTGGGTTCGATCCTTGGGTTGGGAAGATGCCCTGGAGAAGGGAAAGGCTACCCACTCTGGTATTCTATCCTAGAGAATTCCATGGACTATATAGTCCATGGGGTCGCAAAGAGTCGGACACGACTGAATGAGTTTCACTTTCAGACCTGATTCTGGCAGAAAAGGGAGGAGTATGTGTTTTGGAGGGTGTCAATGTCGTACTTTCATACCCAACAACACAGCCCCTGAGGGCACAATAACAAGGGCCTTGCAAGGTCTGAACACCTTGGGTAATGAGTCGGCCGAAAACTCAGGGATAGATGACCCATTGTCCAGTTTGATGGAACAGTGGTTTGGGATACAGAGAGGCATCATGATGTCTATCCTGACTACCCGTATTGTCACACTTGAAATACCCAGGTAGGGTGTTGCATCATTCCTTGTGTCAGGAGCCTAGTGCACAGATGAATATTAACAGCTCTCACCAAGCAGTCCACTGCAGCCTATCATATCAACCTTCTATTCCTGGAGGAGTCTGAACATGAAAGTCATTCGATGCTAAGTTTGAGGAAAAGAATAATCGACTATCATAAAAAGGGGGTGGGAATTGTAAGAAAAATACGGTCTTTTCTACCAAAGAAGAAATATTGAAGAAATGGATTCTTTTTTTTTTTTTTTTTAGAACAGTTAAATAGGAAGGTTATGTATATATATGTGTGTGTATATGTATGTATCTGGCTTGTGCACAGGATTCCTAGGATGGTGACTCATTGTCAGTCGTTTGTTTTCTTACCTTCCTGGTTTCTCTTCCTCATAAGAACAATTTGGCAGGCTACTTTTGTGGGCTTTACCCTGCACACCTGCAAAGAACTAAAGGGCTGGAGAAAATATTTAATATAAATCCTCCACTCAGAAGCTTACAAGTATCACGCATGACCCCCATCGACCAATAAAAACTTAGGCGCCGTTCGGGGAAGATTGTGACTCTGTGGTCTTCCGCCTGCGAGGATCCAGGGGAGGGAACCTGCGTTTCAGGGATGAACACCGGGAGCACGTCCCACGCGGCGTGCTGGCTCCCGCATCTTTGCCTGCAGAAGTGGAGCCTGTCTTGCGAGCCACTTTCGTCTGCGTTATTCCTGTGACACTGCTGGAGACCATTTCCTACAGCCAGAGCGGGCGTCACCCTGTTTGCCTTAAGACTGAGGAATGTACAAAGAAAAGGGGGAAATCTGAAATAGCACATAAACATTGACCTGTTTACCCTGGTTTGCCTCCTTCAATAGGCTGTTGATTAATCAAGCCTTGAGTTATTTTACAGACAGCACGGCACCTGTGGCAGACAGGAACCCATGTCTCCAGGATGACCCCAGGACCTAGAATCTTCAGTTTACAGAACTCATAAAATAGGAATGTTGCCACTGGAGCCTTTTACCAGCAAGAAGTTCTTCAGTAAGAAAGACTTGGACAGCTTCCGGCTGTCCAAGTAGCTTGATTCCAATCGGCTTTCTGACCTCCAAGACTAGCCAATAAGACTGTGCCAAGTTTGAAATTCCCCTAACCCCTTACCTTTCACCCTGAACACTGGATGGGGAGACAGATTTGAGCCCTGCCTCCTATTGCTTGACCTCACAATAAAAGTCATTCTTTTTCTAAAAGCTGGTGCCATAGTATTGGCTTCTGTGTGTGTCAGACAGTGAGCCCTTGCTTGGTAACAAAAGGATGAAAGATATCCACGGATGCATACATTTTATTATTTCTATCTGATAGAGTGAAAGTGATTACAGTATTTCCTCCTCATAAAGCAGTGTTCCAAGCATCTGTTAACACTGTATCCTCTACTGTGAGGTGAAAACATTAGTTGTTTTATCGACATTCAGATCAGATCGGATCAGTCGCTCAGTCGTGTCCGACTCTTTGTGATCCATGGGCTGTAGCCCACGAGGCTCTCTGTCCACGGAATTCTCCAGGCAAGACTACTGGAGTGGCTTGCCATTTCCTCCTCCGGGGGATCTTCCTGACCCACAGATTGAACCTGTGTCTCCTGCACAGCAGGCGGACTCTTTACCCATTGAGCCACTGGGGAAGCCCCTGCCTGCCTTAAGAAGATTTATCATTCTCACTTCTGATCCTGTTTTTTTTTTTTGCCAAAACATGAAAGCAGGAGAAGAGGCAAATAACTTTTTTCTTCTCTCTGGCGTGTTCGGTGGCCTCTCAGGATTCAAAGCACTATTTAGTAGCGTTGCTTTTGGCTGCTACAGTGAAGTTGTCTGACTTAGAATGCACTTCTTAGAATAGGCTTCTTCTCATATTTTTAGCATGCCATTTAATCTTTCTAAAGTGAGTTTCCTGTTGAGAAATGTTGCCATCTGTATGCTTAATGATTATTATAAATTGCAGTCATGACTTAACTGTTCAGTTCAGTTCAGTCGCTCAGTCGTGTCCGACTCTTTGCAACCCCATGAATCGCAGCACGCCAGGCCTCCCTGTCCATCACCAGCTCCCGGAGTTCACCCAGACTCACGTCCATCGAGTCAGTGATGCCATCCAGCCATCTCATCCTCTGTCATCCCCTTCTCCTCCTGCCCCCAATCCCTCCCAGCATCAGAGTCTTTTCCAATGAGTCAACTCTTCGCGTGAGGTGGCCAAAGTACTGGAGTTTCAGCTTTAGCATCATTCCTTTCAAAGAAATCCCAGGGACTGGATTCAGAATGGACTGGTTGGATCTCCTTGCAGTCCAAGGGACTCTCAAGAGTCTTCTCCAACACCACAGTTCAAAAGCATCAATTCTTTGGCGCTCAGCTTTCTTCACAGTCCAACTCTCACATCCATACATGACCACTGGAAAAACCATAGCCTTGACTAGACGAACCTTTGTTGGCAAAGTAATGTCTCTGCTTTTCAATATGCTATCTAGGTTGATCATAACTTTCCTTCCAAGGAGTAAGCATCTTTTAATTTCATGGCTGCAGTCACCATCTGCAGTGATTTTGGAGCCTAAAAAAATAAAGTCTGACACTGTTTCCACTGTTTCCCCATCTATTTCCCATGAAGTGGTGGGACCGGATGCCATGATCTTCGTTTTCTGAATTTTGAGCTTTAAGCCAACTTTTTCACTCTCCTCTTTCACTTTCATCAAGAGGCTTTTTAGTTCCTCTTCACTTTCTGCCATAAGGGTGGTGTCATCTGCATAGCTGAGGTTATCGATATTTCTCCCAGCAATCTTGATTCCAGCTTGTTGTTTCTTCCAGTCCAGCGTTTCTCATGATGTACTCTGCATATAAGTTCAATAAGCAGAGTGACAATATACAGCCTTGACATACTCCTTTTCCTATTTGAAACCAGTCTATTGTTCCATGTCCAGTTCTAACTGTTGCTTCCTGACCTGCATACAGGTTTCTCAAGAGGCAGGTCAGGTGGTCTGGTATTCCCATCTCTTTCAGAATTTTCCACAGTTTATTGTGATCCACACAGTCAACGGCTTTGGCATAGTCAATAAAGCAGAAATAGATGTTTTTCTGGAACTCTCTTGCTTTTTCCGTGATCCAGCGGATGTTGGCAATTTGATCTCTGGTTCCTCTGCCTTTTCTAAAACCAGCTTGAACATCAGGAAGTTCACGGTTCACATATTGCTGAAGCTGTTACTAGTCTTTATTTAGAAGTTACAGTAACATGCTTACTAGCTTTCTGGTTTCATGACTTCCTGTGTCTGGAATTTCAATCATCTCTTCGTCTGTCCTCAGTCCATTGTTTACCAACATGCCTCTGGTGTAAGCCACCCACAGTTGGTGACTCCCAAAGTTCATCTCCAACCTTGAACTGACCTAATGTTTCCAACTCATATAGCTAGGTTTCTCATTGGCACTTCACATATATATTCCACTAGCAGGTCAAATGACTTCCCTGGTGGCTCAGATGCTGAAGCACCTGCCTACAATGCGGGGGACCTGGGTTCGATCCCTGGGTCGGGAAGATCTCTGGAGAAGGAAATGGCAACCCTCTGCAGTACCCTTGCCTGGAAAATCCCGTGGACGGAGGAGTGTGGTGGATTAAAGTTCATGGGGCCACAAAGAGTTGGACACGACTGAGCGACTTCCCTTTCACTTTTCAGCAGTTCAAATACTCTGCTCTAAAATACTACTAATACCATTAAAGTCTTGACCACCTTGAAAGATCGAAGATTTTGTTTTGTTCACTCTCTGGAACTATACTTTAAATACATCCTCCTGTGAACTCAATTCTTAAAAAAAAAAAAAAAAGATTAATTTACATATTTATGGCTGCGGTGGGTCTTCATTGCTGCATGGGCTTTCAGTCCAGTCCAGTCGCTCCGTCGTGTCCGACTCTGTGACCCCATGAATCGCAGCACGCCAGGCCTCCCTGTCCATCACCAACCCCTGGAGTCCACCCAGACTCATGTGCATCGAGTCGGTGATGCCACCCAGCCATGTCATCCTCTGCCGTCCCCTTCTCCTCCTGCCCCCAGTCCCTCCCAGCGCCAGGCTCTAGGGCTACTGCATTATTGCGACATGTGGGCTTCTCACTGCAGGGGCTTTTGTTGCAGAGCATAGGCTATAAGTGTGTGGGCTCAGTAGTTCCAGCTCGTGGGCTCTACAGCACAGATTTCCGTTAAGATGTGGTGCACAGGCTTAGCTACCCTGCAGCATGTGGAATCTTTCCTGACCAGGGGCTGACCCAAGTACCTGCACTGGCAGGTGGATTATTAACCACTGAGCCGCCAGGGAAGCCCTGAACTCATTCTTTTAAGAAAATTGTTCTAACCGCCTTGGCAGCAGCATGGTGGATGAGACCATCAATCGGGCATCAGCTAAGTCTCACTGTTTGAGGTGGGATTGATTAGTTTTTCCTTGTTGCAGTCGGTTAAGGCTTTGTAAGTTACTGCATGTTACCAGCAGAGGGCGATAGTTTCTCACAATTGTGTTAACATTTGGCAAAGAGCTTTAGCAAAGGAGTTGGTTGAGCATTCCTGACTGAATCTTCCAGGAGACCATAAAGATAGATATCTTGGAGATCATTTGAGGATGCTGCAAAGGAAACAGCTTTTGTTACACCAAATAGGTAATCAAGAGGCCTGCCCTAATTAATCATGTAGGCCTGTGATCTTGGGCAAGTCCCTTCCTCATCTCTAAAATGAAGGGACGGAATCAAGTGAAGTCTAAAATTGAGGAAGTAGGGGACTTC
Organism: Bos indicus x Bos taurus; assembly: GCF_003369695.1. Taxonomy (NCBI): domain Eukaryota; kingdom Metazoa; phylum Chordata; class Mammalia; order Artiodactyla; family Bovidae; genus Bos; species Bos indicus x Bos taurus. Next base: position 135,460,159 of record NC_040077.1, read on the forward strand.
CTTGGTGGTCCATTGGTTAAAACTCTATGCTTCTTATGCAGGGGGTATTGGTTCAATCCTTGGTGGGGGAATTAAGATCCCACATGCTGTGTGGCATGGCCAAAAATGAATAAATTAAGGAAGTGGTGGCAGGTTCTTCCTCCAGGGGGAAAGCCCCAAAAGTTGATGCAGTGGCATAAACAAGCACAGGCAGAGACCCTAAAGCATGAGCTTCTCTTTCTTATGAAATGTTCGTTATACCATGTTTGGGGCTTAGGGATTTGCACTCAGAACTTAGGTACGTTTGATCTATGACATGAAACAATCTAGCATGTGATAGAAATATAAGAGTAAAGCCCATAGTGAGAACATTTTCTATCTGATTTCCAAGTTGAGGCCACGTAGGCAGTTAAGAAATAAATGGCCACTTCTTGTTCAATCGCTCATTCCTGTCCGACTCTTTGGGACTCCATGGACTGTAGCATGCCTGGCTTCCCTGTCCTTCACTATCTCCAGTTTGCTCAAAACTCATGTTCATTGAGTCAATGATACCACCCAACCAACTCATCCTCTGTTGCTCCCTTCTCTTGCCTTCAATCTTACCCAGCATCAGGGTCTTTTCCAGTGAGTTGGCTCTTTGCATCAGGTGGCCAAAGTATTGGAGCTTCAGCATGGAGGTTCAGCATCAGTCCTTCCAGTGAATATTCAGGGTTGATCTCCTTTAGGATGGACTAGTTGGATCTCCTTGCTGTTTTCAAGGGACTCTCAAGAGTCCTCTCCCAACACCACAGTTCAAAAGCATCAATTCTTCAGTGCTCAGCTTTCTTTATAGTCCAACTCTCACATCCATACATGGCCACTGGAAAAACTATAGCTTTGACTAGATGAACCCTTTGTTGGCAAGGTGATGTCTCTGCTTTTTAATACACTGTCCAGGTTGGTCATAGCTTTTCTTCCAAGGAGCAAACATCTTTTAATTTCATGGGTTGTAGTCACCATCTGCAGTGACTTTGGGGCCCAATAAACTGTTACTGTTTCCATTGTTTCCCCATCTATTTGCCATGAAGCAATGGGATTTTATGCCATGATCTTAGTTTTTTGAACGTTGAGTTTTAAGCCACCTTTTTCACTATGCTCTTTCACTTTCATCAAGAGGCTCTTTAATTCCTCTTCTCTTTCTGCTATTAGGTGGTATCATCTGCATGGCTGAGGTTGTTGATATTTCTCCTGGCAATCTTGATTCAGGTTTGAGCTTCATCTAGCCCGGCATGTCTCATGATGTACTCTGTATATAAGTTAAATAAACAGGGTGACAAGATACAGCCTTGACATACTCCTTTCCCAATTTCCCTACAGTTCCACCTGTTGCTTCTTGACCTCCATACAGGTTTCTCAGGAGGCAGGTAAGGTGGTCTGGTATTCCCATCTCTTTCAGAATTTTCCTGTTGTACTCCATACACAGCAAAGGCTTTAGCTTAGTCACTGGAGCAGAAGTTGATGTTTTTCTGGAATTCCCTTGATTTTTCTATGAACCCCCTGTTCTGTGCTGTGCTTTGCCACTCAGTCGTATCTGACTGTGACCCCATGGACTGTAGCCCGCCAGGCTCCTCTGTCCCTGGGGATTCTCCAGGCAAGAATACTGGAGTGGGTTGCCATGCCCTCCAGGGGATCGTCCCAACCCAGGGATTGAACTCAGGTCTCCCACATTGCAGGTAAATTATTTTTAATTTCTGAGCCACCAGGGAAGACCAAGAATACTGGAGTGGGTAGCCTATCCCTTCACCAGGGCATCTTCCCAACTCAGGGATCGCACTGGAGTCTCCTGCATTGCAGGTGGATTCTTTACCAGCTGAACTGCCAGGAAAGCCCATGAACCCCCTACCAGTATTTAAAATGTACATGTCTGTTAACCCAGAAATTCCATTTTTTAAAATATTTTCTTTATGTGGACCATTTTATAAATTCTACTGCATATGTTACAATATTATTTCTGTTTTATGTTTTGGTCTTCTGGTCAGGAGGCATGTAGGATCCTAGCTCCTTTACCAGGGACGGAACCCACACCCTCTGCATTGGAAGGTGAAGTTTTAACCACTCGACTGCCTCAGTCCTTCCCCAGGGAAGTCCCCCAGCAACTGCATTTCTAGGAAATTTCCCTACAGATACGTGTACTCATATGCAAATAAATGTATAAGGATATTGATTGCTGTTTGTTTATAATCACAGAAGACTGGAAACAAATGCCTATCTCTAGAGGATTTGTTTTAAAAATATATGGACCAGCCATGCAAAGGACTAGAATGAACTACTAACAAAACTTAGGTGGTTCTAAATAAACTGACTTCAAAAGATCTCGAAGAACTATAGTTATTAGAAAAACAACACGGTACAGAGCAGTGTGTATAGTTTGCTTTGTGTAGGTTTTTAAATTTATATGTGTATTTGTGTATGCATCTCTAGAGAGATATAAGGGACTTGTAACGGTGGTCACCTTGGTGGAGAGGCAAAGTTTACCAGGTGGCTGGGAGACGGGCTGCACTTCATTTTATCATGTGTCCTTTTGTCCCTTTGAAATTTGTTTTACGTGCGTACATTATTTACTCTAAGTAAGTACATACGTAAGAAATTCCTTGCAGTAATTGTCGTGGTGGCCTCTGGACGATACTAGAGGGATCGGATCATAGCCACTCCCCTCACCCGAGCTTTGTTTTGTCCCCTCATCTCCAGTCATGTCCCAGTCTGTCTTCACCATGTAGAGAGATTGTTCTAAAACACCATTTCATCATATATCCTCCCTACCCCCAAATCTCCACGACCTAGGAGGTAATATCCAGTTTTTCTCCTGATATTCCAGGCCATATATTAACTGACCTTAATCTTATGTTCCTTTTGTTTGTCAGAAGCAACATTGTACAGAGTTCAGTAGCAGTCTTTGAAGAGAGACCACCTGGGTTCAAACCCACTGTGACTTTAGGTTAAGCCACTTAATCCCAGTGTTCATCAGGTTCATCAGCTGCAAAATAAGCTCAACAAAGGCACTTACTTAGCAGTGTTTAGAAGTTGTGCAACATAGAAAAGTTAGTTGCTTGTCTAACTCTTTGCAACCCATGGACTGCAGTTCACCAGGCTCTTCTGTCCATGGGATTCTCCAGGCAAGAATACTGAAGCAGGTTGCCATTTCCTTTTCCAGGAGACCTTCCCAACCCAGGGACAGAACCTAGGTCTCCTGCATTTCAGGCAGACTCTACCTACCGTCTGAGCTACCAGGGAAGCTAAAGTAGCAGGGTTTGGTATATAATAAGAGTATACATTATACACTGACTGCCATTGCTGTAATAATAATACTTAGGGCTTATCATCAATGATAATTTTTATTGGCCTTTTACACAGCATTTTCTGTCTCTCCCAGGAAACTGTGGGGCCTCCATGAGGTCAAGGACTTTGTTGTTTTATTTAAAAGTACATTACTAGACTTTTTTTTTTTTAAGTACATTACTATGGCTTGGCACATAGTTCTTGTTTAGTCACTAAGCCATGTCCCAACTTTTTTGTGATCCATGGACGCAGCCCGTCAGGCTTCTCTGGCAGTGAAATTTTCCAGGCGAGAACAGTGGAGAGGGCTGCCATGGGCACTCGCTAATATTTGACTGGATGCCTTGTTTTCAAATTCCCAGTTCATTTATTCGTTCAACAAATACTTGGTGAGTCTCCAATGTGTGCCAGTCTCTATTTGGTGATAAAGCAGTGTACAGAAAGTCCCTGCTGTCTTTGAGCTAGGAGATTCACGGTGGAGTGGTTCTGTATTTGAACCTGTTCTATCATGACCTAGCAGTTCCAAACCCAACTGGCCATCAGAATCCCTGGGGAGCTTTAGAAGAAGTTGGAGGCAGTGTCTAGCCTGGGCCCTGGAACCTAGTTTTTTACACAAGATTTTTACCACCGTTAAAAGTCTGAATTTTAAAGATTCTTGGTTGCATGGCCCACATCTGTTGGCTCATTCAACTTTAGTACCTGTCTCATCCCCAGTAGCTTTTCCAGAATCACCACTTCACTATAAAACTGCATGTGTTTTCCCAAGTCAAACTTGAACTTCTTCAGCATTTTTACTTTATTATTTATTCATCTATATTAAAAAGTGTAACTGAAGTATACTTGATTCACAGTGTTGAGTTAGTTTCAGGTGTACAGCACAGTGATTCAATTATGTGACCCAGGGATCAAACCCTGAGGCCCTGCATTGGCAGGCGGATTCTTTACCATTGAAGCACCATGGATGCCCCAGGTGTGTGTGTGTGTGTGTGTGTGTGTGTGTGTGTATGCAGTTTTACTTTTCTAACAAAGACATCATGGAGTGGGTAAATAGACCGATAAACCTTTTAGGTCTCTTCCAATGCTGTCTGAAATCAACTTATTGACCACTTCTATCTAGTCATTTGTCTGCATCTCTTGGGTCATGATTTCCATCATCTTTTGGGTTTGGTGGACCTGTCGAAGCTGAGCATAAGAGTTCTTCTGAATCTGATTGTTTCATTTTCTTTCTTTTCTTTTCTTTTTTTTTTTAGTAAAGTCAAGAGAAAACAAACAAGCAAGTAACCATCAGTAATCTTGACATCAACATGAGCTTCAATCACAGTCTGCCATTTTTGACCATGGAGCATGTTTTGTCAGAGGTATCATTGCCATGGAAATTAGGCAGTTTTTGCCCTGAACATCCTCAGTAATTAGCTTGAAGTTTTAAAATGCCACTTCATCATTCTGCACATCAGCAAGGCTCACTTCAAAACAACAACCCCAGAGGCCATCAGATGGGATTTTGGTTCCCAGAGTTTTTACTAGTGTTTTTCCAATATTTCTTATATTGAACATAGCTGATGTTTTCACATTATACCAATCTTTCTTAGAAAACAGACCAACCACTTCCTTCTTGGTTCCCTTTTTGCTGCCTTTCATAAGGTGCTCATTGTTGCTGACCTCCAGAGAGCCAAAAGGTAGAACCTGCATTTTTAAAAGGAAGCACTTACAAGCTGGTCCAGTGTTTCTAACACTGAGCTCTACAGAGTATTTGGGGGTGTGGAATTGTTCACACGTTCTATGACAATTTTTAAGCTTGAGATTTAAAAAATTTTACTTGACACGTGGGGGTCTTCACTGCTGCAAGGGCTTTTCTCCAGTGCTGGGCGGGGCTACTCTGGTTGCCTGCATGGGCTTCTCATCACAGCCTCTGGTCTTGTTGCAGAGCTCAGGCTCTACAGCACTCAGGCTTCAGCAGTTGTGGCACATGGACTCAGGATTTGTGGCTCTCCGGGCCTGGAGCACAAGCTCAGTAGCTGTGGCACACAGGCTCTGTTGTCTCGAGGCGTGGACAGTCTTTCTGGACTAGGGACCAAACCTGTGTCTCCTGCGTTGGCAGACATTCTTTACCACTGAGCCAACCCGGAAGCCAAGCTTGGGATTTTTAATGATATGATTTTAATATTTATTTTTATATATAACTACCAAGTTTCTCTTTTGCTGTGACATTTTCTAACTGAAAGGCTTTTTCCCCCCCTAAGATTTTTTTACTCATTGGCTGTGGAGGGTCTTCGTTGCTTTGAGCAGGCTTTCTCTACTTGTGGTGGGCAGGGGCTTCTCTTGTGGAGCACCTGCTCCAGGGCCCACTGGCTCAGTAACTGCCATGCAGAGGCTTAGTTGCCCCCCGGGGAAAGTGGGATCCTCCAGCATGAGCGATTGAATTGGTGTCCCCTGCATTGCAAGGCAGATTTCTAAAGACTGGACCACCAGAAAGCTCCCTCCGTGAGTGTTTAACCAGGGGTCTTTGCATTATTCAAGTGTGTAGCACAGATAGTGCTTTTCAGAGTGAGCTTGACCCAGATCTGTTCAATAGCGTCTTGCCTTCCCAACTTGAGAGCAGACTTGGTTCTGACCCAGCCCCATGTCCTATGAGGTGTCCCAGAATGCCCACTTTATCCCAGGGTGGTGGGCTGGCAGTTCAAGGTTGCTTCATTGTTAGGTGCCTGGGGTGAAGACTGACGTCCTTGGGCTCTATATCTCTGGCACCCCCTTCGATCACATGCTGTACAGATACTTCAGGAAGGTTGGCATTCACACACCAGATTGCTCCCTTGGAAGGGGGACTTTGCTGGAACCCATCCCATCGCAATAATGATGATGGAAAGAACAAAGAGCTTGGGAACCAGTTACGCCTAAATTCAAATCCTACCTCCGCACCCCAACTACCCTGCAATGTGGCTTTGGGAAAATGATACATCCTGTGCCTCAGTTTCCGCACCTGAAAAATGGAGTCAGTAACCAGTCACACAGTGGTGGTTACAGTTACGGGAGGCTTAGTTGCATAACCAAGGCACTGAGTTTCTCTCCATCAGTTGGCATCAAGAGCACTTGTGCTCATCGGACCCTGAGAAGTACAAGTGAATTAACTGACATCTATTACAGTCTCAAGCCGTTGGTAAACCTGCTTGATTGTCCCAAGGAGTGCGGGTGAGAGCGGTTCTGAGGCCGTCCTTCCCTCCAGCCTGGCTCCACAGGCGGCGTTCCGACCTTGGAGAACCTGCCGGGGTCTGCAGTGGGGTGCGGGGCGGTGGCGGCGGGCTGAGGCGGTGCGCGGCGGCACGCACCTTCCCACCTGGCACCGCCCACAGGCCGCCCCGCGCGGGCCCGCCGCGCTGACAAGTGCGCGCGCGCGCCCTCCGCGCCGGCCCGTGGCGCATGCGCGCTCCGCGCTGTCTTCTCAGCCAGAGCGGCGGCGGCGTTTGAGTGGAGGAAGATGGCGGCTCCGGGCTGCTCGGTGTCCCGCCAGCTGTGAGGAGTCCCGAGTGCGGCGGGCGCGGCCTGCGGCGCAGCGCGTCTGCTCGCGTCCTGACCCGGGTTCCCTCACCGCCTTCGCCAGCGGAGCGTACCCGAGAACGTGGCGCGGGCTAGGCCAGGTGAGGCCTCTTCCTCTCCCGGGGCCGCGGCTGGGAGCCGGCGCCTTCTGCCCTTTATGCGCTGGGTCCGGCCCGGGCCGTGGACCCCGCGCGGGGGTCGGTGCCGGCTGGCCTGGGGGCCTCGCCTTAGTCTTCCTCGGCATCTCCGGGTGAGGCAGGCAGGAGAGCCCTTTTCCAGGCAGCCTCTGGGATGGGCGAACCCGGCCTCTGCCCTCTAGCACGGCGGTTTTCGTCCCCCCACCGGGGCCACGAAGGGTGTGTGACCGGGGTAAGGATGGCTTTGAGGTGTCAGATCACCTTCCACCCCGCCCCCAAATCTTTAACGCCTCGGGAGGCGCCGGAGTCCGGTGCTCTCCAAAATTAGGGCTGCGGCGAGGAGCCAGCATCTCTGAAGCTGCAGCTGCAAAAGGAAGATTTTGGAATTGGTTTTAAAAAATGAAACACAAGCAACCTTTCCTACCCTTTTAGCTTTTTGAGTGTTCCCCCAGCGAAGTAGGAACTGCGGATCTCCTTGATTAAGACAGCAGCCCACGTTGTGACAGTGGAAGGCTTCTGGCGAGAATTGTTTGTGCAAAGGGAACCGTGGAGGGTGGGAACCAATTTGTAAACGAAGAAAAAACAGTTGTAAGATCTTGATAGTCTCCGCAGAGTAACTTCGGTGCTAATGAAGCCCTCGTTCCTTTGAAACCTTTGGATTGTTAAGATTTCGATACCTAATTGCTTTTGTCTACTGGTCTCTGAATTTTATTGGGAGAATAAAAGCTTTATTTCTTAATTGCCATAGTCTTTGGACTTTTCCTGTGGTTGGTTCCAGTTGCCCAGAACGCATTACCCGTTCTCGGTTGCTGGCCTGACGTTGTGCTGTTCTTAGCCTTCTTGAGAACAACTTTTGTTGCTGTTGTTCAGATGCTAATGTGGAGACTTTGATTTTGTTTCTCTAGTAGAGAAGCCAGTGTGAAGCCTTGCGGTTTCTTCCTTGAGGAATGATGGCTTCAGTTGCAGTTGTTCTGTGGGAAATTGTTGAGGCCATAGCCTTGGCTTGGACACGCCAGATACCTTTTGTAACTTATATTTGTTCAACTAGTGCTTAAGAAGGATGACATGGGTTTAAAGGGACACGAAAATCTGAGAGGAAATAGCATCGTTCAGAGGTGAGCATTTAAGATTTAGTCTGCAGCTTTTACTGGGAATAGTGACGCCCTGCTTCAGATCCCTCATTTTGAGTGTATGCGTGTATATAAACTGGTTTCCTTTCTGTTGCATGATGTCCTTTTATATCCTATAACTGTTAGCTTTTGACAAGCCTGGTATAAGTATTACTCTTATCTATATTGATCCGTGGGTTTTCAGTCTGTTTCAGGAGCTTTTAATTGTTAGAAGAACTACTGTTTAATGTTAGTTAATTTGGGGGCCTTTTTTCCTCTTAGAGCCTCTTCCATAGGGATTTGTAGATTCTCTCAGTGCCTTTGCTAAGGACATGAACCTAAACCAGCAACTTCTCTGTTTTAGAAAGTTGGAGAGCCGCTCTGTGTATCAATGTGCTAATAAAGAGTCAGGAGATTAATGCAGGAAACGTCCTGGTGGTTTGGCACTGCACTTCTTGGCGCGCTGTGTTGGGTTGTTGTGCTAAATCATCATCAGGTATTGATGCAACTTCAGGACATCCATGACATCATTCACTCTCCAGCGTTTTGCCTTTTGCAGTTTCTTCTCAGAGTCACAGAAAAGTAGGATCAGGAAAAATCGCTTAGAATGCTTCTCAAGTGTCTGATTTCTGGAAGAGCCTTCTCTAAAACTGCTTTATAAAGTTAAAACCCTCCTGTAAGACTCAGAGCCGTGTAATTGCTACATACTGTGAAAATGCTAGCGCAGCCTCTAGGTTTTACAAGAATATTGAAGTCCCCAGAAGTTACTCCAGAGATGAACAAAAATACACGATTGTCTTTGTGATTTCAGGTTTGTTTTAGTCAGTCTGTATGAAACCAGAAGCCATTTGTTTAAATTACGCCCTTCTCACTTCACAAGATTGTTACGTGAAACAACAGTGTTTGTGAAAATGCTTTGTAAAATAGAAGGCGAATGTAAAATTGATTATTCAGTGATCAGTTTTATGAAGATGCATGTTGAGGGCCTTCTCTGTGCTGGACAATCTGGGAAGTGGGTCCTGATGATTCTAAGACAAGACAGCTTTTGGTCTGAAGTTGCTCGCAACATGGTCTGGGAGCCAGTCTAAGAAATGAGTTAAATACGCCGCAGTGTGAAAAATGCACTGAATCCAACCAAAGGAGTGAGAAAGTCTCAGAGCCAGGGTGGCTTTCCCCAGCCTTTCCTGTTATTCTGCAGGAAAATATCCCTTTTGTGAGCAACCTGCTTTTTATAAAAACTTAGAAAATAATTCTGTCATGAGTTCTTTTCCTCTTTTATTCATTCACTGTTCAGACACTTCCCACACAGTGAGCCCCAGTTATGGTTTCTGCATCCTCAGAAATCCACCAGAGGCTTGGGAGAACCTTTTTGAGAGTGAGTCACATGCACAAGAGATAAACACAAACATTGCAGCTGCAATTAAAATATCTCAGATTACTAAGTGGTGACAACTTTAGAGGGATGACGCTTTGGTTTTTGTTTTATAAACGGGCACATGCAGGACTATGATTTTAATTTGATCACACTTAATCAATGTTTAGTTGTCTGTCCCTTAGAATGTTGACTATTAGTGATTATTAATACTGTCTCTTTTCCCAATAATAAATAAAGCAAGAACGTCCTTCTCCTTTTGAAGTGAAGCTAACAGCTTAAGCCAGACTCTACTAAACTGTTTTGTAAAATCTATTTACATAGATTGAGGTTGCTTAGCATCTCTGATCTTGAACTTCTGTTCGGTACAGTTTTCTCGTCTTAGTGCTGTGGTATTTTATAATCAATGTAGCGTGCTGTTGCCCACGCTGCAGAAAGTCTACAGATGTTTGAATTGAGCGGCATCTGTAAGCGGTGCAGTGTTGGACACGCACCATCTGTACCTTAACTGAAAATGGGTGCTTCGGGTCGTGGTTGACAGGAAAGTGAAGGTGGTGTGTTCCTTTTTCTAGCTTACGTGTAGAAAGGTAGACAAGTCATTTTAAAATTGCCCACTATTAAACTCATAACACTGTGGCTTACTTTAAAAATAGTTTCTTGTGACATTCTTCTAAATGTCTTGTGAAATTATGACTTAGTGGTACTCTTGGGAAGCTTAGTTTTGTGTTTCCTTACTCACGTATGGATCAGAAGGCAAATTTGCTCTGAGTTCTGATTCTTCCTGTATTAAGTTTCTACTTTTTAATTTCTAAAGTTTTCTCCTAGGCATTTAATTTTTTCCCAATCTTTCTGTTCTGTTTTCCTTCAAAAGTGGAAGTATCTTGTACTTTAATGTTTTTTAAATTCATAAATCTGATAAACGTACAGATATTATATAAAGCAATAGTTATTTGTAAAATTTTACTACTCTGGACAGTATCTTGGCTTAGACAGTAACATGTTTTCTCTTGTTTCCTAGTTATATTGAATACATAGATTTCAGGTAGTTCATACAATTTCTTTAAAGGCAAACAAGTTTTAGTTTTAGCTACTAATATTCTCTTAGAATATTTCATATTTAGGATAATTTTATTTCAGCTGTCTTAAGGAATTCCTTAGTATGGCATACTCCCCAAAATCTGTTTCCTTTATTCGTCTCACTTAAATGTTTGCTTCATGTTACTATATAGAGAACAAGAAATTTTTTTTTTCCAGAATGAACCTCTTGTTTGGAGAAAGGTTGATGTTAATTTTAAGTTGATCAGTACAGTTTTACTAAGTGTCTCCTCTCCCATCTGCTGGTTAGATCAAGGGGAAATGGGAGTTTATCCTTCTAGCTCAGTGTTTATTTTAAAGCTTTCCTTGGTTGGTCCAGCAGTGTTGTTTGCGGTCTGTTCTAAGGACTGCTCTCTTACCTTTTGCTTTGAGATACGTAATGACGTCTTTCCAAATAGACCCTTTGGTCTAGTCAAAATCAAGCACACTGCTCTCTTCCTTACTTTCCTGTGGGTCCTTCAAATTTTGATTTGTCAGTCTTCATTACCTCTCCCCACCTTTTTTCTCCCCCGGTAAATGTAGTTCTCTCTTCTAAGTGTGTTTCATAAATCATAATGGCATTTTGGAATATAATTCTCTGTTCAGTTCAATTCAGTCGCTCAGTCGTGTCCAACTCTTTGCGACGCCATGAATCGCAGCACGCCAGGCCTCCCTGTCCATCACCAGCTCCCGGAGTTCACTCAGACTCACGTCCATTGAGTCAGTGATGCCATCCAGCCATCTCATCCTCTGTCATCCCCTTCTCCTCCTGCCGCCAATCCCTCCCAGCATCAGAGTCTTTTCCAATGAGTCAACTCTTCACATGAGGCGGCCAAAGTACTGGAGTTTCAGCTTCAGCATCATTCCTTCCAAAGAAATCCCAGGGCTGATCTCCTTCAGAATGGACTGGTTGGATCTCCTTGCAGTCCAAGGGACTCTCAAGAGTCTTCTCCAACACCACAGTTCAAAAGCATCAATTCTTCGGTGCTCAGCCTTCTTCACAGTCCAACTCTCACATCCATACATGACCACAGGAAAAACCATAGCCTTGACTAGACGAACCTTTGTTGGCAAGGGAATGTCTCTGCTTTTGAATATGCTATCTAGGTTGGTCATAACTTTCCTTCCAAGGAGTAAGCGTCTTTTAATTTCATGGCTGCAGTCACCATCTGTAGTGATTTTGGAGCCCCAAAAAATAAAAGTCTGACACTGTTTCCACTGAGATACATAACAGTATGTGGATTAGAATGTCACATTTTATTTAACTTAAAGTAACTTAACGGTAATGAACCTTAAAGACGTTGCATCAGGTGAAATAAGCCGCAAAAGAACAAATACTGTGTGATGACACTGGTATGAGCTCCCCAGAACAGTCTTAATTCATAGCGAGCAAAAGTGGAATGACCGTTGCTGGGGCCGGGAAGAGGGAAGGGAGAGTTACAGTTTAATTTTAGTTTGGGATCAAAGTTCTGGAGGTTGATGGAGGTGACGGTTGCCCAACAATGTACTTGATGCCACTGCACTACATATTCGAAAATGATTAAAATGACAGTTTTTATGTAACGTATAAACACACAGAGGAAGCTTAATGGTTTACATATGCTCTGTGGGCTGGATTGATCATTATTTATTTCAGTATAGTAATTAAGATCATAGGCTCTGGCCCCGGGGAGACCCAGGCTCATGTCCTACCTAGTTCTGCTGCTTCCCTTGGGCATGGACCTTAGGTTCTTTAACCCTCAGTTTTTTCGCCTATAAAATGAGGGTAATGCCCACGTTTGGGGACAGTTAAGTTTCAGAGTGCGAATGAACTTCTCAACGTATTGCCTAGCACATAGTAAACACTCAGGTCGTAAACATTGTTACTACGTTGTTTGACGGAACGTTGAGACCGGAACAAGGGAGCGTGGCCGCTGGCTTCGTCCTCGCGCGTCCCAGTGGCCTGCCTGGCCCGTGTGTGGATGTGCCTGTAGCGGGAATACACGTTCTCCCGTTCCCGCTGTGCTCCTCTTGCTGTCTTTGGAGAACTGGGCTTATTCGTGTCTTCATTTGACACCACTGCCCGGATGTTTCTTAAATCTATCCAGTTGTGATCTTTCTTTTATGCCTCTTAATTTTCCAGGGACTTTATACAGCATATTCTCTAATTCAACTGCCCATGTGTTCACAACTAAGTCCGTTATTTCACCCCACACGTCTCTGAAGATAAAAAAACCTTTACTAACCAGGTTCCCATCTCAATATTCCCATTTCTCTAGATAGAGTAATTTTATTCTAATCTTGTAAAGCTGGGACTCGTTGGTTAATACTACTGAAACAATCTGTGTGTGTGCCCTGTGCAGACCTGTGTTATCTTGCTCAGTGTTCCTCAGATTTGCCTGCTTCTCGTTATATTTGCTGGCGTGACTCTAGAATGCAGACTGAAGTGCTGATGTAGTTGTTAAATGAACTGGTCTTGTTCCAGGGCCGTGCTGTTTATTAGATGTGTGATCTCAGTCTCCCTCATCTTCAGGAAGGGAGTTACAGTTCCTGCCTCATAAAATATGTAAATGTCCACACACGATAAATAGTCTATGAAAAGTAGTTGCTGTTGATGGAGTTGTTCTTGGTAGTTTCTGGAAACGATTAGGATTGAAGTGACAGTATTATGACAGACCAGTCTTAAAGAACTACGCTCTGAATGTTTCTCCTCTGATTGGGATCCTGTGGTAACTCATTATTGCCTGGTTCTCTTAAGTGTGAGATAAGAAGAGAATACTTCCTCAGACCTCAGTGATGCTTTATTGCGACTGTGCTGCTAAATACGGTTATCATCTTGGTTTTACACACTTGCATCAGCCTTTTTGGAGAAGGAAATGGCAACCCACTCCCATATTCTTGCCTGGAGAGTCCCATGGACAAAGGAGCCTGCTGGACTCCAGTCCACGGGGTCGCAAAGAGCTGGAAAGTCGGACTGAGCGGCTAACACACACACGCTTATCTGTGAAGCTCTCCATTTGGACTTCTTTGTACCTTTCCAGCCTTATTTTCCACGACACGTATCGTGCAGTCTGTTAAAGCCAGACTCGTCTCACTGCCTCTCATGTAAATCATGTTCATTTTTATAACTGAAAGATTCATTTTCCTAATAGAAACCTTTTTTTTTTTTTTTTTCCATTTAACTACTCGGTCTAGCTCTACAGAGTAACTCCTATATGCTCCACCTGTTTGTCCTCGCACAAATAGGTTCCAAAAAGAAAGTTACTGTGCTGACTCCTACCACATATCTTAAAGTGGACATATCATGCAGCGTAATCCACATGTAATATTTTTAGTGTCATAGGCACATTTAGTCCTTCCATATCGCATATTCACTCAGTGTGTGCTTTTGATTCTTATGGCTGATGTTCTTCATGATCTTTCTGAAGCATTGCATAATCCCAAGTGTCTGTTGAGTCTTTCTTGCCTTTTTGTTCATTGGTCCATCCATTCAACAAACATTTATTGAATGTTGCTATGTGCTAGGCATGGTTCAAGGTATTAGGGTCACGATGGACAGAATAGGCAAGGGCTCCGATTTCCAGGACCTTATATTTGAGAATGAAGAAAGGAATTAATGAATGAACAAAATTTCACATAAGTACTTCAAAGAAGATGAAAGAGAGCTAGCTTGAAGGGAAAACTAATTGAAATTGGTTTAGAGAAGGCTCTGTGAGAGGTGATGTTCAGGCTGAAAGATACGAGGCAGGACGTTCAGTGGTAAGTTTGGGGACATAAGGAACAGCGAGTGTAAAGGCCTAGAGTAGGAACCAGGATCCGGTCAGGATTGCCAGCTTGCATTTGGCTGTTACTTAGTTTTTGCTTCATAGTCTAAAAACCTCCTCCCCTTTTTTCTTTCCCTCAGTGACATTAACTATTTTTTTTTCTTGCTGCATGTGGCGTGTGGAACTTGCCTGACCAGGGAGCGAACCCATGCTCCCTGCGTGGGAAGTGAGTCTTAGCCACTGGACCACCAAGGAAGCCCAGACGTTGATTTTGAAGAGGCCAGTCTGGTTCGTTGGTAGACCCTTCCACAGTCGTGATTGGTTTCACTGTGTATTGTGTCACTCAGTCCCTTCCTTATCCCCTCCTAAGACAAGTCTGAAGGCTTGACAGAGTCCTGCTTGCAGTCCTGGGTGACACTGTGTTCACGTTGTATCACACTTGATGTCAGCTTTTGCCGTTTTGATACTGAGTTTGATCACTTGGTTAACCTGAGAGTCCTCGATCTTTCCTTTGTAAAAGTTTCCCTTTATGTGGATCAGGTAATCTGTTGGGTAGCAGTTTAACGCAGTTACTCTATTCTCCTTCACCTATTGGTTTTCATGTCCATCAGTGATCCTTGCCTCAGTCAGTTTCATTGGAGGTTGCGAAAGGGTGATTATTTTCACAATTATTAGCTGGCGAGATACCATCAACCAGGGATTAACTACTAAAAGTCTCTCCTAGTAAGGCAGGGTGTTTTGGTTGATTCTTTGCTTTTTGTTATAAATTTTGTTGGGGCTTCCCAGGTGGCTCATTGCTAAAGAATCCGCCGGGCAAATCAGGAGATGCAGTTTCGATCCCTGAGCTGGGGAGATCCCCTGGAGAAGGACATGGCACCCCTCTCCAGTATTCTTGCCTGGAGAATTGTATGAACAGAGGAGCCTGGTGGGCTGCAGTCCGTGAGGTCGCAAAAAGTCAGATGAGACTCAGCAGCTGAGCACACACACAGTCGGTCACCTCAGTGGCAGCAAATGAGTCCCTGCTAATCTCTGTATCACTGTGGGCACAAAATTTGTATTTATTCATTCTTTTGCGCTTGGTTGTGGCCATGGGTCTGACGCTGGCCTTCGGCCAGTGTGAGCACTGCGTCCTGTCCCTGTGCCGTCACTTCTGGGTGGTTTTCTGTCACAAGATACCCCAGGTGCACCTTGCACTCTCTCTGTTCTTGACCCCAAATCAGCCATGTTTCTAGGAACACCTAGTCTCCTTTACAGAGAATGCCGTCAGAAACCAAGTTCTGAGCGCCAGCAATGCTCACTGCCACTGGGTCCTCGTTATTTCCAGGTTCTTTCACTGGGCAGAGACAGAAAATGCGTTTTTTAGAAATCAAAACTTCATGTCGACATTCCAGTTTAATTTGAACATATTACAGGGCTCTTCTCTTTAGGTTTTTTATTTGTCTTTCTTGAACTGACAATCTCATTTTCTAGAATTGTTTGTATTTATTTGCTTTATCCTACTGTACACGTAACTTTTAAAAGTATAGCATTCATATTGTTACTAACAAAATTACTAAGGTAAATTTAAATTTTATTTGTGATTCTTTTTATCTTTAGAATATTCTGTCAAGATCCAGTCAAGACAATGAAAAACATACTAGATATTTCAGGTAGAGGATATTTAACATAGGTGCAAGACTGAGAGGGCAAAACAGAGTAGGGCAGGGTAACTTAGAGACCAAGAACTGGGGAGACACTGTGGCCTCAAGTGCTGGGAGCAAAAGGGAGAGATGATATAACAACGGTTTCGAAGAATATCGAGGGGAGGGGCACCCGCCACCTCAAGCACTGCTGCGACTTTCAGAGCTGCGACCAAGAGGGGAAATCACCAAGGTGTGCTGCATGGCTGGTGCTTGCATCATGTCTTCCTCCGTCAGTGCAGTTCAGTCGCTCAATCGTATCTGCTCTTTGCGACCCCATGGATTGCAACACACCAGACCTCCCTGTCCATCACCAGCTCCCAGAGCTTGCTCAAACTCATGTCCATTGAGTCAGTGATGCCGTCCAACCATCTCATCTGTCGTCCCCTTCTCTTCCTGCCTTTAATCTTTCCCAGCATCAGGGTCTTTTCAAATGAGTCAGCTCTTCACATCAGGGGGCCAAAGTATTGGAGTTTCAGCTTCGGCATCAGTCCTTCAATTGAATATTCAGGACTGATTTCCTTTAGGACGGACTGGTTGGATCTCCTTGCAGTCCAAGGGACTCTCAAGAGTCTTCTCCAACACCACAGTTCAAAAGCATCAATTCTTTGGTGCTCAGCTTTCTTGATAGTCCAACTCTCACATCCATACATGACCACTGGAAAAACCATAGCCTTGACTAGACGGACCTTTGTTGGCAAAGTAATGTCCCTGCTTTCTAATATGCTGTCTAGGTTTATCATAGCTTTTCTTCCAAGGAGCAGGCATCTTTTAATTTCATGGCTGCAGTCACCATCTGCACTGATTGGAGCCCGAGAAAATAGTCTGTCATGGTTTGCATTGTTTCCCCATCTATTTGCCATGAAGTGATGAGACGAGATGCCATGATCTTCATTGTTTGAATGTTGAGTTTTAAGCCAGCTTTTTCAGTCTCTTCTTTCACTTTCATCAAGAGGCCCTTTTCTTCTTCTTCACTTTCTGACATAAGGGTGGTGTCATCTGCGTATCTGAGGTTATTGATATTTCTCCCTGCAGTCTTGTGTTCAGCTTGTGCTTCACTCAGTCCGGCATTTCTCATGATGTACTCTGCATATAAGTTAAATAAGCAGGGTGACAATGTACAGCCTTGACGTACTCCTTTCCCAGTTGAACCAGTCCGTTGTTCCATGTCCTGTTCTGTTGCTTCTTGACCTGCAAACAGGTTTCTCAGGAAGCGGGTGAGGTGGTCTGGTATTCCCATCTCTTTAAGAATTTTCTAGTTTGTTGTGATCCACATAGTCATGGCTTTAGCATAGTCCATGGAGCAGAAGTAGATGTTTTTCTGGAATTATCTTGCTTTTTGTGTGATCCCACGGATGTTGGCAGTTTGATCTCTGGTTCCTCTGCCTTTTCTAAATCCAGCTTGAATATCTGGAAGTTCTTGGCTCACGTATTGTTGAAGCCTGGCTTGGAGAATTTTGAGCATTACTGTGCTAGCGTGTGAGATGAGTACAACTGTGTGGTCATTTGAGCATTCTTTGGCATTGCCTTTCTTTGGGATTGGATGAAAACTGGCCTTTTCCAGTCCTGTGGCCACTGCTGAGTTTTCCAAGTTTGCTGGCATATTGAATGTAGCACTTTGACAGCATCATCTTTCAGGATTTGAAATAGCTCCGCTGGAATTCCATCACCTCCACTAGGTTTGTTTGTAGTGATGCTTCCTAAGGCCACTTGTCCTTGCATTCCAGGATGTCTGGCTCTAGGTGAGTGATCACACCATTGTGCTTATCTGGGTCGTGAAGATCTTTTTTGTATAGTTCTTCTTTGTATTCCTGCCACCTCTTCTTAATATCTTCTGCTGGGTCCCTACCATTTCTGTCCTTTATTATGCCAGTCTGCATGAAATGTTCCCTTGGTATCTCTAATTTTCTTGAAGAGATGTCTAGTCTTTCCATTCTACTATTTTCCTCTATTTCTTTGCATTGATCGCTGAGAAAGGCTTTCTTATCTCTCCTTGCTATTCTTTGAAACTGCATTCAGATGGATATATTTTTTCTTTTCTCCTTTGTTTTCAGCTTATCTTCTTTTTTCAGCTATTTGTAAGGCCTCCTCAGACAACCATTTGTCTTTTTGTATTTCTTCTTGGGGATGATTTTGGTCACCACCTCCTGTACAATGTCACGAACCTTCGTCCATAGTTCTTCAGGCACTCTGTCTACCTTGAATCTATTTGTCACTTCCACTGTATAATTGTAAGGGATTTGATTTAGGTCATACCTGAGTGGTCTAGTGGTTTTCCCTACTTTCTTCAATTTAAGCCTGAATTTAGCAATAAGGAGTTCATGATCTGAGCCACAGTCAGCTCCCAGTCTTGTTTTTGCTGACTGTATAGAGCTTCTCCATCTTTGGCTGCAACGAATATAATCAATCTGATGTTGGTGTTGAGCATCTGGTGATGTCCATGTGGAGAGTCTTCTCTTATGTTGCTGGAAGAGGGTGTTTGCTATGACCAGTGTGTTCTCTTGGCAAAACTCTGTTAGCCTTTGCCCTGCTTCATTTTGTACTCCAAGGCCAAACTTGCCTGTTACTCCAGGTATCTCTTGAGTACTTACTTTTGCATCTCTTCCTAACTTTTATTAATTTCCAGTTTATCCTTTCAGTATTTCTTTTTGCAAAAATAAACATCTACGTATAGTCTTTTTCTATCCTTTCTTACATAGAAGGTTGCCATATTATGTACACTGTTCAGAAGTTCTTTTCACTTAACATATCTTGGAGATCATGCTTGGAACAGAGGTAGTGCCTAATTATTTCCACAGCTTCATTTTGCGAATGTGCCAAATTTGTTCAACTAGCTACTTAAAAATACACATATTTCTCTGTGTTGGTCCTGCTGGGTCTTAGTTGTGGCTGCCTGCAGGATGGTTAGTTGCAGTGCGCAAACTCTTAGTTGGGGCTTGTGGAATCTAGTTCCCCAGCCAGGGATTGAACCCAGGCCCCCTAAATTGGGAGAGCAGAGTCTTAACCATTGGACCACCAGGGAGGTCCCAACTAGTCACTTTCTGATGGTCATCAGTAAGTAATGCTTTACTGCTGATCTTTTAAAAATAAACTTTGGTGGGAATTCTCTGTGGTCTAGTGGTTAGAGCTCAACGCTTTCACTGCTGAGGGCCTAGATTCAGTCCCTGGTCAAGGTAAAGATCCCGCAGGCCACGTGGCATGGGCGAAAAAAAGACCACCTCACTACTTAAAACAGATGTTGGTATGTGCGTGTATGTGTTAGAAGGAGCTTTGAGCCGATACAGGTTCTGTTTTGCCACTAAATACATGACCTGTTTTTGGACTTCAAGTTTTCCTCATATGTAAAATAAAGGTTAAGTTGCTCCATAATCTGTAAGGTTGCCTGCTGTAATATGTTATTTTTTTCTGAAAGTTTTATTAGCCATAATTTAAAGCTGTCAGTAAAGTATATAAGGCATAGGAAGAGTATGGATGAGAGCATCAGGTTAGGTTTTAGAAGTACTACCGAGGGTTTTCTGGACTTGAGTCTGCTCGGGTGCTTGTTAAATTAAGATTCCTGGACCCATCCCTGCTTTCTGAAACAGTCTCTAGGAAATGTACCTACTAGGTGATTTTTTTTTAGTGATCAAGCAAGCTTGTGAAACAAGCGTTACTGCGAGTGCGTATGCTATTGTCCTTTAGTTTCCTGAGGATAGGGAGTAGTCGGGACATTATTTACCCTTCATGAATTCCTTTGCTCTGACCACCACCAGAAAAAATATAAGTGGAAATGAAAATTTCCTTCTCTTACAGCATCTTGTCAAAATGCATTATGGTCTCTGAAGAATATTTTTGTATCAGTGAGGAAGCTGGCTCTGTATGCAAACTGAGAGGCTTGATCGGGATGCCGTGCGGTTGCATAGCGCTTTGAATTCTGCTGCCTGAAATGCTTCACCATGCTTCTCCTTTACTCACATTTAGTAAATTCTTTCTTAGAGACTTCAGAACATGTTAGGTTCCAATTCTTGTTCCTTTATTTTTCTTTTTGAACAGAGCTGGCTAATTGTGGACAGATTAATTTATCTGGGCCTCATTACCCTCATCTATAAAACATAACTGATAATATGCCCCTTACAGAATTGAGGTAGGGTTAAATGAGATGGCTTCCCTAATAGCTTAGTTGGTAAAGAATCTGCCTGCAGTGCAGGAGATCCTGGTGCGATTCCTGGGTTGGGAAGATCCCCTGGAGAAGGGAAAGGCTACCCACTCCAGGATTATGGCCTGCAGAATTCCATGGGCTGTGTAGTCCAGGGGGTCAAAAAGAGTGGGACACGACTGAGCGACTTTCAGTTTAGCGACATGGTGCTTGGCACATACTCCCAGTACCTTCTGATTCCCTTTCCTCTTAGCTGATCTTCACATCAGCTACATTTTAATGATTTCTTGAGTGTCGGTACTCAGTGTCCATGGACTGACAACGTTGGCATCACCAGGGTTAGAGTGCAGAAGGTCAGGTCAACTCCAGGCCTGCTGATTCTCTGCCTGTAGTTTGAGATCCACTTTAAAATTTGAAAAGCATTGGAACCTTAAGAGATTTCCAGAGAGATTTCCTCTTTCTTTTTGTCTGGGTTCCTGATGACTTCATTCTTTGTATCTTTGGCAGTTTGGTTTTGCTGTACGCTATTAGCTGAAACTATTTTAGATCAATATGGAGACACATGATCAGAATAAAAATCTACCTGCAGAATTATTTACATTATTATTGTTCAGTAGTTTTTTTTTTTTTTAATAGTGTGAGAAATTCAGTAGACTGCATAAAAATACGTGCAGTTTAAAGAATAATTATAAGCAGACACGTGTGTGACCACCATCCGGGCCAAGTGATAGCATACTGTCAGTGCTTCAGGGTACTTGAGGGCGCCCTTCTTCGATTACAGCCGTTTCCTCTCTTAGAAGTAGCTCCTGTGTGTCTTGTGGTAGTTCCCTTGCTTTTCTTGACGGTTTTACCACCCGTGTGTGCCTCTGAACAGTAGTGTGGCTTTGCCTGTTTGTTGGCTTTACGTAAATGGAATCGTGCTTTGTGTATTCTTCTGTTACCTTCGCTCCGTGTTAGAGATGTATCCATTTATCGTATAGATTCTCTTTTTAAAGTAATAAAGCCCCCCCAAAATTCTAGCAAGTTTTGAATGATTTTATCTGTAGTGTTATACCTCTGAGAAGGCAATGGCACCCCACTCCACTGCTCTTGCCTGGAAAATCCCAGGGATGGAGGAGCCTGGTGGGCTGCAGTCCACGGGCTCACAAAGAGTCGGACACGACTGAGCGACTTCACTTTCACTTCTCACTTCCATGCATCGGAGAAGGAAATGGCAACCCACTCCAGCGTTCTTACCTGGAGAATCCCAGGGATGGTGGAGCCTGGTGGGCTGCCGTGTATGGGGTCGCACAGAGTCGGACACGACTTAGCAGCAGCAGCAGCAGCAGTATTGGGTTAACACAGACATTGTAGCTTTCTAATGCTTGAATTTCCCTTGTGTCTTTCCCATCCTTTGACATTTAGCCTCTCTGCACCTTTATGTTTAAAGAATATTTTATCTCCACTGTTGGCTGAGCAGCTGTGCTTGCACGTGTGTTTGTGGTTCAGGGTCACAGTATAGACACCGAACGCATCGCAGTCGCTACATGCACTTCACGTCTGTCGGCAGTCTGTTAGGCCGAGGCGTGTGGCGTACCTCCTCACACACAGGACCCAGTCCTCCTCTTGTTCCCCATTCTTTGTGCTGCTGTTGTCATGCATTTTATTTGTATGTGTTGTGAACCTGACAATATATCATGTACTCTTTAAACACGTACCTTTCAGGGAAGTTGTTAAAGTGAGAAAGCAAAAGTCTGTTATCTTTACCCGTATATCTGTTGTGTCCTGTGCTCTTCATTTATTAGTATCTGTATGTTCAGATCTCTAATTGGTATCTCTCTTCCACCTGAAGGACTTCCTTAACGTTTCTTGTCCTGCAGGTGTACTAGTGTTATTTCCACCTTGCCTGTTGGAACATGTTTCTATTTTATATTCAGGGTATTACCATGTGTATAGAATCCCAAGTTCGTTATTTCTCTCCCAGCCCTTTGAGGACGTCACTCGGCTGACTTCTGGCTTTTGTAGTTGCCGGCGGTCACCCCCAGTCACTGGTTTTCAGCAGTTTGATTGTGATGTGCTTTTTGGTCTGGTTCTATCATGGTGTGTGTGCTTTATTCTACCTGGTTTGTTTAGATTCTTGGAACCCTGGGTTTATAGTTTTCATCAAATTTGGAAAAATTTTCAGCATTTGAAAAAAGAATCTTTACCTGGCTCATTTTCTGTTTTCTACCAGGACTCCAGTTCCAAGTGTGTTAGACTGTCTGGTGTTGTTGCACATGTGAGTGAGGCTGTGTTAGATTTTTTCTCTGTGTGTTTCCTTTGGGATCGTCTGTGTTGCTCATGTCTTAAAGTTTCACCTGTTCTTTCCTTCTCCCTTCTACGATCTGCTGTTAATCATCTGCCCTGACATTTTCTTGTTAAATGTTTTTCATTTCTGAAAGTTTTTTTGTTTTCATTTTAAATATCTTCTCTCTATTATAGTCATGCTTCCCTTCAGTTGCTCGAGTTTAATAGTGGTATACTTCCCTCTCTCTGGCTGTGTGGGGTGGTCTTTGCCGCCTGCCCCTCTCTCTCGCTGGGGCGAGCAGGGCTGCTGTCTGCTGCGGTGCGGAGGCTTCTCTTGCAGAGCGCGGGCTCTGGGCGCACAGGCGTCAGTGTGGCAGTGTGCAGTCTCAGCGGTTGTCACGCACAAGCTCAGTCGCTCCCCCGCACGTGGGATCCTCCCAGGCCAGGGGTCAAACCCGTGCCCTGAATTGGCAGGAGGATTCTTATCCACTGCTCCACCAAGGAAGTCTTACTTCTTTGTTAAAAAGTGTTTATTAGTTTTAATTCTGGTTGCACTGGGTCTTCGTTGCTGCATGCTGGCTTTCTCGAGTTGTGGTGAGTGGGGTGTAAGCTTCTCACTGCGGTGACTTCTCTTGTTGCAGGACACAGGCTCTGAGGCACGTGGGCTTCAGTAGTTGTGGCTCGTGGGCTTAGTTGATCCCACAGCACGTGGGAGCTTCCTGAACCGGGTATGGAACTGGTGTCCCTTGCGTTGCATGACAGATTCTTAACTAGTGGAACACCAGGGAAGCCCTAGATAGATACATATTTTTTAATGTGGACCATTTTTAAAGCCTTTATTGAATTTGTTACAATATTGCTTGTCTTTTTTTTTTGCCGGGGGCGGAGGGCTGCGAGGCACGTGGGCTGTTAGCTTCCTAGTTAGGGACAGAACCTGCACCTCCTGCGTTGGCAGGCGGTCCTAAGCTCTGGACGCCAGGGAAGTCCCCTGCTTATCGCTGCTTTAAGGTCCTTGTAGTCGTCTTCCATGCACCATTTCAGGGTTTTTCCTATTGACTGAATTTTCTCTTAGCATGGGTCTTTTTGGTGGGTGGGGGAGTTTTCTTGGCACATCTAGTCATTTTTGGTTGGGTGTTGGATAAGTGTTTGGCTTTTGCTGTCTTTCTTTAAAGAGTGTTTTGGCAGACAGTTAAGTTGCTGGCTGATCAGTTTCATCTTTTTCAGGTCTGATTTTAGGTCTTGTGAAGGAAAGTTATGACCAACCTAGATAGCATATTCAAAAGCAGAGACATTACTTTGCCAACAAAGGTCCATCTAGTCAAGGCTATGGGTTTTCCTGTGGTCATGTATGGATGTGAGAGTTGGACTGTGAAAAAAGCTGAGCGCCAAAGAATTGATGCTTTTGAACTGTGGTGTTGGAGAAGACTCTTGAGAGTCCCTTGGACTGCAAGGAGATCCAACCAGTCCATTCTGAAGCAGATCAGCCCTGGGATTTCTTTGGAAGGAATGATGCTGAAGCTGAAACTCCAGTACTTTGGCCACCTCATGCGAAGAGTTGACTCATTGGAAAAGACTGATGCTGGGAGGGATTGGGGGCAGGAGGAGAAGGGGACGACAGAGGATGAGATGGCTGGATGGCATCACTGACTCGATGGACGTGAGTCTCGGTGAACTCCGGGAGCTGGTGATGGACAGGGAGGCCTGGCGTGCTGCGATTCATGGGGTCGTGAAGAGTTGGACACGACTGAGCAACTGAACTGAACTGAAGGTGGATCTCGTCCTCAATTCAGGGACAGTTTAGCCCTATCCCTGGGGTGAGCTCCTTGGGGTCTCCACTGAGTATTCCAGGTGATTACCAAGGACTGTCCAGTCTGACTTGGTGGAACTTGAGTGTCTAATGCTTCTGAGCTGTGGGAACTGTCCATATTACAACTTCCTTGTAATTCTTTCCCTGATTTTGTGGAGTTTCACCATTATGTGAAAGATTTAGGAGGACTAAGCAAAGATTTAGGAGGATACGAGACATTTCTGGAGTTCTTTTTTTGTGTGACTTCTTTCCTTTCTGGAATTCTGCCCCACGTGGTCCAGCCTCTTCAGCATCCTTGAACTCTGCTGTCTGTCTCCTCAACTCAGAGAAACCGCTGGCTCTTTGCGCTCCCCGTCACTTTTACTGAGGTACAAAAATTGCCTTCAGGCAGAAGGCCTCAGCATTTCTTGAGCATGATCTAGAGCCATGATTCAGTTAACATTTTAGAAGAAGTGCTTCACGGTCAGCTCTGCTACGTCCCATTGTATCACTCCTGAGCTGCGGTCTCCGGTGGGCTCGCAGACTGAGCTCTAGGTTCAGGTGGTATTTATTGCCTGATCTCTCCCATTAGGATGTTTTCCATCAGTCTTTTATAGAATAGCTTTTAGCTTTATATATTATAAAAATATTATTGATTTATTGATATAAATGACTGATTATAAATTATTAGAGTTTACAAAATGGTGATTTTCTGTCATTCCTTCTTCATCTAGGTAGAATTCCTCCCAAAGTTCTTTGCTGTGTTAACTATTTGGTTATGGTTAGTATAGGAAAGGCAGGAAAAGAACTTGATTCTTTCCCTTGGATAAGTTTTAGTAATGATGAGTTAATCCCTTAGCAGCCTCTCCTGATGACCAGTGAATTTTCTTTGGTGTCATTTGAACTGACAAATGTTAGTATATTTGATACATTTACATCCATAATAGTTTTCTTAGGGTTTCGTGGTTGTTGCTTTTAGGGGTGTGCGGTGCCTTCACGTTGGGTCCATGCCCTTCTGATACGCCTGCTGTTGTCCGCAGTGGCCTCTTTGCTTGGGGCACAAGAAGGTGCTGCAGGCTCTTCTCGTGTCTTTCGTGCCCCACTTGGAGGAACAGCCATTCTTGAAGGAGACCTACTTCAGTTTAGTGGAAATATACCGTGTAGAGACCACAGTCCAGGTGCTCGGGTGCTCGTTGCTCCTGAGACGTCACTGTTTGTGTTCTGAATCTTTTTCAGTGAACCAGGCTAGGAAATACTTTCTTTTAAGAGGAGAAAAAATGAGTTCCTACTGATACTTTTGATTTATATTTATAATTGCAGGAGTTTTATTTTATCTCTTTAATTTTATATTTGTATCTGTTTTTGTTTTTTGTTTTGGTTTTAGCTTTTAATGGAGTAAACATAATTATTTATTTGCTTTACACTGTACCTGTGGTATTAAAAAAGGACAATGGCAATATTGTTACTATAAGTAAGACTACTGAATACAGCTTTTTTTATGGATTTTTTTTTTGTACTTAAAAAATATAACACACAAATGATGTGTAGTAAGAAATACTGCTTTTTAAAGCTACTTGAACTAATTTCTATCTCTGTGGTGTTATGCCACCTATTTGCTGTACAGTTAGGTATGACTGTGTTTTTCAAATATTTCTTCCTTGATAATTTCTCAAGATCACTGTTTTCCATCCTGAAACTCTCTGTGATATATTTACTTTCTTCCGGAGAAGTTTAGTGTTAATGCGCCTGTTTGTCTGTTTAGCTCATCTTTATGTACTCTCCATTTAATATATTTCCTTTTTGAAGTATTGATTATGGTTTGCAGTTTAAAAGAAGTAACGGAAGTATATAACTCCTAACAAACTAAGGATTGTCTTTCTTTTGTATGATACTGTTATTGTGTGGCTGGGAACTCTATTAGTGTATGTCAGTTTGATTTTAAAATTTGTAAACTGATCTGAAGTAGTAATGTGAAGCAATTAAATTGCGGGTATTAGGTAGTGGCACCCCACTCCAGTACTCCTGCCTGGAGAATCCCAGGGACGGGGGAGCCTGGTGGGCTTCTGTCTGTGGGGTCACACACAGGCGGACACGACTGAAGCGACTTGGCAGCAGCAGCGGCAGTTTTATAGTACATTCTTACTTATAGATTTCTTTGAAGGATTATTTAGAAACTAATACAGCATTGGAAATCAACTATATTTGAATAAAATTTTTTTGAAAAGAATATTTCAAAGTCAGCTGTTGTTCCTAGTGGCTCAGTGGTAAAGAATCCACCTGCCAATGCAGGAGACAAAGGTTAGATACCTGGTCCAGAAAGATCCCAGATCCCTCAGAGCAGCTAAGCCCGTGCGCCACAGCTATTGAGCCTATGCTCTCGAGCCTGAAGCCTGCAAGGCCTTGAGCCTCTGCTCCCCGAGAAGAGGAGCCACTGCAGTGGGGAGCCCAGCCACCTGGAGCTGAGGAGCAGCCCCCGCTCGCCACCACTGGAGAGAAGCTCGTGCAGCAGCCAAGACCAGCACAGCCGGAAAATGTATGGAAAGAAGTAAATAAGGTTATTTTTTAAAAAGTCAGCTGTTTAGAAAAGATCATTCAGTTGACCTTTGGCTCCAAGTACAGAAGCTCACCATCGCATATTTCTTTTTACCTGGAATTTAATATTACAATCTTTTTTTGAATACATTTGTATTTTGTACAGTCTTTGCTTACTTTTACAAAAATGGTACAAAGTACTGTGTTTTGACATTTCTTGTTTTTTTTTTTTAAAAAAAAAAAAAAACAGACAATTGATAGAGTGTGCAGAATCAGTTTCCCTGAGATTATAGCAAATTTAAAGAAAGTCAAAGATAGAAATTAATTTCCTTCACTCCATCCTTTTAAATGTGGACTCTTAAATTAGGGTGTTAAAGATTTTTAGCCACCACACTATCCCTCTGAATACGGTATGATACAACACACATAGAAGGGCGGTTGGCATTGGCAGTTTTCACTTATTCCTGGATGTTCTGTCTTAAGGCATATTTTCTGCCTAAAACCAGAATCCTGGCTGGGCACGCTGTGTCTTGATGGCTTTTGTGCTCCTGCCTTTGTCTGGGCTTTATTGGAAGTCCTAGAAACAAGACGTGAAATGTGAGTTTTAATGAGGTAAGTCATTAATGAGGAGAGTTGTAACTTGTGAAGTGGTGAAAAGTAGTAACTATCTGTATTATTTATCTAATGTTGGCTTAGGTCTTGGTGGCCACCTAACTCAACAAATATTTATACAACTCTCAGATAATCAAGATACTGTACAAAATGAATAGAAGGCCAGAAGCATACTTGATTTTTTTTTAAATGAAGCCGAGGTTGCCGCTGTTTATTTTTATGATTTTATTTTTGGCTGCGCTGGGGCTTTCTTGCTGCCCACAAGCTTTCTTTAGTTGGGGCAGGCGGGGCTGCCCCTACTTGCCATGCGAGGTCTCCTCGCTGCAGTGGCTTCTCTGGTCGCCGAGCACGGATCCCGGGCGTCCTGCCTCAGGAGTTGCGGGGCACAGGCTTACTTGCTCCGAGGCCTGTGGGATCTTGTCGGACCAGGGATCGAACCCACACCTGCTGCGTTGGCAGGCAGATTCTTAACCACTTGACCACCTGGGAAGCCCCTAATACGCTTTTAAAGCCCATTTTATGATTTTAAAATCAAATTAAAATTAACGGCTGTGTACACTGCAGGTGGGAGTGTAAATTGGAACACTTACTTTAAAAGACAGTTTGACATTATCTAGTAAATATGTGTAACCCACACCCAGCAATTTCACACCCGAATATGTACTCTAGAGAATTGTTTTTCAACCTGGGCTTGTAGCCCATTAGAATGAAGACAGTTTAGTGGCATTTGACCAACAATTTTCTTAAATGATAAATACAATAGAAAATGTCAGTGTACTTTCAGGGTATTATTTTGTGAAACCTTTTCCTAGTTACTATTTGTATATATGTGGGTGGACTGTGAGGTAAAATATATGTTCTTATTGTGGTTGCTGTCAAGAAAATTTGAAAGCCACTATTCTAGAGGAGCTATAAATGCTTGTTATTTCATAAGAAGTAACTGATTTCATTCAACAAAGATAAATTATGGCTGATTCATACAACAGGATTTTACACACCATGAATTGCAGCTGTGTCCAACACCTAAGCAATGTATGTTTTTATGTGACATCCTTATGGGGTGAAACTGTAAAGAAAAGTAGGAGATTGATAAATATAATACCATAGTGACTACTTCTGGTTGAAAGTGAAAATGTCTGTCGCTCAGCCGTGTCTGACTCTTTGCAACCCTGTGGGCTGCCCGCCAGGATCCTCTGTCCATGGGATTCTCCAGGCAGGAGTACTGGAGTGGGCTGCCATTTCCTTCTCCAGGGGATCTTCCTGACCCAGGGATCAGGACCCTGTCTCCCGCATTGCAGGTAGATTCTTTACCATCTGAGCTGCCAGGGAAGTGGCACTTCTGGGTAAGTCGGGCTGAAGGTTGAGAGGAGGCAAAGGTAAAGAGGAGAGTGAAAAAGCTGGCTTCAAAGTCAGCATTCGGAAAACTAAGACCACGACGTCCAGTCCCATCACTTCGTGGTAGATAGATGGGGAAACAAGGGAGGCAGCGACAGACTGTTTTCTTGGGCTCCAGAATCACTGCAGATGGTGATGCAGCCATGAAGTTAAAAGACGCTTGCTTCTTGGAAGAGAAGCTACGACAAACCTAGACAGCATATTAAAAAGCAAAAACATTACTTTGCCAACAGAGGTCCGTCTAGTCAAAGCTATGGTTTTTCTAGTAGTCATGTATGGATGTGGGAGTTGGACCATAAAGAAGACTCAGTGTCAAAGAATTGATGCTTTTGAACTGTGGTGTTGGAGAAGACTCTTGAGAGTCCCTTGGACTGCAAGGAGGTCCAACCAGTCCATTCTGAAGGAGATCAGCCCTGAATATTCATCGGAAGGACTGATGGCTGAAGCTGAAACTCCAATACTTTGGCCACCTGATGTGAAGAGCTGACTCATTGGAAAAGACCCTAATGCTGGCAGGGATTGGGGGCAGGAGGAGAAGGGGACGACAGAGGATAAGATGGTTGGATGGCGTCACCGACTCAATGGACATGGGTTTGAGTGAGCGCCGGGAGATGGTGAAGGACAGAGAAGCCTGGCGTGCTGCAGTCCATGGGGTCACAGAGTCGGACACGACTGAGCGACTGAACAACGACAAAAGGTTGAGCCGGGCGTCAGAGGCTTCAAAGGTCCTGCTGATGCTCTGTTTTCTGACTTAGATGTGGGCACACAGTGATTAATTTTTTAAAAAATTGTGCATCTGTGTTCTATGCAGTTTTTTAAATTGTAAATTTATGTAACAAAGTTTACCGTTTTAATACTTTTTAATAATGACACTGAGTACATTAGCACTGTTGTGTTATTCATCCCAGCATGTTCCTGTCTTCCTCTGAAACGCCATACGCGGTGAACAGTAGCTCCCTGTCTCCCCTGCCTCTGTCTCTCCTGGCAGCTGCCGCTCTCTCCAGCTGTATTGTGTTTGGCTTCTTTCACTTAGCATAGTGCCTTCTGGCTTCTCCTTGCAGCATGTGTGAGAATTCCCTCCCTGTTCAAGGTCAGTCATATTCTGTCGTGTATCTGCTGCATTCTATTTGTCCATGATCCACTGATAGGCATTTGTGTTGCTCCCACCTTTTTGCTGTTTTGAACAGTGCTGCTCTGAACATGAGTATACAGATATCGTTCAGTTCTTCTGATTTTTAAAAAATTATCCCTTCTGGAAATTTCCTAGTGGTCCAGTGGTTAGGACTCGGCGCTTCCACTGCAGGGGCCAGGGGTTGTATCCTTGGTCAGGGGACTAAGATCTTGTAAGCTGTATGGCACGGCCAAAAATGATAATAATAAAACTTTAAAAATGTGTTCCTTCCAATGAAATAGCTCTGTAGTGGATGAGTGAACTAGAAAGATGTTAGCCCTTCTTAAAACTGAAGCCATGAAGTGGTGATTGCTCTAACCATCCTTACTTGGGGGAGACTTTTGTTTTCCTTATTATTTCATAGACTTTCCTCTGGATCCTGAAGAGTTTTCCAACTTAAATCATTTTGGAATGAGGTTTGGACTTGTTCCTTTTTATTCTTTTTTTTTTAATGTAGCATAAAATAGCATCTTATGTTTTAAGCTTTAGCTTCTGTGGAAAGTTTGAAATTGTAAGTTTCCCTGCAACACCCCTAAATAACAGTAATAAGAATCGATACGTTTCATTGCCGTTTAAAGAAGAAAAGTGCCACAGTTGAGTCTTATTAAAACATAGGCCCTAAGAATTTAGTGGGGACACAGGAGCAAAGTGCTGTGAATTTACCAGCCAGTGAAGCAAAAGATCAGCTCAGCTATTTCTAAAAGAGATCAGGTTACATTCATCTTTCATGTATTCTTGCCAGTAGCCATCATTGTCTCTGTTTCTAGCATTAGGAAGTGGTTTCCCAGCATACTGGGAGTTTTAATTTAAATTAGCCTTTTAATAAATTCAGACTATATAACTTGTTTAAATTGTGGAGTGTCTTCACGAATCAAATAAGTAGTAAAATGAAATGTTCATATCACGGCATGGTAGTGAAATCGTAGTCCCAAGAATACCGGTCCAGGTTCATGTTGCCCTGAGGGTCTCTGCGTGCGTGTGTTTGTGAGGCCTCTCTTCTCTGACTGCGCCGGGGCTGCGTTGCTGCGCACAGGCTTTCTCTGGCCGTGGCGCGCAGGCGGCTCTCCTGTCTAGAGAACCCTGTGGGTCACGGGCTCTGGGGTGCGTGCGCGTCGGTAGGTGCAGTACGTGGGCTCCTGTGCTGTGTGAGCTTAGTTGCTATGGCAGGTGGAGTCTTCCCAGAGTAGGGATCGAACCTGTGTCCCCTGCATTGGCAGGTGGGTTTTTAACCACTGTACCACCAGGGAAATCCAGGTTTCCTTTCTTGGAAGTAAAACCCGTTATTCAGAAGTTATGATTTTCCAGCTTGAATTTTAAACACCTTTCTGTGAAACTGTGACAATTAGATGGTAGGACTTGTGTGTGTGTGTGTAGTTTTTTTGTTTTTGCTTTTTGGAGTTTTTTTTTTTTTTTGCCTTATTCAGGAAAATAAAAATTTGTTGACCCTATATGAGTCCAAAAAAACTTGCTGATCTGTGAAATTCAGAGGTCTGAGAACCACTGCAATAGAACCTTTCCCCAAAAGGCTAAGAGAATCTTGGCATGCAGCTGATTTTCCCTACTCCTCCGTTGTTGTCAGAGTGAGGGTATATAACGGCAGAAAAAATCAGAACATTTTAAATATAGTAATCATTTTTTTAGGAACTGTACATTTTATCTTTTTTTTTTTTTTTTAATTTCTTTGGCAGCACCCAGCAACTTGTAAGATTTTAGTTCCCCAGCCAGGGATGGAACCCATGTCTTCTGCAGTGAAAGTGCAGTCTTAACCACTGGGCCACCAGGGAGTCCTTATGCCCCACTTTTACTCTCTAGTGTCTTTTAGCTATCTGAAATCTCTAATTTTATTAGTCTTATTTAAGTTTTTGATAGGAAGTTTCTGTTCTTTGTCACAATATCTAGACGTGAACGTTTAGGTTTTGTTGTTGACTTTGAAATGAATTCCCGACACTGTGTCTGCTTATTCATTCAGCAGCCTTTTGCTGAGTGTGTATATGGATACAAGAAATGAATTGTTTGCTGTTGTGCCCTAGGGAGAAGGAGGCGGGCAGCAGTGCAGTAACCGCCGGTGTGAAGGCGGGGGGCGGGGAGGGGGGGTGGTGGCCGTGCCCTGAGCTTCACTGCAGCCTGGTGTGGTTCACTCTGGGCTAATGCAATTCACTGCTGTTACAGGGAGGCTATCTGCCTCTTCTGCATTGTCTTCCATAAAAAATTATTTTCGAGAGAAAAATAATTTCTAAGCCTAGAAAACTGCACCTTTTAATGCACCTACTCTCTAACTCTCCTCTGATTCATACTGGACTTCCGATGAAAGCCTTTTGTCTCACATCAGTGTAATAGTTAAATTATACAGTTAGAATTGTTCTGTCCTTGGTATGTTATTACTTAAAATCTAAAAATTCAAGCTCTCACAAAATACAAATTTGGGTATTAAAGTTCTGTTACACTTTTTCAGTTTATACCACATGAAACATTTTGCTGAACCTAGAATATATGGAATTTTCAGAACCTAGAATATCTTCATTGATTGAAACCGGTACATTTTCCTTAGCCATTTATACGCAGTGAAATCTGCTGGCTGCATATGAATACAGGGTGTGGCCCTGAGAACTGGCGCATTTCTGCTCTCTGATAGTCGTGAACCGCTTTCATTTAACAGCAGCCATTGCAAAGAGTGATAAGAAAGTATCCTGATGGGTACTTGGGGGAAACACTTCATTTTTCTTTTTCATTAAAAGGACTCTTAGGTAACACAGAGAGATGAATTAACCATTGAAAAAGAACCTCACTGTAGCTGATATCTGTTATTAAACTTGGAATGCTTTTTAGAAATAGCTCTCTGAATTTACTTGTCAAAATAGCTTACAGTTTGCTAATAGCAACTGTAGTTATGCCAAATTTCTCTATTTCTAGATTTCTTTTTGGTCAAAATATCAACTGTCAGGAGTTAAGGAGTCTGTAGATTATGAACTTCTGTTAATGTACATAAAGATATTAAGTAGTTTGTACTTGTGATAAAATGCCCATCACGTAAAAAATAACTTTTGCCCTTTTGTCCTAAAAGTAATTCTGTAAGTGACAAAGAACATTGGTACAGGAGACAGTAACTTAAAAATTTTTCATCTTTCCACCTTCCCCCATTTCATTCCTTGGGATGGCTCTTAACTCTAACCCTATTCTTCAAAGCCCAAAGGCTTCCTTCTGTGTAACTTCCTTCTCAAAACTAGTTGGAAGGCATCTCTTCCTTCCCTGAACTGCTAGAACTTCTTGTTTGGTACCACAGTCTATCTTGTATTGGTATTCTTTATTTGTCTTTGGCTCTTACCAAATCTCTTTGAGAGGAATTAGTGGCATATATTCTTTTTGTGACTCCCATGGGATCTAAGTCAAAGCTATGGTTTTTTCAGTAGTCATGTATGGATGAGAGTTGGACTGTAAAGAAAGCTGAGCACTGAAGAATCGATGCTTTTGAACTGTGGTGTTGGAGAAGACTCTTGCGAGTCCCTTGGACTGCAAGGAGATCCAACCAGTCCATCCTAAAGGAGATCAGTCCTGGGTGTTCATTGAAAGGACTAATGTTGAAGCTGAGACTCCAATACTTTGGCCACCTGATGCGAAGAGCTGACTCAATGGAAAAGACCCTGATGCTGGGAAAGATCGGGGGCAGGAGGAGAAGGGGATGACAGAGGATGAGAAGGTTGGATGGCATCACCAACTCAAAGGACTTGAGTTTGAGTAAGCTCCGCGAGTTGGTGATGGACAGGGAAGCCTGGTGTGCTGCGGTCCATGGGGTCGCAGAGAATCGGATACAACTGAGCGACTGAACTGAACTGGGATCTAAGTACAGTTATTTTCACGTACAGCAAATGTTCCATTGGTATTTACTGAGTGCGTGAAGTAAGGTAAAATTTATATTTTGCCAGTTTTTCTTTTGTAACTTTTTCATTTGATCTAGTACAATGATGATAATAATGGTGGAAAATAGGAAGACAGTATCATCTTAGATTGGATCATATTGTGGTCTGTAAATTTTCATTCAGCAGTATTTTATGTTTCCAAGAATAGTATTTAATCCTTAGCTAACATTAGTGTGACTGGGTGGGTAACTTCACGAGTTTCATGGTAATACCTGTGTAGGGTTGCTTCTTTGTCCTTGCAGCTGGAGAGGCCCTCATGCTGACAGATGACTCTGGGTGTTTTCCGTTCAATCC
The DNA here is from genome assembly GCF_003369695.1 of Bos indicus x Bos taurus. Lineage (NCBI taxonomy): Eukaryota > Metazoa > Chordata > Mammalia > Artiodactyla > Bovidae > Bos > Bos indicus x Bos taurus. The sequence continues at coordinate 135,494,199 of NC_040077.1, forward strand.
GGAATGCCTCCGTGCTTAAAGTCTCAGTGCTTTACTTTACCATCATCATTAAGTCTCTTCCTTAATTGCACTTTTTTCACCTTTTGACATGGTAAAGAATAAACTTGATTACATTTTAAATGTTCAGCTTCCTTTTAGATAAGTGAAGTATATTCTGATTTTCTTAAGAAAAGAAAGTGTGTTAACTCCAAGAGGATTGTCACATGTCTAGTTCTGTAGAAACCAAAAGTACAATTGGTCACATATTGTTCTGGGCAGTGATTGTTACATAATAACAAAGTAATCTCATTCCCATCTTTAATTTCTTTGAATCGATTTTAACTCTTCACAAGTTAATCTGTTTCCTCCAATAAGTTCAGATTAGTTTGTTGCTATCTGCTGTCTTTACAGAATCTTTATGAAGTAGGTGGGTTTGAAACTTTGATTTCTTAAAGATAGATTTTTCCTGTCTTAACTCTGTGTGACTTACCTTGGGTCACACAGCATTATAGCTAGAAACAGTAACCACATCTCTCAGTCTCAAAGACTTCAGTGCAGTTCAGGCGCTCAGTTGTGTCCGACTCTTTGTGACCCCGTGAACCGCAGCATGCCAGGCCTCCCTGTCCATCACCAACTCCCTGAGTTTGCTCAAACTTATGTCCATTGAATCAGTGATGCCATCCAACCATCTCATCCTCTGTTGTCCCCTTCTCCTCCTCCCTTCAATCTTTCCCAGCATCAGGGTCTTTTCCAATGAGTCAGCTCTTCACATCAGGTGGCCAAAGTATTGGAGCTTCAGCTTCAGCATCAGTCCTTCCAGTGAGTATTCAGGGTTGATTTCCTTTAGGATTGACTGGTTTGATCTCCTTGCAGTCCAGGGGACTCTCAAGAGTCTTCTCCAACACCACTGTTCAAAAGCATCAATTCTTTGGCACTCAGCCTTCTTTATGGTCCAACTCTCACATCCATACATGACCACTGGAAAAACTGTAGCTTTGACTCTCTGGACCTTTGTTGACAAAGTGATGTCTTTTCTTTTTAAAGGGCAAAATTCATGGAATCAGAGGGGTATATTCTCTCTGACCAATAAGCTATCTTGACAGCATCTAGTGACACATAATAAGGGTAGGATCTGCTGTTGTTCCTGAATGTGTTGATATTATTGATGTAATTTCTATTATAAAATAATGCAAAGCATGTTGTGAGTAGAAATGTCAATAAGCTTTGCCCTTATTTGAATGTCTAGTGCTTGGAAGACAAGATTCCCAGGCGGTGATCTCTGCTCTCCAGGAGCTCAGATTTTAGTAAGTTAGCTTCAGTTTGTGGTTTCTCCCAAAGACTTGGTCACTTTTCCAATGAGTCAGCTCTTCCCATCAGGTGGCCAAAGTATTAGAGCTAGAGCTTCAGCTTCAGCGCCAGTCCTTCCAATGAGTATTCAGGGTTGATTTCCTTTAGGATTAACTGGTTGGATCTCCTTGCAGTCCAGGGCACTCTCAAAGTCTTCTCCCAACACCACTGTTCAAAAGCATCAATTCTTTGGCACTCAGCCTTCTTTATGGTCCAACTCTCACATCCATACATGACTATTCGAAAAACCGTAGAAGGCCTAACACAAATGTGAAGGGCGAGGAAGATTTCTTTTAAAGACTTTCATGAAAACCATATTCAATGAGTTAATACAGTTCCATGTGAAATGTTTTGTAGGGCTTCTTTTGGCATGGAAAAATGAAGCATTGTTTCAGAATGTCTCTGCTTCCTCTGGGAGTGTGAGTAGCGGTTTCAGCACCTAGTTAGTAGTGGACGTGCAAGACTGCAGACTGGTGTTGGGCGTGTGATCGCAGAGCACTTGCATCGGAGCCCACGCCTGTGTGTTCTCCTCAGCACCTGTGCTGAAGACCAAGTTAGCAAGCATGGCCTCAGGGGTGTCGGGTTTGATCCTTTCATGGACAGTGGAATGGTTGAATGATGAGAAAGTTCAATTGAATTGAAAATTCAGTTGAGAAAATTGAATTCATTCAGGTTGAATGCTTAAAACTGGGGATTAAACAAAAATGTGAGTCCCTTTATTTAGGCTTGCTAATTGTAAACATCTATTTCTGCTTTATTGACTATGCCAAAGCCTTTGTGTGGATCACAATAAACTGTGGAAAATTCTGAAAGAGATGGGAATAGCAGACCACCTGACCTGCCTCCTGAGAAAACTGTATGAAGGTCAGAAAGCAACAGTTAGAACTGGACATGGAACAACAGACTGGTTCCAAATAGGAAAAGGAGTACATCAAGGCTGTATATTGTCACCCTGCTTATTGAACTTATATGCAGAGTACATCATGAGAAACGCTGGACTGGAAGAAGCACAAGCTGGAATCAAGATTGCTGGGAGAAATATCAATAACCTCAGCTATGCAGATGACACCACCCTTATGGCAGAAAGTGAAGAGGAACTAAAAAGCCTCTTGATGAAAGTGAAAGAGGAGAGTGAAAAAGTTGGCTTAAAGCTCAACATTCAGAAAACGAAGATCGTGGCATCTGGTCCCATCACTTCATGGGAAATAGATGGGGAAACAGTGGAAACAGTGTCAGACTTTATTTTTTTAGGCTCCAAGATCACTGCAGATGGTGACTGCAGCCATGAAATTAAAAGACGCCTACTCCTTGGAAGGAAAGTTATGACCAACCTAGATAGCATATTGAAAAGCAGAGACATTACTTTGCCAACAAAGGTCCATCTAGTCAAGGCTATGGTTTTTCCTGTGGTCATGTATGGATGTGAGAGTTGGACTGTGAAGAAAGCTGAGCGCCGAAGAATTGATGCTTTTGAACTGTGGTGTTGGAGAAGACTCTTGAGAGTCCCTTGGACTGCAAGGAGATCCAACCAGTCCATTCTGAAGGAGATCAGCCCTGAGATTTCTTTGGAGGGAATGATGCTGAAGCTGAAACTCCAATACTTTGTCCACCTAATGCGAAGAACTGACTCATTTGAAAAGACCCTGATGCTGGGAAAGATTGAATGAGGGAGAAGAAGGGGATGACAGAGGATGAGATGTCTGGATGGCATCACTGACTCAATGCACATGAGTTTCAGTAAACTCCTGGAGTTGGTGATGGACAGGGAAGCCTGGCGTGCTGCGGTCTCTGGGGTCGCAAAGTTGGATGTGACTGAGCGACTGAACTGAACTGAACCCTTCGTTGGTCACATCATTTGCAAATATTTTCTTCTGTTCTCCAGGTTTTCTTTTCATTTTGTTTATGATTTCCTTTGCTGTGCAAAAGTTACTGAATTTAATTAGATCCCACTTGTTTACTTTTGTTTTTATTTCCATTACTCTGGGAGATGGCTTGAAAAATACATTGCTGTGATTCATGTCAAAAGTGTTCTGACTGTGTTTTCCTTCTGGTCCTGCATTTATCTTTGATCCATTTTGAGTCTACTTTTCTGTACGGTGTTAGGAGTTTTCTAGTTTCGTGTTTTTACATACGGCTGTCCAGTTTCCCAGCACCACTGTGTCACAGATAGTTGACCAGAGGCGCCTGAGCCTCCTGCCCTGCTCCGTCGGCCTGCATTTCTGGTCTGGGGCCGGTGCCATACCGCTCTGATTGCTGCAGCTTTGCAGCATGGAGAGTGGTCAGGGAGCCTGGTTGGTCCAGCTCCGTTTTTCTTTCTCAAGATTGCTTTGGCTGTTCTTTTATGTCTTTTAGGATCTTTTATGTCTCTCTACAGAATTAAAGAATTTTTTTCTAGTTTTGTGAAAAATGTCATGGGTGACATGATAGGGATTGCATCGAATGTGTAGATCGCCTTGGGTAGTATAGTCATTTTGGTACATAACTGTACTCTTTAGCCTGAGAGTTAGGGCTGGAAGTGGAAAGGCCTTCCTCTAGCAAGTTACGCACATGGAACAGAGTTCGCTCACAGTAGAGCAGAGGTGGCCGTCCAGGATCTTTTATTTAACACAGTTTATAGTAAACCCGTCACAGTTCCTGCCTGCTTCCGAGGAATGGCGGGGATTGTTGCTGCCCTTGCTCTGCCACCGCTGCCCTCTCCCGACCATGAGCGTCGAGGCCGCGCCCCTGCTGCTCAGCGGCCCCCGGCTGTGCGTTACCATCGGTGCATCAGCAGCCACTTGGTCAGGACGCAGTGCGGTATCATGGGTAATGTGGCAGATGCATTATGTTAGGAGCAATTTCATGAGTTTTGACTCATGTTTTTCTTACTGTGATCATTCTGTCCAGTTTTTAAGATGTACATAAACTGTTTTTGCCTAGTGTTCAATCTGCTGTAAGCATGGACGTGTAGTGTGTACTATTCTGTCTTGCTCAGCGTTAAGATTTACCCCGTGAGTATCTGTGGTTCCTTCCTGTATAGTGTTCTGTTGTTGGAATGTAGCACAGTCTATCTGTTCTCTTGTTGGTGGGTATTTATATTGTTTTCCGTTTTTAGCTCCTCGGATCTGTTTCGATGTTTCCTATTTTAAATATTGCCTTGTATCTGCTATTACAGCTCGTTAAGCTTGTATTAGAACGCTTAACATCCTCTTACGTGAACTGCCTTGTGTCATTTCTTATTCCCGTATCGTCAGAGTGTCCTTTTCACTCTTCTAGAATGCACCATTTTTTCTTCTAAGTCTGAGGTCCTGAATCGTATTACTGGCTAAGGGAAGCTAGCTGCTGTTCCTTTGCTGTTGCCGATCATACCTGGAGTTAGAGGAGTTGTTGAGAACAAGTCTTTTGGTTTTGTGGTTTTACCAGAACTTGGCTGACACTCTAGGTTTTCAGTGAAGAGGGAAAAAAACGCTATCAGAAACCTCTAGAGATTATTAGATATTTGGGATGGGCTTGGTATTTGAGCTGTGCCTGACAAATTAAGGTAGCTCGCAGCTAGTGTGGGGAAGTGCTAAAGAACAGGTTTCATTCTGAGCATCTGAATGAAATCGTGACCAGCTGGGCTGCAAGCGCCTGAGCTAGTTCAGAACTTGAGAAAGTGTGCCCTGGTGTGTGCTTCTCTCCTGCTGCAGGTGTCAAGTGGGATGTCATGGCCAGCTCCTCAGACAGCGAAGATGACAGTTTCATGGCTGTGGACCAAGAGGAGACCGTGCTGGAAGGGACAATGGAGCAAGACGAGGAGCCCCGCGCGGCGCTGGAGGTTGTGGAGATGCAACATAACAGGTCCATGTCTGAGCTGCCAGAAGAGGTTTTGGAGTATATCCTGTCCTTCCTCTCCCCGTACCAGGAGCACAAAACTGCAGCCCTCGTCTGCAAGCAGTGGTATCGACTGATTAAAGGTACTATGGAAAGTGCAAAGGTTTATTCACGTATTTAAGATTTCTTTGAATGATTTCTAATCTCTCAGTTTCCTTCTCTCTTTTCTCCTTTCCGTTTATTGTGGTTCTGAAACTTAGCATTAGACAGTTCGCTCTGTACATTTTTCTTTCTCTCTATCCTGCCTAGCGTTATGAACAACTTGAATACTGTAGGTTTGAATCCAGTTTGCAGTTTTAAAATGAGGATTCTTTTCCTTCATATTCTTTGAGTTGATCCAGTAAATTGTATTATTCTGGAATAGGTAGAGTAGGGATGAATATGGATTGATGGTAAGAGCTGACCTTCATATAACTCTCACCATTGTCAGGACTATTGTAACTGCGTTACAGTCATCCTGGCAAACTGTGAATAGCTTCAAGTAGCTGTCTGTGGCAGATGTGGAGTTATGAAAGCATTTGATGCTTGACTTTATCTCTAAACAGCCCAGGTCCTATATATGTATTTTACTTTTTAAAATGAATTTCTCCTTTTTTCCCCTCCATTTTCTAATCAAGATTTCAGCTCTAAATGTTGAGGTTACTAATTATACTATATTTTTCCAAATATTTTTTTGTGTGGACCATTTTTAAAGTCTTTATTGAATCTGTTACAATATTGCTTCTGTTTTTGTTTTTTGGCCGTGAGGCATGTGGGGTCTTCACTCCCTGACCAGGGATCAGACCTGCACCCCTGCACTGGAGAGTGGTCTTAACCACTGGACCGTCAAGGCAGTCCCCTGTATTTTGAATTAATAACAGTTATTTTGTTTTAGGTGGAAAGGGCCTTTTTTTTTTTTTGAATGAAGATGACCAAGCCAGTTGAATGATCTTTGATCAAAGCAAGGGTTGTATTGACTTTTTCTTTGCTGGTGTGAGCAAGGCAGCCAGAGATAGGAGAGAGGGAAAAGGTTTAGATCAGAATCAGTCTTAAAATCTTTCCTAGAACCAGAGAGGTTCTCTGAGGAGTAGGGTCTGTATCAGTTGTCCACAGTGCAGCCTCGATGGCTAATGAGGACCAGCTGTGTTGAAACTGCCCGCGGGCCCTGCGTGCATTTGCTCACAACTGGTAACATTGGTATGCACACTTGCTTCTGTTTGCAGAATTAATGGACTCTGCAGGAGAGATTGGCTCCCTGCACTATGGAGGTGGATGGTTTTACCTCTAAAATAGAGGAGGAAGAATCATACCTGAGGGGTGGTGATCTAATCAAAGATATTTATTTATTCTTGGCATTCTTATCATTTCGATCTTTTTTTCTTTTTTTAAGAGGAAAGGACCTTACCCTCTTACCCTAGTGTTCACAGCCCTAGATCTGGGGGCAGTCACTGCCAGGACAGTGTTTTCTCCCCTCAATCGTTACGTATCTGTCTTTTATGCATCACTGCCTTATCTCAATCCAGGGTTTGAAAATGTGTATTACTTCACCAGTGTATAGTTGGCAGTATGGTCACACATTAAAAATGGCCATGTTTTTTTAATATTCCAGTTCTTATCTGTGAGTTCAACCAAGGGAGAATGATCATCACTGGAAAACATGTTCTGTGATCCTACTTAAGGATCCACAAGGTGGCATAAATTCAAGAGTGATATTCTTTCAAAATGTAAATAATTGATTGTACACTTCATTCAAAATGCTTCTCTTTGAAATAAGATAGTAATTTCATGTATTGGAAAAACAGATTGTTCCAGAAGTATGAAGCTCTCACTTTAAAAAAAATAGACTTTATTTTTTTTTAAGTGGTTTTAGGTTCACAGCAAAATTGCGCAGGTCATAGATTTCTCATATACCCTCTGCCCCCAGACATGCATAGCCTCTCCCACTTTCAGCATCCTCACCAGGGTGGTACATTTTACAGTTGATGATCCTGCATTGACGACATTGATATACCATTGTCACTCAAAGTCTGCGGTTTACTTTAGGGGTACATTCTGTGAGTTTGGACATGTGTATAATGACATGTATCCAGCGTTATAGCAGAAACTCTTGATTTTTTTTTTTTTAAACAGCTTTCCTTAGTTATAAATTCATCATTTCACAATCCACTGTCAGCTAATTATTATCTCCTTGTTTAATACGGAGAATCCTTGGTCTAACCATAGGTATTTACTGAACAGCTGTTACATTCCAGAGATTTTTTTTTACCATATTTTTTCTCGCAAAACTAAATTATCTCCCAAGTCTCTGTTTTGGAATAAAAAGCACCAATTATTTTGATATGTTTCCTTATGATATGGCTAAGTGGAGCAGAGTTAAAGTGTGAGCTGATTTTGTCACCTTGAGGGAGTCATTTAACCTTGGTAAAATCTAAAGATTAGATCTTCCAGTTTTGAACTTACATGATTTTGTTTTCTGTCTTTGAATGAAAAAAAAAATCAAAGAAATTTGGAGTTCCTCAAAGAAACTTACATCTTAAAAAAGTGATAAGACAGTAGATTAAATTTTAATAATTTGATTTACAAGTGAAGAGTCCAGGCTGAGGCACCGGTTATTTTTGTCTTTAGGTGTCGCCCACCAGTGTTACCATGGTTTCATAAAGGCTGTTCAGGAAGGAAACATCCAGTGGGAGAGTCGGACTTACCCTTATCCCGGGACCCCCATCACCCAGCGGTTCTCACACAGTAAGTATTATCGTGAAAGCAGGTCCCATCTTGCCAGCAGTCATGTTTGCAAAAACTATTTTTGAGGCTTGTATTTTGTCTGACGTTTCTAATGAAGATAATATAAATGAGGATTCATATTAATCTTACAGCCAGAATTAGGGAAGAGCGTGAGCCTAGACGTGCTGCAGGCACAGTGGTATAATCTTAGGCTCTGCTTTTCCGTGGGGTTTTTCAGTATCTGTGCTCCAAAGAGGTCAAGGTGTCATGCTTATGCCTTTAAACACTTGACATCGGGTGAGAGAGGACGAAGGGAAGGTGTTCATGAGCGTGTTTCTGTGATCCTGCTTAGGGAGCAGCCAGAGTTTAGCAAGAATTCATTATTTTAACATGGTGTGTGTTTGGCAAACACGGAATTTGACTGGGGTCACACACAAATTTTGAACATGAAGGATATTGATTATAAAATACAAATTTAAGTAATAAAATTATAAGTAAAATGTTCTGACAAATAGACATAATTTAGAGTTTTTGACTTATTCTAGAATTAACTGTCCATTTTAGCTGATTTTTATAGATGCTGCTTTATGTATTTTTTCCTTTGACTCATGCCCCACACCTTGTGGGATCTTAGTTCCCTGACCACCGATGAAACCCAGGCCCGCAGCAATGAGAGCACTGAATCCTCACCACTGGACCGCCAGGGACTTCCCAGTATCATTTCATTCCAGAGGTGACTTCTTTACCCTGAGCCACCAGGGGAAGCCCATTGGTGATTCGTATCCATCCATGAAAGTGAGACTGAGCTGTGTTGCACTGCAGGCCAGTAAAGGTGTATATATATCAGTGGTTTTACAAAAGTTAGTTGAGAAGAGAGGGAAGCCTTGTAGAAAGTTCTCGGAATTACTACTTTAGTTATATTGCTTGCCTGTTCAGAAACCTTGAGTGTCTGTCCAGTGATAAAGCTAAACTTAGTCATAGTTAAAACCCTCTTTAAGCTGACTTATTTCTACATTTACTACTTCATCTCCTGACTTTTCCCAAGAGCTCGCCTCATTTTAAGTTGTCACTTTGCTGTGCTCATTTCTTCCTCCCTGGAGTATTCTCGTCCACTTAGCTGAAGCCTGCTTGTTCTTGAAAGCTCAATTCAAGTTCTTGCTCTTTGGGGAAAGCTTTTCTCAACTCTCTGGGCCACAGAAAATTTTTCCTGATCTGCACTTGCGTCTGGAACACTGATCTGGCGCCTAACTCACATTGTCTTTCTCTGTCGGCTTTCATATTTGTGTCTCTTTTTTTAAGCCGTATGTTGAAATTTGAGGGGAAGGAGAATTATTGGCTATCTGTGTTACATAGAAATTACTCGCAAAGTTACCAACTTAAAACAAGATTTGTCATCTCACAGAGTTCCTCAGGGTCAAGAATCTGGGAGTGGCTTAGCTGGCAGGTTCTGAGTCAGGGTCTCTCATGAGGTTACAGCCAGTGTGTCAGCCGGGGCTCCCGTCCCCTGAGCGCTCGACCGGCGCCTGGGGAGTCTGTCTCCAGGCTCACTTAGTGACTGTTGAGAGAAGACTCAGGTCCTTACTGCGTGGACTTCTCCACAGAGCTGCTCACGACTTGGCAGCGGGCTTCCCACGAAACGAGTGATCAGAGAGAGAAGTGGAGACGCTAAGCTGGCAGCCATGCTGTTTTCTCCAGCCTGATCTCTGAAGTGAATACCGTCCTTTCTGCTCTATCCTGTAGGTCACACAGGGGTTGACCGAGGGTGTAATACCAGGCAGTGAGGATCCTTGGCATTCTCTTGGAGGTTGACTACCCCAGACCATACGCCGTACTCTCATATCCAAAGGTGTTCAGTGAAAAACGAGGGCTCATCGTTGTCTTTGAACTGAATCTAAATAGATCAAAAGAATGACTCGAACTCTTGGCTGTTTTCACTTCTCTCAGGGAGCTGTTTTCACTCACGCCGTTGTAAACCCCCTGAAGCAGTAGATCTCAAAAGTGTGATTCTTGGACTTTGGGGGAGGGAGGCGTCTGTGAGACTCTTTGGGGGATCTGTGAGGTCAGAACTGGCTTTTGTTAGTTTTCGCCTGTGACTGTGTGGTCGTGGCGTCGTTCCCGTGTCCTGAGCCGTGAGGCTGTAGCAGTTCCCCCAGCACTGCTTTGGCACCATGTGTGCGGCTGTCAGCACAGTGGAAAGACAATGACTGCTGCTTCAACTGCTGCTACTTGTTATGATTATAAAAATAGTTTTGAAAGAGTCTCAAATGTTTTCAGGAGTTCATAGACGTATACTTTGCAGTAAAATTTAGACGAATCCTTGCTGAAAATATTTAATGAAATTACGGGAGGATCCATATTAGGTCCAGTATTTATTGTTGAAACTTCAGTTATCTATAGATGCTTGGAATGAGGAGCAGAGACAGGATTTATTTGTTCTTGGCTGTGGTGGGCCTTTGTTGCTGCACGAAGGCTCACTCTGGTGGTTGGTGCACAGGCTTCTCACTGGCGGAGGCTTCTCCATTGCACAGAGCGGCTCTGAGCGCCGTGGCTCAGCAGGCAGGGAGCGGCTCGAGCGGTCCAGAATCCAGGCTGAGTGGTTGTGGTGCACGGGCTTAGTAGCTCCAAGGCGTGTGGGATCTTCCCGAACCAGGGGTCGAACCGGTGTCCCTTGCCCTGCCAGGTGGCTCCTTAAATATTGGACAACCACGGAAGCCTGAGGACGGTGTTTTGAAACAAATAGTGTTGGAGCCCTTTGTTGTTGTTTAATTGCTCAGTTGTATCCAGCTCTTTGCCACCCCATGGAATGCAGCACACCAGGCCGCCCTGTCCTTCACCATCTCCCAGAACTTGCTCAAACTCATGTCCATCAAGTCAGTAATGCCATCCAGCCGTCTCGTCCTCTGTCGTGCCCTTCTCCTCCCGCCTTCACTCTTTCCCAGCATCAGGGTCTTTTCTAATGAGTCAGTTCTTCGCATCAGGTGGCCGGAGTATTCAGCTTCAGCATCAGTCCTTCCAATGAATATGCAGGACTATTTTCCTTAGGATGGACTGGTTGGATCTCCTTGCAGTCCAGGGACTCTCAAGAGTCTTCTCCAACACCACAGTTCAAAAGCATCATTCTTCGGTGCTCAGCTTTCTTTATAGTCCAACTCTCACATCCATACATAACTACTGGAAAAACCGTAGCTTTGACTAGACAGACCTTTGTTGGGAAAGTGATGTCTCTGCTTTTTAGTACACTGTCTAGGTTTGTCATAGCTTTTCTTTCAAGGAACAAGCATCTTTTAATTTCATGGCTGCAGTCACCGTCTGCAGTGATTCTGGAGCCCAGAAAAATAAAGTCTGTCACTGCCTCTACTTTTTCCCCTTCTGTTTGCCATAAAGTGATGGAACCAGATGCCATGATCTTAGTTTTCTGAATGTTGAGTTTCAAGCCAGCTTTTTTACTCTCCACTTTCACCATCATCAAGAAACTAGTTTCTCTTTACTTTCTGCCATTGAGTGGTATCATTTATGTATCTGAGGTTGTTGATATTTCTCCTGGCACTCTTGATTCCAGCTTGTGATTCATCCAGCCCAGCATTTCACATGATGTACTCTGCATGTAAGTTAAATAAGCAGGTTGACAATATACAGCCTTGTTGAACTCCTTTCCCAACTGTGAACCAGTCATTTGTTCCATGTCTGATTTCTAACTGTTGCTTCTTGACTTGCATAGAGGTTTCTCAAGAGACATGTAGTGTGTCTCTTAATGTTTATTACCATCTGCCTTTTACCATAATTATCTGTGTAGGAAAGGCTACATGCTAAAGAAAAACTTTTGACTTGGGGAAGCAAGTTCCTTGGCTCCTCTGATCGACACTTTCCTCATCTGTAAGATGTGTATACGCCCACGTGTTTAGGAGTTTTCCAAAGTTTGTTGTGATCCACAGAGTCAAAGGCTTGTGTAGTCAATGAAGCAGAAGTAGTTATTTTTCTGGAATACCCTTGCTTTCTCCATGGTCCAGTGAATGTAGGCAATTTGATCTCTGGATCATCTGCTTTTTCTAAACCCAGCTTGTACACCTGAAAGTTCTTAGTTCTTGAAGGATTTTGAGCAGAACCTAGAATTCAGTTCAGTTCAGTTGCTCAGTTGTGTCCTACTTTTTGCAAATCCATGGAGTGCAGCACGCCAGGCTTCCCTGTCCATCACCAAATTGCGTAGTTCCCCCCAAATTTTCTTCTCTCCATAGTTTAGTGAACGGCATTGTCATTCTCTCCATTATACAAACTTGAAATCTTGGTTTCACGCTCAGTTCCTCTCCCTCCCTCAACAGCAGAAGTCAAACCCTGCTGACTCTGTTCTGTCTCAGATCTTTCCTTTTACCCCCATTCCTCACACTTCGGACTTAATCATCCCATCTTTCCTAAGTCTTTTCTTCCTCCTTTCTTCCCCCACATCCCTCCCTCCCACATTGCAGCATCTTACTTCCCCAGCCAGAGATCACACCTGTATCTCCTGCAGAAGTGTGGAGTCTTAATCACAGGACCGAGAGGGCTGCTGCTGCTGCTAAGTCACTTCAGTCGTGTCCGACTCTGTGGGACCCCATAGACGGCAGCCCACCAGGCTCCCCCGTCCCTGGGATTCTCCAGGCAAGAACACTGGAGTGGGTTGCCATTTCCTTCTCCAGTTCATGAAAGTGAAAAGTGGAAGTGAAGTTTCTCAGTTGTGTCCGACCCTCAGCGACCCCATGGACTGCAGCCCACCAGGCTCCTCCATCCATGGAATTTTCCAGGCAAGAGTACTGGAGTGGGGTGCCATTGCCTTCTCCGAGGATCAAGAGGGAAGTCCCCCTAAATCTTTTCTAAACAGTCTTCTTACCTTTTCTCTTCATCTGAACCTGGTCTAGACACTGTTGGCAGCCATCTCTAAAACTGGGGACCGTGCCACCTCCTAGCACATTTGGAAATATGCAGGGTCATTGCTTATTGTCTTGACTGGAAAGTGCTGCAGGCAGTTAGCAGGCAAGGACCAGGGCTGCTGGGTGTCCTGTAGTGGACGGGATGACCCTGCACTCAAAGAACCAACCTGTTCAAAGTGACAGGTGCCCCGTGCTGGGAAGCACTGCAAATCTAAGACGTAAAACCAGCCGTATAACTCCTCTGCCAAAAAGCCTCAGCCTTTCTGCGTTGCATGTGGAAGTGTCCCCTCCTGTGGCCTTCAAGGCCCCAGCTTACCTTTTCAGCCTGACTCACTGCTGCATCCTTACACAGCCAGGCTCTACCCACACAAGATTCTGTGTTTGTCTGATATCCCTACTTCGTGGCTTTGCTTAGATGCCCTGATTTCATTTCCCTTCCCTCCCATTCCTTTTTAGCCCCTAGATATGTTCCCCCTTTCTTAATTGACAGAAAATGCCCTGACCTCTCAAACCCATCTAGGAGACAAAGCCAAAAGCCACCTTCTTTCACACTATTCTCAAATTCCCCAGTGTGGAGGTTAAGCTCTTCTCTTTCTCTGCTTATACTGCCTTAATGCACTCTTCATACCTTCCTCTTAATGTTTATTACCATCTGCCTTTTACAATAATTATCTGTGTAAGAGAGACCACATGCCAAAGAAGAAATTTAGACTTGGGAAGCAAGTTCCTTGGCTTCTCTAATCCACACTTCCACAAAATGTGTATAACAAATTCTGTTTGTGCCACAGGTTACTAGGAAATTTAATTGAGGAAACACTTGTAGAAATATGTTTTAATCTGCCAAATGATAAGATAATGATGGTGTCTCCTCCACAAGGTTCCTGTCTACTTGAGAACACTCTGGTCCCGTGTCTCAGACACCTGTGCACCTTTCACAACACCCGGTTCCTAGTTCAGTTCAGTCACTCACTCGGTCATGTCCGACTCTTTGCGACCCCATGAATCGCAGCACGCCAGGCCTCCCTGTCCGTCACCAACTCCAGGAGTTCACTCACACTCACGTCCATCGAGTCAGTGATGCCATCCAGTCATCTCATCCTCTGTCGTCCCCTTCTCCTCTTGCCCCCAATCCCTCCCAGCATCAGAGTCTTTTCCAATGAGTCAACTCTTCGCATGAGGTGGCCGAAGTACTGGAGTTTCAGCTTTAGCATCATTCCTTCCAAAGAAATCCCAGGGCTGATCTCCTTCAGAATGGACTGGTTGGATCTCCTTGCAGTCCAAGGGACTCTCAAGAGTCTTCTCCAACACCACAGTTCAAAAGCATCAAAAGCCTTCTTCACAGTCCAACTCTCACATCCATACATGACCACAGGAAAAACCATAGCCTTGACTAGACGGACCTTTGTTGGCAAAGTGATGTCTCTGCTTTTGAATATGCTGTCTAGGTTGGTCATAACTTTCCTTCCAAGGAGTAGGCGTCTTTTAATTTCATGGCTGCAGTCACCATCTGCAGTGATTTTGGAGTCCAAAAAAATAAAGTCTGACACTGTTTCCACTGTTTCCCCATCTATTTCCCATGAAGTGATGGGACCGGATGCCATGATCTTCGTTTTCTGAATGTTGAGCTTTAAGCCAACTTTTTCACTCTCCACTTTCACTTTCATCAAGAGGCTTTTTAGTTCCTCTTCACTTTCTGCCATAAGGGTGGTGTCATGTGCATATCTGAGGTTATTGATATTTCTCCCGGCAATCTTGATTCCAGCTTGTGTTTCTTCCAGTCCAGCGTTTCTCACGATGTACTCTGCATATAAGTTCAATAAGCAGGGTGACAATATACAGCCTTGATGTACTCCTTTTCCTATTTGGAACCAGTCTGTTGTTCCATGTCCAGTTCTAACTGTTGCTTCCTGACCTGCATACAGGTTTCTCAAGAGGCAGGTCAGGTGGTCTGCTATTCCCATCTCTTTCAGAATTTTCCACAGTTTATTGTGATCCACACAGTCAAAGGCTTTGGCATAGTCAATAAAGCAGAAATAGATGTTTTTCTGGAACTCTCTTGCTTTTTCCATGATCCAGCGGATGTTGGCAATTTGATCTCTGGTTCCTCTGCCTTTTCTAAAACCAGCTTGAACATCAGGAAGTTCACGGTTCACGTATTGCTGAAGCCTGGTTCATAGTTGACATCTATTAATTCTATGGAATTGTGTAACAAAGATATGAGCAATAGAGCTTCTTTCTTATGTAAAAATCAAGACAGAAAATGCAGGGGACGTAAATGAAGCCAGTTCCCCTAGTTATTTGATGAGTGTTTGTATGGCCAGACATGCAACTCTTGACTAAGGTAGAATGTCCCTTTCAGATTGACATAGGGGTCTGTTGAGTACCCAGCATTATGTTTTGAAAAACCTTTTGGTGTTCAGGCTGCATGTATGGTCAGGTCATTCCATACACATGCTAATCTTGCTCCTGCAATAGCCAGCAGGCCCAGACTGGATCAGCAACCTGTCTTATTCCATAGTTATGTAATTACAGGCCTTATCAAGTATGTCCTGGCTTGTAGATGCTAGACACGTGACAACCTAAGCATGGGATAAATGCCTCAGGACCTTTCCCTGGAGACAAGAGAGGAAACAAGAGAATTTAACCTCTGAAAGTGCAAAAATTGGAGTTCAGTGAACATTTAGTGACTACCAGGAGCCATGGAAAATATGAAACAACTGGAAGACCTTGAACTTCAGAGAATTATAGTATAGTAGAAAAGGATTCAGAGCACTGAAAACTCTTTGCTTACTGTGTGTGTAATTGTGAATATTTGATTTGTCTTCAAATAGGAATTACTAGACTTGAACTTGAGACGTGTGACTTTTAGCAGTTGTTCATGGAGCGGTCAAGCACGTTTCAGAAAATTTGAAGAGATTTAGCAGTTGGAATAATCACATTCTCAATGTTATTAATATTTTCTTAGCAGAGTAATTATATCGTACAATGAACAGTAACTTCTGTATAGCACATTCCAGTGGTCTGTGTTTTGAAAGGAAAATGTTCTGTTTGGGTGGAGAACTTTGGTAAAAGGAAATATCTACTTGAGCACTGGTATTTGCTTAAATTCTTAGTTTTTTCTAAAAGGCCCATTGAATTTGTTGGGTCCCCAACCCCCACTCAGGCCACCATGTAGGCGTCTTAAATAAAAATAGACAAACATAGTTCAGTAGGATGCTTAAAATATTTGAGGGTATTATTGATGGCTGTTCTCTCATTCTCATTATATCTGAGTTCTAAACATAGCTACCTAAATTGACTCTCTTCCTCTCCAGGCTTTGTTGATAATGCCTGCTGGATGTTGAAAATACAGTGTGTGAAACTTGTCATTTCAGTCCCATTAGCTTTGCATAGAGTTTGGGCTGTGCCTTCCTCTTCCAGAGGCCTTTGTTTGCTCAAAGAGAGCAGGAAAATGCCATTTGCCTTATTTTAGTATAGGATTAAAATACACGTGGTGAAGATCTCACGGGGCCAGCTGCTGGCTAGGTTTCCAATCCAAATGCAGCAGAATGTTTGCTACCTCTTTGAAAAATAAAGGCACTGTGTTCTTTTACTACATGAAGGAAGCAGCTGCCAAGAGTTGGTCTTTGACTAATAGTGGGACATAAATGAGCTCCTGACTGTTTTAGTTATGAAATCATGGATTTGTCTTATCAAACATTGTTATGATGGACCTCAGTTAGAGTTTCAGAAGACAAGGGACATGGCTAATTTCTGTTCTGGGGTTCCGAATTATCCAGAGGAGTAGAATGTTCTCTTATGCTGGGCACCAGTCAGGTCCGTTTAAAATTGCCCTGGTTTGGAGTAGCTAGTTCAAAGAAAGTATAAAAAGACCAAGATACTTGAAGCTTAATGGCTTTAGTGGAGACTGAAGTGTGGCTTCAGTAATCATCCTTTTTGTTTGTTGAATGTCATCTAACTTGATCCATTGTTATTTGCAGTGCTTAACAACTCTGAAACATGAACAATGGAATTACACAGAATTTTCCTTTTTGGGGGCCACACTGCACAGTTTGTGGGCAGTGAAAGCATGAAGTTGTAACCACTGAACTGCCAGGGAGTTCCGAGGATTACACTCCTTAATAGCCTTTCTTATTGGGATGTTAATGTAAACACTGATTTAGTTATGGATTGCAAGTTATTTTCAAGGCAAAGAAAGTCAATGGGGAAATTCCCTGGTGGCCCTTTGGTTAGCACTGTATGCTTTTACCGCAGGGGCCTGGGTTTAATCCCTAGTCAAAGAACTGAGATCCCTCAAGCTGCATGGCACTATCAGAAAATAAAAAAGAAAGAAAGAAAGTAGTGGAAAGTGTGAAATCATGTTACCCTTCGTATTCCATCGTAGCATGTTTGAGTTCTGAGAGTAATTAAGTGTTCTGCAGATGTGAGCCTGTTGACGATTAAACAGCATTTTATTTCCTAATATCTCCAGTTTCTTTAATTTCTTTGTTAATCTGAAAAGTCTGTAGCCCTGTTACTGTGCTGTGTTAGAGGTCAGATGTTTCGGATTCACTCCTCCCACTGGCTGAGACTGTGGGGTGTAGGTGACTGAACACATTGCCTTTATTACCTCTTAACTCATCCAGTTTTCAGATGTGGCTTTCCTAGTGTGGAGAGTCCTTAAAGGCCTATCAAGTGGGCTGAGTTTAGAAAAAATAAAAAAGGAGGGTTATTCCCAGAGCGTTTGTGTATCACAAGAGGTAATTATAGCAGCAGCATTTCCCTTTTTCTGAGCTTGAGTAATGGTGCCAGAGTTCAGAAGGGATCTTAAAAACAGTGGACTAAATTGAGGTGGACCTACCGATGGGTGGATGATCAGCAAAGCCGTGCCGCCCTAGTGGGCTGAACCTCTGAATCTCTTTTCCCTTTCCACTTCCTTTACGTGATGCGTGACTGTTTTGCCTAGTTTCCCTTTGGGAGGTCTGGCTTTCCCACTCATGTGCATGGAGTGGATGAATAGTTTTGCTCCGCTCTTTTCCCTAAAACCCAAGATGGTGAATGCAGAGCTGTGAGGAGCACAGCCATCTCTCCCACAGGATAGAGGCCGCATGCGCTCTATGGAGAGAAGCAGGTGGTGGAGCTGAGCTGCCACGTGTCTTGTCCAGGCCCTGGCTCTGGTCTTCCAGGTGTTGGGGGAACGGCCCCTCTCACAGCCACTGACTCTTGCCTTCAGAATAGTGTCCGCTGGTGAGGTGCATATAATCACCTGGTTAAAAAGGCGTTTCTTAGAGACCTCGGTGCTTTTTGTTCACTTACTTCAAGTGTGTGTTTACTTCTGGTTGTGCTGGGCCTTTGTTGCTGTGCGTGGGCTTCTCTTGTGGAGCAGGGCTCCTTAGCAGCTGGGCTCTCAGGCCCCGGATCCTGCAGGCTCCAGTAGTCATGGTGCTGGGGCTGTAGTTGCCCCAAGCGTGTGGAATCTTCCCAGACCAGGGGTTGAACCCCTGTCCCCTGCATTGGCAGGTGGATTCCTATCCGCTGTACCACCAGGCAAGGCCAACCTTGGTGCTTTTTATGTGTTACTTACTGCGTTGGTTTTCTATTCAGCACCAACCAGTCGCTTTGGTGGCTTTTGGATACACCTAGAAGCTTAATGGGAAAAGGCAATGGCACCCCACTCCAGTACTCTTGCCTGGAGAATCCCATGGACGGAGGAGCCTGGTGGGCTGCAGTCCAGGGGGTCGCGAAGAGTCAGACACGACTGAGCTACTTTACTTTCACTTTTCACTTTCATGCATCGGAGAAGGAAATGGCAACCCACTCCAGTGTTCTTGCCTGGAGAATCCCAGGGATGGGGGAGCCTGGTGGGCTGCCGTCTATGGGGTCGCACAGAGTCGGACACCACTGAAGCGACTTAGCAGCAGCAGTCAGCTTTGGTGGCTTTTGGATACACCTAGGAGCTTAATGACTTTCATGTTTCTTCTCTTGGTGGTTTGGGGACCATACTACCTCTGAGGTCCCCAAGCTGCGTTGGTTCCGTGTGTGTGGTTACTTTGTGGCATTGATTAAAATTGTTTTCTGTCGTTCTCTTTCATATAAAGTCATGTTTATTGTTTTGTTTCTTCACATCTCATTTGAAAGCAAAAGCAGTGAGAAGAGTGGAGAGAAGTGAGAGGACTGACAGCCTCTGTGAGCAGTGAATCTGCCACTGGCCCGTGAGGGTAATGATACAGATTCAGATTACGGAGCCGTGCTGGCATTTCACTCATTGCACACTCTGAATCTGCATTCTCGTGTGCTCTTGCTAGAATTGTGCTGTCTTACGTAAAGCATGGGCAACCTGCTTAGTGTGCTCGGAGATAACATTTCCACGGCTTCTCTCTGGTCCTTAAAGGTTAACGTAGTGTTGAACCTGAAGGCACGAGGCTGGTTGTAGAAGGGTTGGCACCTGCTAACAGTTATGATACGCACGAAATAATTGGGCTTTGGAAGATACAGACCACAGTCAAGGTGTTAGAGTACCTTCAGAATTAGACACCGCTTGTTCATCACTTGTTTTCTTTCTAGGTGCGTGCTATTACGACGCTAATCAGTCTATGTATGTGTTTGGAGGCTGTACCCAGAGCAGTTGCAACGCTGCCTTCAATGACCTCTGGAGACTTGACCTAAATAGCAAAGAGTGGATCCGACCTTTGGCTTCAGGTGAGAGAGAAAATGCTGCTCTTTGCCCCTCACCAGGTAACTCGCTTCGCACGGAAACTCATGATCCTTTTGGTGTTGGTCTCAAGAACAGATTACTGGGGCCCCAGGTCCTTTGTCAAATCTGCTTGTAAACGCTAAAGAGTAATACGCTTGTGTAAGGTCTTGGTATTTTTTCTAAACTATACTTTATCATCAGTATTGGTACCCTGCCAGAATTGCTGTACTGCTGTGTGAACTCATTTGTGTGGCTTTCTCAAGTCCTTGTACAGGTGCGATATGCTCTTTGGTATGAAGTTGAAGTAACAGCAGCAGCACGGTCATGAGAACTGTAGCTGACTGACAGAAGCTATTGTCCCAGGGCTGAGATCTCTGAATGCCGCTTGTTGTTGCCAGTCAGCATTTGGGGAGTGTGTGAAACATGCCTCTGCTGGTTCCTCCTAACTGCTCAGGGGTGTGGGAAGATTCCACAGTCGGCGCAGCCCCGCATCATCCCGCTGCACCAGAATCTGTGCAGGAAGCTTCTGGGTCATTTTCTCTTTTGACCTAACCTTTCTTGGGGAAGAAAAACGCGCACACACACGATTGTTTCTGCACTCACAAAGCGGGGTGGCTTGAAAACGCAGTTACAAGCTTGGAGGGCCCAGGTGACAGACAAAGAGTCCGCTGAGTGTAAAGCACCCTGCTTGGCTTGTTGGCAAGCTTTTCCCAAACACTCTTCTTTTGGCCTTGCAGGGTTGCAATTCATCGTACTTATTTAGGTCTTGTTTGCTTTGATTACTAAACGGAAGGCAAGATGGAATATTAGAAAGGGCACTGGGCTAAGAGTGAGGCGACGTGAGTTTCATTTCCGGGCAAAAATCACCAATTCTGCATGTAACTCTGACCAAGTTACCATCTCTCTCTGGGAGAAGTGTGCAGGCCAGTCAGAAGATCCTGTTTTTAAACGAGTTGAGAAAGCTGCTTTACGTTTCCCTGCATTTCTGTGAGGACTGCTCTGAATGTCTCGGCCAGGCGCTTAAAATCTTATTATGAAAAGAAGCTGCATGTTGCTTTCCCAGCGCTGTAGCCGCTGCTGCTTCCTCTGCAACAGATGACGCAGGACGGGAGCACAGAGTGGCAGCAGGCGCGCAGAGCTGGGCTGGGCTTGAGCACGTGGGGGTCTTCACAGTTATTGGAAGATGAGAGAGTGTTAATCTTTAAGATGTTTTGAATATTAGGACGATTTTAGAGCCTTCAGAACTTTGTACTTTGGAGCATTTCTTTTTCTAGCACTTTGTAACCCCTGTTGCACTTAACAAAGCATTGATTAATACTTAGAATCATGGATTCTAAAATGCAGAGGCTCTTTTTAGCTTAAGCATCTTATTGCCATTGTACTTATTGTCCAGGCCCCATTTCAAAGTAGCTTTGACGTCCCAGTAACAAAATACCAATACTGCCTTTCTCTGTTTCGTAACCAAGCTTATGCCTTTGGGGCTTCCCTGGTGGCTCAGAAGGTAAAGAATCTGCCTGCAGCGCAGGAGACCTGGGTTCACTCCCTGGGTCAGGAAGATTCCCTGGAGAAGGGACTGGCTACCCAATCTAGTATTCTTGCCTGGAGAACCCCATGGACAGAGGAGCCTGGCGGGCTACAGTCCATGGGGTCACAAAAAGTCGAATACGACTTAAGCAATGAACACTTTCATGCCTTCTACAATTTGGCGTGGGTGTTGCTCTTTCTTGCACATGTGGAGTTGTGGACCTTCGTAACCTATTGGCATCTACTTTGCTTATTTTTCCTTATTTTTCTTTATAAGATAGACATGGCATTTTTGTTGTTGTTAACTACTAAGTTTAAAGACTAGGCTTTGAATCCCCTAGGTAGAAGTATCAGAGAAATAACTGTCTTTGTAATGCAGATTTTATAACTGATCTGAATTTTTAAAAAAATTCAGTGTTGGACTGTTCCCTTTTATAAAACATATTGGCTCCTAAAAGTTTAAAAGTAATTTTCTAACAGAATATCTCAAAGAATCTAGTTTCTGCATCACTCTAATCTACAATTAGAGGCTACTTTTTTGGTGGGGGGAGTAGAGACTGAGCTTTTTGAAATGTCTAGTTTAAATTAAAAAAAAATGAACAGTAGTTTAATCGAGAGTCCTGTGAGATTGTGGGCTTCGCAGGTGGCACCGTGGTAGAGAGTCAGCATGCCAGTGCAGGAGATGCAAGAGATGTGGGTTCCATCCCTGGATTGGGAAGATCCCGTGGAGGAAGAAATCACAACCCACTCCAATATTCTTATCTGGAGAACCCCGTGGACAGAGGATCCTGGCGGGCTACCGTCCACGGGGTCACAGAGAGTCAGGCACGACTGAGCGCACTCACACAGAAACATGTGGGAGTCTCGTTTAGGCGGAAATCCCACGGGAAGGCTGCCTGAGGAAGTGTTCCTCTCTGCTGTCATGAGTCCCAGCCAAACATCAGTGATTCTCTGTGAATAAAGCACAGTTGTCGGTGTGTCGTGCTGTGCCTGGCTCACCCATTCGAGTGCTTGGCGGTGGGTAAGTCGGCTGGTGCCCAAGGGGAGGGTGCTGCCTGCTACCCCTTGGTCCCAGGCGCGAGGTCTCCCAGCACCTGAGTATCTGCAGATGAAGATCGTCTGGAGTGGCAGTTCCACCGTGTTCCGCCCTCAAGTGCTGCGCTTTGGAAAAGAGCATCAGACAAACAGTGGAGCAGCTCAGGTTGGGAGCCGAGGCTTGGTGCAGAACACCCTGCATCAGGTATCTTTTTACCTGCGTGGTTGGTGATATCGCACATGAGACTGGAGCAGCTCGTTTTGCTCGGTGTCGTAGCACAGGCTGGGGGGCTTCAGCCCCAGAAACTTATTTCTCACAGTTCTGGAGGCTAGGAGTCTGAGATCCGGGTGCCAGTGAAGGCTCTTTCCTGGCTCTCAGAGAACCAGGCAGCTTGCTCTGTGTCCACGTAGCAGAGAGTGAGTTCTGGTATCTCTTCCTCTTTTTGTAAACCGGATTATCTCCCAAAGCTCTCATCTTCATGTGCCATCCCCTGAGATTCAGACTCAGCATGTGGGTTTGGGGAGGACACAGCTCAGTCCATAGCAGTTGGAAATAATGTGTTTTGTCAACAAAACGTTGTCCTGCATTTCTTTGGAAATGATAGGAGGAGGAGCATCTGGAGGGAGGGGGGTGGTGATGAGTGTCGCAATGACGGCTCTTACAGTTGAGAGAGACCTGTGGTGCTTCTCCGACACTTCCACTGAGGTACCGCCTCCTCCCTTTTACATGCAGGTAGGCGAGTCCTGCCTTCGTGGAGCTTATGCTGTAATGGGGAAGAAACGGTAAACAGTCATAAAGGAAGCGAGGAATGGGATGTGAAATGAGAAAGGGAGGTAGCCTTTTCTGCTGAGACATGACAGGTGCAGAGTGGAAGGCGGTGAAGGTGGCATGTGTGAAGAACAGGCGTGTCGGAGGAGCAGAAAGCAGCCCTTGTGGACGCAGCGTGATGAGCAAGGGTGGCGTGGCATAGACGGGGTTGAGGCGTAGATGGGAGCCAAGGGTATTGTGATCCTACATACATTTTAAAGAACACTGCTGCTGCTATTTAAGAAATGGATTAAAGGAAGGCAAGAAGGTGAAGCAGAGAGAACAGATAGGAGGCTGTCGGAATAGCACTGGTGAGAGCATGTGATGGCTTGGACCAGAGTCGCAGCATTGGAGATAGAGAGAAGGGAGTGAATCTGCGCTGAATTTCTGTGTTAAAATTGATGGGACTTCTTGATGGATTAGATATGGGAGGGTGAGAAGGGCGATCAAGGCTGACTTACGTACACTTAGGTAGGTAGTGGGGCCATTTGCTAAAACAGAAGAAATATTTGGAAGAGGTTTTTTTTTTTTTTTTAAATCTCTTTAAACGTTTAAGTGGTGGTATCAAATAATTCGTTGTTATGGGGAGTCTGGCATTTGAAACAGAGGCTTGACTTCCCGTGAGTGACGGCACAGCCCTTTTGCTCACTTAATTCTGCTGTCTCTTCATTTTGTTCATGCAGTAAATATTTATGGATTGCTTACTCTGTGCCCAGTATTCCTTTAGATGCTGGAGGTTCATGAGTGAATAAAACAGACAAAAATCGTACTCCTAACGGAGATTAAATTCAAATAAAGGAAAAGTGAAAGTGACTCAGTCTTGTCCAACTGTTTGCGACCCCCTGAACTGTGCATGGAATTCTCTAGGCCAGGATACTGCAGTGGGTAGCCTTTCCCTTCTCCAGGGGATCTTCCCAACCCAGGGATCGAACCCAGGTCTCCCACATTGCAGGCGGACTCTTTACCAGCTGAGCCACAAATAAGGGAAGATAATTTAAAATGACAAGTACATAATATAATAGAAGATGGTTAATGCTCCTGAAACAAAACTGTAGCATAGTAAAGGGGATGAGGAACAGGGGAGACCACAGCTAGGGGTCGGGGGAGACTCACGGAGAAGGATGGTCACAGGGAGTGGACCTCGGGGGCCTCTGAGGAAAGAACATTCCAGAGAGCGAGCAGTGTGGGGGTTCCGGGGCGGAGGTGTGCCTGGGACAGTCTAGGGATAATGAGGGATCCTCTGTGGCTGGAACGGAGTGCACGAAGGAGGCTGTGCTCAGAGAGCTTAATGCAGGAGAAGCCACCACACATGCAAGGCCTTCTGGCTGCTACAAGGGCTTTGTGGGCTTTGTCACAGTCTTTGAGTGAAGTGGCTGGTCATTTAGGTTGCTGAGAAGACTGTAAGAGGGCAGGTATAGACATGAGATCAGTTAAGAAATGGGAGCAATAATCTCGGAGGAGGCAGTGGCACCCCACTCCAGTACTCTTGCCTGGACAATCCCATGGACGGAGGGGCCTGGTGGGCTGCAGTCCAGGGGGTCGTGCAGAGTCGGACAAGACTGACTTCACTTTCACTTTTCACTTTCATGCATTGGAGAAGGAAATGGCAACCCACTCTAGTGTTCTTGCCTGGAGAATCCCGGGGACAGGGGAGCCTGGTGGGCTGCCGTCTGTGGGGTCGCACAGAGTCAGACACAACTGAAGTGACTTAGCAGCAGCAGCAGCACCAATAATCTAGGCAAGAAATGATGGTGATTTGGATGAGGGTATTAACAGAAGGATAAAAGTTGGCTGCATTGGATCGAGTCCACAGTTTGGATGTGGAGTGTGAAAGAGAAGGAGTCAGGACGAGAAAATCAGGGGAGTGCAGCGGCGTGGGAGCTACCCTACATGCACGTGCTTCCTCTCCAGGCGAGGAGGGAGTCATCAACCGTGTCCTGCGCAGCTAAGTGGTCAAGTCGTACGATGACTGAGGCTTGGCTTTGAATGTAGCCAGGAGTCTTCAGTGAGAGGTAGGGATGACAGCCTGCTTGGAGTGGTTTTAAGAGAATGGGAAGAGAGGAGCTGAAGGCGATGTGAACAGCCCATTGGTTTCTTTAAGACTGTTGCTATAAAAGAGAGCAGGAAAGTGGGATGCTGAGTAGAAATTAGTGTAGAATTGAGAGGATTTTTTTTTAAGATGGCAGTTATAGCATGTTTATATGCTGATGGGAATCTAGAGAGAGGAACTGATTTGGATAGAGGAAGAAATTATTGCTAGGACAGTGTCTTTGAATAGTGACAAAACAGAACCTGCTCTGCGGGTAGAAGGGTTGACTGTGGACAGGAACATTGACCCTTTATCCGTGGAGCAAGGAGTCTATGATGACAGATGCTGGTGGGTGGCTAGATGTGGGAACGGGTGGAAGTTCTCTCCTGACCGCTTTATCACTCAGATAAAATAATGAAGGGTGGAAGAGAGCAGAGCCGTTGGAAATCCTGGCCAGCGAGTCTCAGTGTACAATCATATTCATTGTAGTCTTTACCAGGTGGCTCTAGGAAGTTGAATGTTTCACCTTCTGGTATTGTATTAAGGCAACACCTTCATTCTTAATCGGTTTTGCTTGACTCAGCCTGTGTTCACTTCCCAAAGGAAACGAGCAGTTCTTAGGTATTTCAAAAGACTAATGTCTAAACCACTCTTTCTAAAATACCCCTTATTCATACTGAGGTTGATTTTGACATCTGTTTAATATATGATGTCAGAGAGAGTGAAAGCATTAGTTGGCTCGGTTGTGTCGACTCTTTGCGACCCCATGGACTGTAAACTCGCCCGGCTCCTTTGTCCATGGGGTTCTCCAGGCAAGAATACTGGAGTGGGCTGCCATGCCCTCCTCCAGGGGATCTTCCCCACGCAGGGATCGGACCTGGGTCTCCCATATTGCAAGCAGATTCTTTACCATCTGAGCCACAAGGGAAGCCCTATGATATCATAAAGCACAGCCTGTCAACTCTAGGCCTGGGCACAATTGGTTTCCTATCACACTCTCCCCACCCTACCCCTCCAGTTTCTTCCCTTTCAGCCACACATGAAATCCTGAATGATGGCCTATGGTTCAGACCTTTGTTTTAGAAAAAGGCATCCTGGTCTACTCCATCCAGTGTACATGGACTCAATGCCTGTTCTGATCTTGGACTTGCTGCTCCGGAGCTGCCAGCCTTTGATGTTAATCTCGTCTGCATTCTCTGGGCCTCAATTTCCTTCCCTGTGTAAAAAGGAAAAAGTGTAAAAAGACCACTGTTTGTAAAACCACACAGCAGGTCACCTGGGAAACTTACTAAAATTCTAGATTTCTCAGCCTCATAACACAGTCAGTCACCTAATCTCAAGGGATTGGGGAGAGAGTGGTAGATGTGCATTTTAAAAAAGAAAACATTTCAGTTGATTCCAAACCTAGCTGAATTTGGAAACCCTGGATCTCTGTGACATCTCTTGGTTTCTTACTGGGCAGACTGTGATCTCACTTTGTTATCACAGTCTGTTAGGTGGGTGTGTGCCAAACTGGACTCCCTAACTGTTCTTAAGAATGGCCGCTCCGTGCTGTCTGAGCTACTGCTTTCTAGAAACAGCTCCCTGTGAGTCTAGTCAGGTGGAGGAGGGATGGCTACTCCTGCAGTTTTCTTCCCTGGAGAATCTCGCGGACAGAGGAGCCTGGCAGGCTGTATATAGTTCACAGGGTCGCAAAGAGTCGGACATGACTGGAGCGACTTCGCATGCACACACGCACCCTAGTCAAGAGTAGCTGACCTTCCAAGGAAATGATTATGGAGAAGGGTTTGGAGGTGCAGTATGTGTTGCCCCAGACTCTTCATATGTACTATCTAACTCTCAAACCAACCCAACTAGGTTGGCTCTAGTGTTATCCCCATCTTGCAGATGAGGAAACGGAAGCTCAGAGACTCGGCTAATAATTTACCTAAGATCACACAGTCAGTAAGTGGAGCAGTGATCGAAACACAAGGCTTTCGTCCTTAAGGCCTGTGTTTCTCAGGCTGCAGCATGCTGTGAGCAGTGCACTAGTTTCACATCATCAAGGTCACGTTTGTTTTTTCTTTAATTGGGGGATATTTGGTTTACGGTATTGTGTTGGTTTCTGCCATACATCAGCACAAGTCACAGGTGTACATATACCCCCTCCCTCTTGAACATCCCTCCCACCTCCCACCCCATTCAATTTTACTTTCTAAATGGACTTTTAAGTTTCAAATTAGAACAGAGTTCTCACACCCAGTTTTTCCTGTTAACATCTAGTACATTTTTGACAACTAATGAACCAATACTGATATTTTACTAACTAAAATCTGTACTTTATTCAGATTTCCTTAATTTTTTTTATGCTAATGTCCTTTTTCTGTTCCAGGATACTTAGTGTCTCCCTAGACTCCTCTTGGCTGTGACACGTCCCCAGACTTCCTGTTTTCGGATCTTGCCGGTGTTGAGACAGGACTGCCATTCAGTTAGGGTTTATCTGATGATTCTCTTGCGGTTGGACTGGAGTTACGGACTGGGGAGAGGAGGACTGGTGCACAGGACTCTTTCCATCGTATCCCAACATGAGCACACACTGGCAACATGATTTAGCACTTGGTGCTCACCTTGTCTCCTGACTTGAGGTAGTGTTTATTAGATGCTTTTCACATCATAATAATAACTTTCTGGCCGTTATGTCTATCATCAGAGTCAGGAAAGGATGATGAGTAGAGGGTGTGTCAGTGCAGAAACCTTTTCATACATAGAGAATTTTAAAATATCAACATGATTTGCCTTTTTAAATTTTTTGGTGGCAGGCTGGAGTTTGCTGAAGACAGAATCTCTGCTTTATATTATGACCTTATAAAATGACCTTATATTATGATCGTATAAAATCAAGATCCTTCCAGCTATCCAGAGTCAGAAGCTCTGCAGGAAATAATTTTGTTTCTTTAGGACCATTCCCCAAGAGAAAAAAATCACATCTTACAAAATCACTGAGTAATCTTACAGAACAGCTAGTTTACTTTTGGAGTCAGGGGCAGGAAAAAGAAAAAGTAATGGTCATATCAGATGTCTTTAGGAAGGCCAGAATATCCTTAGAAGCTGGAAAGTGCTGGAACTGCCCAGAAATACCTGCCCAGACTGTCATTGTTTCTCTTCTGGGTGACACCTGAAAAGTGACACACGTAGGCTTCTTGCGTCCTTTGAGGAACCTTTCTGTCCTGTGTCTAGTGTTTACTGCCCTTCCCTGAGCCTGTGGAAATGTCACTACGACAGAAAGGCACCCGGGGTGCCCAGCACCGGGCAACCGCTCTGGCCAAGACCGCCCAGTGCCTCCCCGCCTCAAGTCCAGATGCCAGTGCTGACAGTGAAATAGCTGGGTGTAGAAGTTTTTTAGAATAAAATACGTAAGTGTACTCACAGGCATTGGGTTCTACTTTTTTAGCATTATTTTGCATCTGAACACTTGATACCTTTTTTAAAAGTCAACATGATGTGCACATGTGTTCTGAGAATACCCATCTGTGGAGATGGGGGAGAAGTGGATGCTTAGCAACTGGCAAAGTGTAGCAAGAGGACGCTGTTTCATGCCTTTCAAATGCACTTCAAGCCTCCATTCTCTGTCTTAAAAACAAATCGTTGATTTCACTGCTTAAATATTTCTTTTGTGAAGAAATCCCAACTAGCACTTCCCTGCGAATCTTTTCTTGGTTTTACCAAAGTGTATTCAAGTCTTCCCTTAGTGTATCTCTTCCATGTTGGAAATGCTGCGTCCTTCAGCTCTATTCATTTGGTCCAATCCATGAGCCTTTTCTGTTCTTTCTAAAAAACCCTCTAGTTTTTTCCCCCTTATTTTAGATAGAAGGTCAGAGTGTCCTTGATAATAAGCAGTGACTGTCCTTAGACTCCTGAGCTCTCGTGGATCGTGTGTGCTATCTTGACAAGTAGGTTTTGGTTGCTCTTGGATTCCTTGTGCAGTAAGACTTTCAGACTGTCCGGTGTTTCTGTTACTGTCAGATATCCACATAACCCCTTGCCCCGCCCCCTCCACCTCCCACGACAGCATTTCATGTTTTATGACCACAGAAAACTTCATTTTGTATGATTTATTAACATTATGTCCTGAATGAAATTGTTCCCCCATATGGGAAATTTGTGTTCCTGTACGGGGGAACACAAATGGTGTTGTCCTTGAGTGCTCACTCCCTCCCCATGAACGACCCCGTTGGTTTCCAGGGCACTCAGCAGTGCTGTGTACCAGCTCGTGCCCCATGCACACTGGTTTGGCTGTTTATTCTCTGTGCAATCCAGGATCAGGCCAGTTTCGCAAGTTTTCCAAGTCTTGCTACCTTGAGATTTTGTAAAGAATCTACAGGGTGCTTTTCTGAGGCGGGTGAGAGCAGTATTTGGTCATTTATTAACTTAAAAACATCAACCTGAATTCTGGGAAACTGTCCTTTCAAAGCTCAGAAGCTACCTCTCATCTTTTCTTTGGGAGATGAACTCTTGAGCTTTAATTGATTCTGCTTATCAAAGAAGTAGTGAGACAGGCCAGGACCTGGCTTGCTTTGCTGTGGTGCTTGCACCGGGACAAACCTCTCCTCCAGCAATGAAGAACAAAGAAACTGTATGGGACTAACTAAAAATAACTGCATGCTCAGCTGGAGCAAACTGGACAAAAGCTGCAGAAAAACCAAAAAATAAAAAATAAAAAGACCAACCCACCGCCACTTCTGAAGAGCCAGGAGCAAAATAGGGTATGGGAGCAGCAGCAGGGTACTGAGCGTGCCCCCTGCACACAGCACCGCCAGAGGGGCGGGCAGAGCACCTGGGCCAGCCCTCCGGCCAGGCCCCGGACACCCCCTGCCCGCACCCTGTATAAGAAGCAGGCTCCCCCGACCCCTCCTCAGCCAGTGAGCAGGAACGGGGCCTGTTGTCTGTTCTCAGCCCACCCGCTTCATCAGGGCCCCAGCAAAGTCTGTCCTGAGTTTCTCATCTGGTCTCCAGTCACTGACTGTTGATTGAGGAAGGCCAGGAGCCCTGGTTGGTGACAGTAGTATCCCTGATAATTCTCTTTTCCATGGTTCCCTTGAAAGTGATTATGGGCTATAGATTTTGTATGTAGTTTGTTGACTTTTACACTGTGTTCCTTTTTTGCATCCTCTTCCAATTTTAGTAAGCTTTCCGAAACCCCGTTGCCCAGTCCTAAAATGTCTCTTGCTATTTTACACACACACATATATAAATTGAGTGAGGAATGTGCCGTCAAGCGCCTCACATAATGAATTCTAGCTCTGACAGTGGATGGCTGGCGTGTCTGTTGACTGGGGGCAGTAGTGTGGCATTAGCTTCGATGTCAGCCGTTTCCTCTTTCTTAGTATGTTGAGACAGTTTACGTGAAGGAAAACGAACAGATCTTAAGTGCCCCACTCACGTATACAGCCATGTGACGGTCGCCTGGAGCAAGATGCACAGTGTTTTCATCACTTCGTGGAATCCCACTGTGTCCCTTTCCTGTCGGTGCCACTCCCCACAGAGGTGCCCACCGTTCTGACTTCTGAGAGATCTTTTCTGAGCTTCAGCTTGATGTTTTTTTTTGATTCATGCATAGGCTGCATCTGTCCTTGGTCTGTCCCTTTTCGTTGCTCTGAGTGTTCCGTAACATGAATATAGCACCTTTTTTTGAACCCATTCTTCTGTTGATGGCTACTTGGGTTATTTCCACTTTGAATGTAGCTGGAGTCAACATTCTTATATAAGTTTGTGGACATATGCGCTCATTTCTTACTTAAGGTCTCCTTGTCAGCCTTAAGGAATGTTCTAGATGCAGTCAGTACCCAGAGAGTTCTCTATTCACCTAGTCCTGCTCTAAGTAGGAGGATGTGATGATGTAACTAAGTATTTTAGAGGTTTGAGGAGGGAAGACCACTCAGCTGGTGGTAAAGGTATATGTATTACTAGGGCCTCATGATGTGAGAGTTGGACTATAAAGAAAGCTGAGCGCTGAAGAATTGATGCTTTTGAACTGTGGTGTTGGAGAAGACTCTTGGGAGTCCCTTGGACTGCAAGGAGATCCAACCAGTCCATCCTAAAGGAAATCAGTCTTGAAAATTCATTGGAAGGACTGATGCTGAAGCTGAAACTCCAATATTTTGGCTACCTGATGTGAAGAGCTGACTCATTGGAAAAGACACTGATGCTGGGAAAGATCGAGGGCAGGAGAAGGGGACGACAGAGGATGAGATGGTTGGATGGCATCACTGACTCAATGGACGTGGGTTTGGATGGACTCCAGGAGTTGGTGATGGACAGGGAGGCCTGGCGTGCTGCAGTCCATGGGGTCGCAGAGTCAGACACGACTGAGCAATTGAACTGACCTGAACATGACCTAAAGTAATGGAAGGAACGTGTTGTTGAAGGGAGGGAAGTTTGTTGGTAGTGCTGTTAAGAGTACGGCTTTTGTGCCGAGCAACGGGTTTCCATCTGATCTCTTCACACTAAGGTTGGTTAGGAACTGGATGACCTTAGGTTGTGTAACATTTCACTTGCCTCACCTTTAAGGTAAACATGGTACTGTCCACCTTTCAGAGTTTCTGTTCATATTATATACAACACAGCACACAGATGGAGTGGGGATGGGCGAGCTGGTTGAGCAGACACCTTTATACACGTGTTCACAGAAGTACTAGGTAAGAAGGAGAGCGGTCGGTCATGAGTTATCCTTGAGTTCCCAGAGCTTGAAAAGTGACTGCATTCATTTCTTTGTTCATTTTCATGCCTTTTTTAATTGAGTGAAAGTAAAAGTGAAGTTGCTCAGTCATGTCCGACCCTTTGCAACCCCATGGACTGTAGCCTACCAGGCTCCTCTGTCCGTGGAATTTTCTAGGCAAGAGTACTGGAGTGGATTGCCATTTCCTTCTCCAGGGGATCTTCCCGACCCAGGGATCGAAGCTGGGCCTCCCACATTGCAGGCAGAGGCTTCACCATCTGAGCCACCAAGGAAGCCCATTAATTGAGTGTTTTTGCCCCATTCTGTTCTGAATAGTGCAGCTGTAGGTGTGAACGGCAGCAAGGTCTGTAAGACAATAAACAAATCAATACAAAGAAATATAAAGAACTACAAGAAAGTAGATGGAGGTGTTTAAGTTATAAAATGTAATAGAGCCAGGACTTAAATGGATGGATGGGTTTTAAAAGAAAGTATGATTTATAAGGAGAACAGTAGTACACTGATGAAATAGGATTCTGGTCACAGTGTTATTTGTCCACACTGTGTGGCTTGCAGAATCTTAGTTCCCCAACCAGGAATCGAACCCCGGCCCTGGCGGTGAAAGCACCGAGTCCTAGCCACTTGACCGAGGCAGAATTCCCTATTATGATTTGTTTTTTTTTTAGACCAGTTGTTTTTATTAAGGTTAGATGCTTTTGCTTAAAACGACTCTGAAATATTTGAATCTCCAGCTCCAGTTTTTTGTTTTCATAGGAGGAAGGCATCCAGCGCCTAGATGCCACTTAGATGCGCCAGTTGTTATGAAGAAGGCATAGGGTGTTACCTAAGTGACTCCCTTAAATTCTTTGGGTATTGGCTCCTTCCCAATTCATGGGCCCATTCCTGGTTGATCTTCTTTGAGCTGGTGATTTCTCCTTGTCTCCTCTAGCCCTACGCAGTCCTAAGCAGCCTGGATCTGTGGTGGTCCCGGGAGATGTGAATGAGAACAGAGCCAGTGGGTTCCCCTAGGAAAGGAAGGCATCTTTTCTGTTTATTTATGAAGTTCAGATCCTGGGGTTTTTCCAGAATGCATGCTTTTCTAAAGTGAGTGCACCTTCTCTCCTGGTGGAGAGAAGAGTGGAGACGTTTATGTGGCACAGACCTGGGTGACTCTGGTCCAGGGAGAGGAGAGACACGCTCACACCGCATCTCAGTGTAGCTCTCTCCTGCCTGACCAAGGTTCTCCTGTTTTGATACCAGGCCAGAAACTTCATGACCAGCAGCATTGTTTTCACTTCTAAACAGAGCCACTTAAGAGGGCACGCACTCCCGCCATCAGAACTGCAGTTAACAAGTTATCAGATTAAATTCAGATTCTGAACCTTGTCCCCTTCCCCAGAAATTGAATCAAAAGACTGCTTGAAATAGAAACAAGGAGCTGTTACTGGTTTTCACGTTAATTTTAGCTGATCAGTGCTGCCCTGTCTATCAAGTGGTCTTTCATGCAGGTTTGTTTAGAAGTGAAAACAGTGCCAACTGGGGATTTCTTTGTATTCACACCTGTAGTTTATATAGTTATGAGCGAGGGAGGGAAAGTCGCTCTGTCGTGTCCGACTCTTTGCGACCCCGTGGACTACACAGTCCATGGAATTCTCCAGGCCAGAATACTGGAGTGGGGAGCCTTTCCCTTCTCCAGGGGATCTTCCCAACCCAGGGATCGAACCCAGGTCTCTCGCATTGCAGGCGGGTTCTTTACCAGCTGAGCCGCTGGGGAAGCCGTGGCATATATAGTTACACAGGATCTAACATTTCCTCACGCCCGTTACAGAAGTCCCTCTTGTTCTGGATGTTCTGTAATGACCCAGCAGGTGATGTTGTTAAAGATGTGGGTATAATTGCAATAATGAACATGTGTGCCCTGAAGCTTGGGATCCAGACAAGCTTTAAAAGCTTTGTCTAATATTAGTGAATTATTTTGATATCAATCAGTAACTTTCTGACCATGCTATAGTTGAAGAATAAAATAGTAAAAGCAAAAAAAATAGAAAGAGTGTGAGGGGAACACCCAAAGAAGCGTTTGGCCTTTCCCCTAGTGAAAGGCCTCCTGGGAGGTTGTGACTAACTGGACCTAGGTCTCATCCCAACTCCTGAGGCATCCACAACCGTGTGGCTTCCATGAAGGGGTTCCGTTCCACAAGCATTTTCATAAGAAATAGTTCCTGTCTTCTAGGCTAAATATAATAACACTTACTTATTGGGGGGCTCTAAATGGATCATTTCCGGAGAAGGCAATGGCACCCCACTCCAGTACTCTTGCCTGGAAAATCCCGTGGAGGGAGGACCCTGGTAGGCTGCAGTCCATGGGGTCACTAAGAGTTGGACACGACTGAGCGACTCCACTTCCACTTTTCACTTTCATGCATTAGAGAAGGCAATGGCAACCCACTCCAGTACTCTTGCCTGGAAAATCCCATGGATGGAGGAGCCTGGTAGGCTTCGGTCCATAGGTCGCACGGAGTTGGACACAACTGAAGCGACTTAGCAGTAGCAGCAGCAGTAGCAAATGGATCATTTCAGCACTGTACTAAATATAGCATATACTAAGATTGAGGCTGGATATAGGACATCCCTTTCCATTCACCCCTTCCTCCTCTAGGAGGGTCTTTAGCCCAGCATGGGAAGGGGTGTGCTGGCAGAGGTCCTGAAGAAAGCCACGTCTAGAAGAATTCAGTTCCTTTGTATCCAGTACCATGTCCTTGGTGACCAATTTAAATCCCTACTTTAGACTGAATTAAGCAGCACAGTTGGCTGGAACCAAGTCTTGGAAAGCAGGAGTTCAGGGGTTTTGTAGTGACTTTGCCAAAGAGTAAATTTATATTTAAAGTTTTGTTCTTTAAAATGAGCATTATAGTTTTGTATCTTCCCTGGACATCTAAATATTAAGTAATTTCGGCGTAATTATTATTGGCCGCATTGAAGTTAAACTGGAAACATTTTCATCGGCTGAAGAGGAACTGATCTGTCTGTTCCAAACAGAACCTCTGTGGTCCTGGCTTTAAACTTTAGAGACCATTCTGAATAGTTATTTGTCTTCAAGGTATTTATAGCCTACAACAGACTTTATATTCATAAATTGTGTTCTTCTCAATTTTCCTTTCTTCTCCCCCTTCCTCAAACCATAAAACCATGAAACATACGTTTCTTGTTCTATTCACAAAGTTTTACCTATAAAATCAAACCAGTTTAGAGATACACACAGTTAAATTGTAACTCCAGTAGTTTTCCTTTAAGGAGATCCCTGCCTCCTAAGTTATAACTTAGTGCCTCCTAAGTTATAACTTAGTGCCTCCTAAGTTATAACTTAGTGCCTCCTAAGTTATAACTTAGTGCCTCCTAAGTTATAAGTGCCAGCTTAGCTTCTTGTGCCCTGTAGGCTTTCTGATTCCGATGCTAATATGATGTTCTGGGAAATGGCTCTCCAAATTATTCTCTTGACCTCTGAGTCTTGCTATCAAAGTCAGTCACTTCACATACTACCATAGTCTCTGTTCACCAAAGGCTTGGTCTGTTTCCTAAGACCCAAGTTGGGTCTTATCTGCAAAATCCATCTCTCTCACCCCCTACACGCAGCAACTCAAGCTTTTCACTTGAGAAGCACCCACACAAGAGGCCATGAAGTAGGGTTGTTGGTTAGTCTGGTCTGTCTGGTCTTATTTTGCCCTCGAGGCCACTTTTGTGTGGGAAGAACGAGTGAACCTCCTTTGGAGCTGCGAGTGAATGCCTTTCATTGGACCTACCCTGAGAAAGTGAGTGCGTGTGAAGAGTTGTTAATACGAGATGGAGAGTGTGACCTCAGACCTCAGTCCCATTGTTCATTCTGTAAATGTCCCCTTTGGCACCATTGCTGTACAATAGTTTGAAACCATCCAGGGAAAAGGTTTTGACTGCCAGTTAAAAAGCAGTTTAGACCATGTCCCCCTTTTTAAAAAAGCAAATCATACACCAAAGCACTCCATGAACAGAGTGGAGGTCCTTTGGTCTAGTACTTTTCTTCTGGATTCACTGGCATGCTAATGAGTCTCTCATAGTAAAATTTTTCATACTCATAGTTTTCTTGTTTTCAAACTTGACCTCTTAGAAGTACCTAACTCCTAGTATTGGGTCTATTTTCATAGTCATGGAGAGCTATTAGCAAGTCATTTATTGCTGTAAATAAGTCTAAAAGTGATTCGTCTGAAAGCAGTAGGTGGAATAATTTTTTCCATTTCTTTTGCAGTGTAGGTTCAGTACCAAGTGGATGAGGAGGACCAGGGAAATGTTTATATATTGAAAGTGTTAAAGCAGTTCCTTTTGGCACCCCTTTAGTCGAAGCACTTGTCAGGGAACACCTGCTTTGGACCCTTGTTCGTGCAGTCATACACAGAGTGCACACACGGAACAAAGTCTGGTTGCGTCCAGCCTTGAGGAGAATCATCCTCACTGGGGAAAAGGGCAGGAGGAGGACCAGGTGCCTTGTGGTGTCGTAGTGGAGCGTCGTGTGACTACGGGAGTGCCCGGATTCAGGGCTGATGCCCAGTGGTCTGCGGTGAAGCTGGTGGAATGATAATAGAGATAAAGTGCACGGTAAATGTAGTGTGTGTGAGCCACCCTGCACCCCAATCCTGGGAAATTGTCTTTTTTTTTTTTCCACTAAACCAGTCCCTGATGCCGAAAAAGGTGGGGACCACTGGTCTAACAGGCTCACCTGAAGGTTATTTAACTCTCTGCAATGTGGTCCTCAAAGTCTAGTCATCAAACATCAGGGTCACCTGGGAACTTGTTAGAAATGCAACTTCATGGACCGTACCACATACCTGCTAGACAGGAAACTCAAAAGTGGGTCCCAGCAAGCTGCGTTGTAACAACTCCTTCAGCTACTTCTGACACAACTGAAATTTGAACTACAGCTGTAAAGGAATTGTAACTTTAACATTTGCACTTAAACCCCATACCTGCCAGAGACGCTCAGAGGGCTCAAACATAGGTTGTGTGCACCAGGACCCAGACACCCCACAGAGACTGAGACAGAGCTGCATCTCAGTGTCTCCTGAGGAGGTACGGGTCAGCAGTGGACTTTGGCAGAGGCTCTGGGTGCAGCAGACCTGGGTGTGGCATAAGCCCTCTTGGAGGAGGTCGCCAGTAACCCCATCATAGAGCCGCCATAACTTACACAGGACTGGGAAACAGCCTCTTGGAGGGCACAACAGAACCTTGGGCACCAGGACCTGGGAGAAAGGAGCAGCGACCCCAGACTGACCCAGGCTTGCCTGGGAGTGCCCAGGAGTCTCCGGCAGAGGCGTGTGTGTTGGTGGCTGCTGCAGGGTCGGGGGCACAGAGTGCAACAGTGCCTTTGTAGGACCTTCTGAAGGAGATCACCATTATCGTCATTACCCCCACCATAGTTTGACCTCAGATAAAATAATGGAGGGAACACAGCCCTGCCCATCAACAGAAAATTGGATTAAAGATTTACTTAGCATGGCCCCTTGAGAGTCCCTTGGACTGCAAGGAGATCCAACCAGTCCATCCTAAAGAAAATCAGTCCTGAATATTCATTGGAAGGACTGATGTTGAAGCTGAGATTCCAATACTTTGGCCATCTGATGTGAAGAGCTGACTCATTTGAAAAGACCCTGATGCTGGGAAAGACTGAATACAGGAGGGGAAGGGGATCACAGAGGATGAGATGGTCGGATGGCATCACCAACTCAGTGGGCATGAGTTTGAGTAAACTCCAGGAGTTGGTGATGAACAGGGAGGCCGGGCGTTCTGCAGTCCATGGGGTCGCAAAGAGTTGGACACGACTGAGTGACTGAACTGAACTGAACTGAAGCATGGCCTCGCCCATCAGAAGACCCAGTTTCCCCCTCAGTCAGTCTCTCCAATCAGGAAGCTCCCATAAGCCTCTTATCCTTCTCCATCAGAGGGCAGACAGACAGAAAACCCAATCACAGAAAACTAACCAATCTGATCACGTGGACCACAGCCTTGTCTAACTCAATGAAACCATGAGCCACCCTGTGTAGGGCCACCCAAGACGGACGATTCAATGTGGAGAGTTCTGACAAAACGTGGTCCACTGGAGAAGGGAATGGCAAACCACTTCAGTATTCTTGCCTTGAGAACCCCATGAACAGTATGAAAAGGCAAAATGATATGACACTAGAAGATGAACTCCCCAGGTCGGTAGGTGCCCAATATGCTATGGAGATCAGTGGAGAAATAACTCCAGAAAGAATGAAGAGACGGAGCCAAAGCAAAAACAACACCCAGTTGTGGATGTGACTGGTGATGGAAGCAAGGTCCGATGCTATAAAGAGCAGTATTGCACAGGAACCTGGAATGTTAGGTCCATTAATCAAGGCAAATTGGAAGTGGTCAAACAGAAGATGGCAAGAGTGAACATCGACATTCTAGGAATCAGTGAACTAAAGTGGACTGGAATGGGTGAATTTAACTCAGATGACCATCATATCTACTACTGTGGGCAGGAA
Source organism: Bos indicus x Bos taurus (assembly GCF_003369695.1). Lineage (NCBI taxonomy): Eukaryota > Metazoa > Chordata > Mammalia > Artiodactyla > Bovidae > Bos > Bos indicus x Bos taurus. The sequence goes on from NC_040077.1 coordinate 135,532,274, forward strand.
TCCCTAGAAGAAATGGAGTAGCCATCATACTCAACAAAAAAGTCCAAAATGCAGTCAGATCAGATCAGATCAGTCGCTCAGTCCTGTCCGACTCTTTGCGACTCCATGAATCGAAGCACGCCAGGCCTCCCTGTCTATCACCAACTCCCGGAGTTCACTGAGACTCACGTCCATCGAGTCAGTGATGCCATCCAGCCATCTCATCCTCTGTCATCCCCTTCTCCTCCTGCCCCCAGTCCCTCCCAGCATCAGAGTCTTTTCCAATGAGTCAACTCTTCGCATGAGGTGGCCAAAGTACTGGAGTTTCAGCTTTAGCATCATCCCTTCCATAGAAATCCCAGGGCTGATCTCCTTCAGAATGGACTGGTTGGATCTCCTTGCAGTCCAAGGGACTCTCAAGAGTCTTCTCCAACACCACAGTTCAAAAGCATCAATTCTTTGGCACTCAGCCTACTTCACAGTCCAACTCTCACATCCATACATGACCACAGGAAAAACCATAGCCTTGACTAGACGGACCTTTGTTGGCAAAGTGATGTCTCTGCTTTTCAATATGCTATCTAGGTTGGTCATAACTTTCCTTCCAAGGAGTAAGCGTCTTTTAATTTCATGGCTGTAATCATCATCTTCAGTGATTCTGGAGCCCAGAAAAATAAAGCCTGACACTATTTCCACTGTTTCCCCATCTATTTCCCATGAAGTGGTGGGACCGGATGCCATGATCTTCGTTTTCTGAATGTTGAGCTTTAAGCCAACTTTTTCACTCTCCACTTTCACCTTCATCAAGAGGCTTTTTAGTTCCTCTTCACTTTCTGCTATAAGAGTGGTGTCATCTGCATATCTGAGGTTATTGATATTTCTCCCGGCAATCTTGATTCCAGCTTGTGCTTCTTCCAGCCCAGCGTTTTTCATGATGTACTCTGCATATAAGTTAAATAAGCAGAGTGACAATATACAGCCTTCATGCACTCCTTTTCCTATTTGGAACCAGTCTGTTGTTCCATGTCCAGTTCTAACTGTTGCTTCCTGACCTGCATACAGGTTTCTCAAGAGGCAGGTCAGGTGGTCTGCTATTCCCATCTCTTTCAGAATTTTCCACAGTTTATTGTGATCCACACAGTCAAAGGCTTTGGCATAGTCAATAAAGCAGAAATAGATGTTTTTCTGGAACTCTCTTGCTTTTTCCATGATCCAGCGGATGTTGGCAATTTGATCTCTGGTTCCTCTGCCTTTTCTAAAACCAGCTTGAACACCAGGAAGTTCACGGTTCACATATTGCTGAAGCCTGGCTTGGAGAATTTTCAGCATTACTTTACTAGTGTGTGAGATGAGTGCAATTGTGCGGTAGTTTGAGCATTCTTTGGCATTGCCTTTCTTTACTTGGACGCAGTCTCAAAAACGGAATGATCTCTGTTCGTTTCCAAGGTAAACCATTCAATATCACAGTAATCCAAGTCTGTGTCCCAACCAGTCATGCTGAAGAAGCTGAAGTTGAACGGTTCTAGGAAGAACCTACAAGACCTTCTAGAACTGTCACCCAAAAAAGATGTCCTTTTCATCATAGGGGACTGGAATGCAAAAGTAGGAAGTCAAGAGATACCTGGAGTAATGGGCAAATTTGGCCTTGGAGTACAGAATGAAGCAGGGCAAAGGCTAATAGAATTTTGCCAAGAGAACGCACTGGTCATAGAAAACACTGTCTTCCAACAACACAAGAGAAGACTCTACACATGGACATCACCAGATGGTCAGCACCGAAATCAGATTGATTCTATTCTTTGCAGCCAAAGATGGAGAAGCTCTATACAGTCAGCAAAAACAAGACTGGGAGCTGACTGTGGCTCAGATCATGAACTCCTTATTGCCAAATTCAGACTTAAATTGAAAAAAGTGGAGAAAACCACTAGACCATTCAGGTATGACCTAAATCAAATCCCTTATGATTGTACAGTGGAAGTGAGAAATAGATTTAAGGGACTAGATCTGATAGAGTGCCTGAAGAACTATGAACGGAGATTCACAAGAAGCAGTGATCAAGACCATCCCGAAGAAAAAGAAATGCAAAAAGGCAAAATGGTTTTCTGAGGAGGCATTGTAAATAGCTGTGAAAAGAAGAGACGTGAAAAGGAGAGAAGGAAAGATATACCCATTTGAATGCAGACTTCCAAAGAACAGCAAGGAGAGATAAGAAAGCCTTCCTCAGTGATCAATGCAAAGAAATAGAGGAAAACAATAGAATGGGAAAGACTAGAAATCTCTTCAAGAGATACCAGGGGAACATATCATGCAAAGATGGGCTCAATGAAGGACATAAATGGTATGGACCAAACAGAAGCAGAAGATATTAAGAAGAGGAGGCAAGAATACACAGAAGAACTGTACAAAAAAGATCTTCACAACCCAGGTAACCTTGACAGCATGATCATTCATCTAGAGCCAGACATCCTGGATGTCTGTGGGCCTAAGTCAAGTGGGCCTAAGGAAGCTTCACTACGAACAAAGCTAGTGGAGGTGATGGAATTCCAGTGGAGCTATTTCAAATCCTAAAAGATGATGTTGTGAAAGTGCTGTACTCAATATGCCAGCAAGTTTGGAAAACTCAGCAGTGAGCACAGGACTGGAAAAGGTCAATTTTTATTCCAATCCCAAAGAAAGGCAATGCCAAAGAATGTTCAAACTATTGCACAGTTGCATTCATCTCACACGCTAACAAAATGATGCTCAAAATTCTGCAAGCCAGGCTTCAACAGTATGTGAAGCATGAACATCCAGATGTTCAAGCTGGATTTAGAAAAGGCAGAGGAACTAGAGATCAAATTGCCAACATCCATTGGATCATCAAAAAAGCATGAGAGTTCCAGAAAAACATTTACTTCTGCTTTATTGACTACGCCAAATTCTTAGACTGTGTGGATCACAACAAACTGGAAAATTCTTAAAAGAGATGGGAATACCAGACCACTTCACCTGCCTCCTGAGAAATCTGTACACAGGTCAAGAAACAAGAGTTAGAACTGGACATGGAACAACAGACCGGCTCCTAATCGGGAAAGGAGTACGTCAAGGCTGTATATTTTCACCCTGCCTATTTAACTTATATGCAGAGTACATCATGCAAAATGCCAGGCTGGATGAAGCACAAGCTGGAATCAAGATTGCTGGGAAAAATATCAATAACCTCAGATATGCAGATGATACCACACTTATGCCAGAAAGCAAAGAAGAACTAAAGAGCCTCTTGATGAAAGCAAAAGAGGAGAGTGAAAAAGTTGGCTTAAAACTCAACATTCAGAAAACTAAGATCATGGCATCCGGTCCCATCACTTCATGGCAAATAGATGGGGAAACAGTGGCTGATTTTATTTTTTGGGCTCCAAAATCACTGCAGATGGTGGCTGCAGCCATGAAATTGAAAGACACTTGCTCCTTGGAAAAAAAGTTATGACCAACCAAGACAGCATATTAAAAAGCAGAGACATTACTTTGGAAACAAAGATCCATCTAGTCAAAGCTATGGTTTTTCCAGTAGTCACGTATGGATGTGAGAGTAGGACTTTAAAGAAAGCTGAGCACCGAAAAATTGATGCTTTTGAACTGTGGTGTTGAAGAAGACTCTTGAGAGTCCTTTGGACAACAGTGAGATCAAACCAGTCCATCCTGAAGCAAATCAGTCCTGAATATTCATTGGACAAGGACTGATGCTGAAGCTGAGACTCCAGTACTTTTTCCACCTGATGCAAAGAACTGACTCATTTGAAAAGACCCTGATGCTGGGAAAGATTGAAGGTGGGAGGAGAAGGGGACGACAGGATGAGATGGTTGGATGGCATCACCAACTCAGTGGGCATGAGTTTGAGTAAGCCCCAGGAGTTAGTAACAGACAGGGAGGCCTGGCGTGCTGCAGACTATGGGGTCGCAAAGAGTCAGAGATGACTGAGCGACTGAACTGAACTTTAACATCTGAATAATAAACTAGTAATAAGAAATAACAGTCTCAGTATGGAGGGGTAAAATAACTGTTTAGTCATGCATAAAATGCAGACCCCGCAATTAAACCAAGGGCTTGTTCTGTGTTGTATCAAACAGTTGAGCTTCTCGTCTGGTGCTGGGTTCTACACGAGTGGGAACTACAGCTGTGGGAAAGTGGCGTAGAAACCAAACCAGAATTGGGCATGGTTTCCCTGCTTTCCCATCCTCTTTGCAAACGTACATGAGAGGGCCTTGTAATTCTACCACTGTCTCTCATACGTGAAAATTTCTCCTGATTTCATGGGAACCTTGGGAAACATCTGAGCCAATTAGTGATTTTAGGGAATGTTAGTTCTGTGTGTAGGGTGCCTATCTCATTATCTGGTTTCCCACAAATTCCTTTTTGGCTTGTTTTGAAATGTGCTCTATTGATCGTATCTGCTGTGCGATTAGAGGCTTTAGGTATTTGGAGAAAGGAGTCTATGAGGATAACTATCGCCTCTGGGAGGAATAGGCTTAAGTAGTGTTTTTGTCTAAGTTTGACGTGGGCATATTTGGTCCTGTCGTGGTGGTCGAGGAAAACCTACTTGGAGTGACACCCTTTCTTTCTCCACTTTTGTGATACAATAATATTTGGACTGTCTAGAGGCCCAGTGGCCTCATGTTTTAAAGACAGGCCAAGGAGTATCCTAAAGAGTAGAAAACCTTCATTTATAAGTTTAATGAGGAGCCTTTCAACCATGGAAGGTCTTCTGTTGTCAGATACCCTATATTGTACAAGGTTTCCAGTGACTCATTCCATCTCGTGTCATAAGTTTTCATGAATATATGTTAAATAACGTGATACCCTTCTAGCTACTGTATGGAATGAATTGCTTGCTCATAGGTACAGTTCTTGAAAGTTTAGGACCTAATATTTTATTGAGGGCTAGTCTATATGCAGGTCAGGAAGCAACAGTTAGAACTGGACATGGAACAACAGACTGGTTACAAATAGGAAAAGGAGTACGTCAAGGCTGTATATTGTCACCCTGCTTATTTAACTTATATGCGGAGTACTTCATGAGAAATGCTGGACTGGAAGAAGCACAAGCTGGAATGAAGATTGCCGGGAGAAATGTCAATAACCTCAGATATGCAGATGACACCACCCTTATGGCAGAAAGTGAAGAGGAACTAAAAAGCCTCTTGATGAAGGTGAAAGTGGAGAGTGAAAAAGTTGGCTTAAAGCTCAACATTCAGAAAACGAAGATCATGGCATCCGGTCCCACCACTTCATGGGAAATAGATGGGGAAACAGTGGAAATAGTGTCAGGCTTTATTTTTCTGGGCTCCAGAATCACTGAAGATGATGATTACAGCCATGAAATTAAAAGACGCTTACTCCTTGGAAGGAAAGTTATGACCAACCTAGATAGCATATTGAAAAGCAGAGACATCACTTTGCCAACAAAGGTCCGTCTAGTCAAGGCTATGGTTTTTCCTGTGGTCATGTATGGATGTGAGAGTTGGACTGTGAAGAAGGCTGAGTGCCAAAGAATTGATGCTTTTGAACTGTGGTGTTGGAGAAGACTCTTGAGAGTCCCCTTGGACTGCAAGGAGATCCAACCAGTCCGTCCTAAAGGAAATCAACCCTGAATATTCATTGGAAGGACTGATGCTGAAGCTGAAACTCCAGTACTTTGGCCACCTCATGCGAAGAGTTGACTCATTGGAAAGTACCCTGATGCTGGGAGGGATTCGGGGCAGGAGGAGAAGGGGACGACAGAGAATGAGATGGCTGGATGGCATCACCGAGTCAATGGACATGAGTTTGAGTGAACTCCGGGAGTTGGTGATGGACAGGGAGGCCTGGTGTGCTGTGATTCATGGGGTTGCAAAGAGTCGGACGTGACTAAGTGACTGAACTGAACTGGGTCTATATAAAAGTTATTTTCCTTGTCTAATAATGTATGGTCATGTGTTGTGTTTTTTTTTTTTTGTAATTAAATTTGTAAATGCAAGCAATTTAAAATACTCTTTAAATTGCTTGCTTTTCTTGGGACTTTAAAGCAACAAATTAGAGGTATGTAATTTGAAAATAAGTTTTGTTGTTTTTTTAAGAATTCTGGTAAAGATATTATTTGCTTCTCAGAAGTCAGTTAAAGAGTGTTTATTGTTTAAGATAAAGAAATTGCTAAAATTCATTGACCTCTGCAGTCTCTGATCTCACCAGAAGTTTGATTGATTTGTGGACCTTGCATTAAGATAGTTGGGAGGGGAGTTGAAGACTGTTTGCTTTAAACAAATTCAAAATAGGAAATAAATAAATTTCGAACATGATAAAATTAGGGGCTGTTGGCAAAGTCAGAATACCGAATTCTTCAAGTAATACGCATTTTAAAGTGCGCAGTTTGCAGCGGACCCTGTGAGCACTACGTGCAGGACCGGCTCACGGAAAACGTGACGCAGCCGCCTGGCCTCTCGTTGCCGAACTGACTGTACACGTTGTGCCTTGACTTCTGCGTCCTCCCCGCCTCTCCTTCGTTTGTTCTTTAGGGTGATCCCCCCACCCTTTATAAACTGAGATGGAGAAGCACAGTTAACTTCTTAGTATGAGCCTGTAAAGCTGTAAAGGTAGTCAGATGCTGACGTTAAAGCTTCCATTTGTGACATAAAGCAGACCTTGGCTGAGGGGATTCTCCTATTGCTTTGGGTAAGAAGTAGAGGGAAATATTTTGGTTTTCTTTTTTTATTTTTTTTTTCCACAGGCTAATTTTCTCTAACACCCCCAAACTTAAATATTTTGGCTTTCTTAAAGGTCATATTTGAGCATTTCAGGGTTTGATTTTACTTATCGTTATATTTTACAAACACTCTCTTTTTAATTCTGTGCCTCGTCTGTCCCTCAAAGAGGTCCGTATTCTTATACTACATTTGTAATGTCTTTGAACGCAGGCTTGGTGAACATTGGTCTACCTCGCCTCATAGAGTATTGGTAATTTATTTCAAAAGGTATTACAGGAAATGCATAGCAGAAGTGAAAGAGCAAACCCCGACTAGTCTTAACATGCTAACTGTTGTTTCCAAATCGTAATTCAGTATATTTACTCCCTGGAACTTGGGACGACCTCCCTTTCACATCATTGAAGCCTCAGCTACTGTTTTATTTCTGTTGTACTTGCTTGAGCTAAATAGTTCCTCTGCCAGGAATACCCTCACCGTTTTTAATAGTGAAATGCACAGTAGTTCAGTTCTGTTCTCATAAGCGTTGAGCCCTGTAGAAAGCGGTTCTGTTAGCTGTCTCTGGCTGATTGGCCTGGTGTGAACTTCATATTATTTTGCTCTAGCAATGATAATAACAGGCACTGCTTGAAATGCCTTATATGATTTAAGTCATTAATTCTCATAGGCACTCTCTCATATGGCTATCCCTTGTTCTATTTAAACACTGCAAATAAGCATCCTTGTATCTTTTCTGTTTTCATTGGCCCCGCTTTCTCTTGAGATTAATCCCTAGAAATGGAATTTAGGATTCAAAGCATATGTACTTAAACATTTTTAATACCAACTGCTTAAAATACCTTAAAGATTCTATTTTTGTGTGTTTCCATGTTTTGCTCTTTGAGGGAACCTTGGTTTGCTGCCTGACTTTTTGACCTGGGCGCGAACCTGGGCCCTCCTGAAAGCCAGGGAGTTCCTTCAGTTAAGTTGTTACTCTTAAGTTGGATCCCACGGAAGACAGTCCCCATCTCCAGCTTCTCAACCTCAGAACTGTGTAATGGAAAGCAGTAACACAGTCTGAGCAAGGCTTTTCAAACCTTGCTCCCGTGAGCCCATTGCTGCAGGGGCGGCCAAGTTGCCTCAGTTGCTGTCAGGTTACTATGCTGCTGGGACTCTTTCTACGTACGATTCCATTTGAAAAATAGATCCTGTAGCTTTAACAACAACAAAAATAGTTTTTAATATCCCAGTATTTGCTGAGAACTGGGCAGGACAGCTTGCTTTGTCGTAAGCAAACTGCAGGTGGCAGAGTAAGGGGTTGGGGAACTTGGCGGTTGTTTCGAAGACAGACGCCCAGAAAAGTGGTGCTTCCGTGGAACACGTGTTATCCCTACAGTTTTCCAGTAAAAGCCAGATTTCTGTTGCTTTGAAATTCTGTCAGAGTAGCTCAGAGGTGCAGCCTGGGGGCCTTAGGAGCCACGCTTGGCTGCAGTGTCCTTGGAACGCTTTCACATCGAGCCTTGAAAACCCGCTTCTGGTGGTGCTAGTGAGGCCCACAGCTAGGGGCCCAGAGGCCATTTGTTACCATTTGACTTGCAGGACAAAGAAGAACTGCATTCTGCCTTCCCTTTTACTGTGGTTGGTAGCAGCAGTTACGTGTAAGTGTGCGCGCTCCTGCGTGGCTCCTGTACTGCTCTCTGTGGTCTGTTAGGCTGATTGAAGGCACGGACAGGGGAGGCGGCATTCACTGAGTGCCATCCGTGTGCCCAGCACTGCGCTTGGCGCTGTGAGGACTCTGGTTAGTGACACAGAGCGCCCTTGTGAGATGGACACGCTTATCCTGATTTCAGGTCAGCACACTAAGTAACTGAGTCTGAGAGCGACTAGGCAGCTTGGCGCTCACTCAGGTTTCTCTGCTTCCCTTATGGAAGAAGTGTGCGTTGGTGATGGCTTTCTCTCAGACCTGCAGACCCAGCTCTGCCGTCGCACTCCCTGCCGCTTTGTAGTATTGGTTCCTGTTCTGTCCCTGTCAGGAAACGGTGATCTGCAGACCGCCTGCCTGCAGCTTGTCGGGAGGTGCTGATGCTAACCATGCTGTTCTGGCTTCTCCCAGGGTCCTACCCGTCCCCCAAAGCTGGAGCGACCCTGGTCGTATACAAGGACCTGCTCGTGCTGTTTGGCGGCTGGACACGGCCGAGCCCTTACCCCCTACACCAACCAGAGAGGTTCTTTGACGAGATACACACTTACTCACCCTCTAAAAACTGGTAAGCCACAAAGACAAGATCCTTTTAATCTGGAATAGGAAGGTTTAAAATGACTGGATTCCTTATCTTTTTGTGTGTGTCCAGAAATCTCTTTGAGAATCTGTTGAAAGCTTTGGACTCTTCCCAGAAAAATAAAACTTTTTTTACTTAAGCACAAATTTTGCCTACAGTTTCAGAGGGTTTACAGGACCCTCCCTAGGACTTGAAGTTAAGCATGAGTATTCCAAAGAGAAAAGGTAGAAGACATGTTTTCCTCTTCCAAGAACAATGAATGAGCAGTTGAAGAATAGAGAGCTCTTCAGCTCTGGCTGCCAGCGCCTGGGCGCGCTGTGGATCCAGAGGACGCCGCCTGCTCTGCCCCCAGGCTGACTCCCTGTTGTTGCACAGACTCGTCTTTTTAAAATGACAGCCACCTCTGTTTCCTTGTGACGGACTGCACAGCTTCTCAGTACAGGGCTCTTGGCAGCTGCTGCTGATCAACAAATCAGGCCTGTAGAAAGAAACAGCAGGTGGTATTCCTTCAGCGAGCTAGGCTGAAGCAGCTCAGGGACGGGGTGCAGTCCCTGCCATTCTCTTCTCTCCACTCCGTGTCTGAGCCTTACCCATTGGGGGGCTGAGTGAATAGAACTTCAGCAGATCCGTAGAAAAGGCATAAGTGCCTTGTGCCATCCTGCATTTATTGTCTAACAGTTTCTCTACTGAAGGTGATAGGATTGTCATGTGAGATGGATGCCCGCTTCCTATCTTCCGTCTTAAGCACAGAAGGCCAGAGGCAGAGGCGCTGACTTCCTGACTTCCCCCGTTTCTCTGCATTAGGTGGAACTGCATTGTGACCACCCACGGCCCACCTCCCATGGCCGGGCACTCCTCTTGTGTGATAGACGATAAAATGATCGTCTTCGGCGGCTCCCTAGGATCGAGGCAGATGTGAGTACATTTGATTAGCTCACTGTCACCCTGAAGATTATCTTCAGGAAAGATTATACTCCTGGAAAGGTCAGCTAGGGCAGAAGACTAAACTAGTCAGGGTCAAGATTCCTGAGCATGGTTCCGATTAATCCAGTTAGTTATCTCACCCTGGTGTTCTGTTTTTTGGTTCTAGTCACAGACCAATAAATTGAGAAACTTGCTCCATAAAATCAGGGCTACGGGCGTCTTATATTCGATTAAATGTTTTTGTGTGTATGTGCTTTCTAAGGTGAGGCGCATCTCTATATAGACAATCTTTTAATCAAGCCCCTCAGCATAATTTATATATATTTTAATAATTGCCTTGCTGGTATAAATGTTTGTATTTGAAAAAGTTATATGAGAGTATTGCCTGGAAGACTTGCTTAACCTTGTAAAGTTGAATCATAATCAGTGAATTTTAGCAAGGATTAATGGTTAAGCTGATATGAAATATTAGATTTTTCAACCCCATATTGGCTGGGACCAAGATGTATTCTATGAATGTCATTACTTTGAATTAAGAATTAATGTTCAACATTCCTAAATTATGTTTTAAGTGTTTGATATAAATTGTAAAAAGTATTTGTTTTCAGTGTGTCTTTAATTTTAAAATAAAGCTCATTTTTCAAATGTCAAAAAAACCCCCAAAAAACAGGGCCATGTAGAATCTCAGTATTGCCTGGGGTGCGGGTTAGTTCAGTGGGGCCAGGTTCTGACGGGCCTCCACCGTGTCTGTTTCTGCCTGTGCCCTCAGAAGGCCACCTCCCAAGAAGCAGAGGACTTTTCCTTGCTCTCCTTAGGGCCCAGCTCGTGCCCCTTGGAGCTTCGGAGAAGGAGAGAGGCAGATTGGCATGAGTTGGGAGAATGGGTAGGAGCAAGAAAGCTTTCCCCGACCTGATCCTCCATGAGGTTGTCTCCTCCCCTGCAGCCCGGCAGCTCTGCCCAGAGCAGTCTGCCTGAAGTACTTCCTCTGCTTTGGCGTCAGCAGCAGGAGTGGTCACTTTACCTGCGTTTTGAAATGGCAGTTGATGGGCTGTCAGCAGTAAAACCATTCCAGACCCGACCCTCTTCTCCCTCAGGGTCCTCTGCATCTTATTTTAGAACACTCATGAAGCGGAGTGTGTGAGCTCTACCCTCCAGGTCAGAGGGTTAGGGCTTAAGGTCCTGGGGTTCTCACTCCTGTGTCCCTGTGGGTGAGTGAGTGCCCTTAGAGAGGGGCCACAGTACAGGGACTGCGTGGAGGAGCCTGTCCTGGCCATGCTGGTCCTCTGAGGGCTGGAGACGCTGATTTGTCCTTGACAAGAGCTGCAGCTTCCATTAGCCGTGGTGAATTACCTTTTGTGGCCAAGGTCGATAAGTCTTTATCTCCTAGACAGTGGTAGAACTGCCTTCTGAATAATTTTGCTCTCTTCCTTGTGGGTTTTGCCTTTGAAAGACTGTATCACAGCTAGTAGCTATCTCCTGCTATCACCAATTAAGTAACTCTTACTTTAGTTGCTGTTTGGCTACAGACATGACTCAAATGCGGCCTTATGGGTCAATGGAAAGAGCAAGGTCTGAAAGTCTCCTTTCCTGTGGTGGAGTGCTGACTGCGAGCGTGGCGTTGTGGGAGAACCCTGAAGAGCGTCACTTCCTCCGGGCTGGCTCCCGTGGCCCCGGGCGTGCCCGGCTCCCTCACCCTTGTGTCCTTGTCTTACAGGAGCAGTGACGTCTGGGTGCTGGACCTCGAGCAGTGGGCATGGTCCAAGCCCAGCATCTCCGGGCCCAGTCCTCATCCCCGAGGCGGCCAGTCTCAGGTGCTCAGGAGTTAAGATAACTATTCAGCAAGCCCTGTAGCGTCTGTCAGTTAGGACAGGAGAGGGAGGAGGGAGCCAGGTAAGGGGCCAGCACGCACAGGCCAAGGAGAGTTTACCGTTCACTTTTGCTGGCATTTACTCTTCAACTTCTAATGGGTTATAATTATTTTTGTTGGCTTCATACTGTGCCTCTCCCCAGAGCGTTTACTTTGCTTTTTTATTTTCTGAGAGAACCCTGCATTGTACGTGGTTGGCGCTCGTGTGTTAATAGTATTTAATCAACAGAGAGTTCACGCAGATGAATCATCAGTAGTTTGTTTACCAGGATCAGAACTGACGTGGTTTGGGGGACTGGGGAGCCTGTGGTGAATAGAATGCTGTCATTTGGGCTCCAGGTAGACTGTTTTCATATACCACTGAGGTAGCGGAGGTCGGACGCCTGTGTCTTTGTAGGTTTATTTTAAATTTCTTCCTCTCCCAGATCGTCATAGATGATGCAACTATTTTAATCCTTGGAGGGTGTGGCGGTCCCAACGCTGTGAGTATGGCTGGTGCGGCGTTCCCATGCACACGCCGCTGAGCTTTCAGAACCTGCTTCCCCTGTCTCACCTTGTAAAACTGCAAGGCCCTTTCTGTAGCGTTTTCATTTAGAAAATACCTTTTCCACTCTGGATATATAGCCTCTGTATTTTCCGGCCCTTTCTCCACTCTTTTGGGGAGAAGGGGGGAAGCTCTTCATTAGAGACGTTTATCTCTTAAATGTTCATATCTACAGTCTTCCTGGAGAAGGCAATGGCACCCCACTCCAGTGTTCTTGCCTAGAGAATCCCAGGGACGGGGGAGCCTGGTGGGCTGCTGTCTCTGGGGTCGCACAGAGTCGGACACGACTGGAGCGACTTGGCATAGTCTTCCTTCTCCCACTGAGTCTTCAGGCTATGCTGTTTGCTGCTGTCGTTTTTTACAAAGAGGGGTGAGAGAGAAAAGTAAGTTGGTAGTGGCCAGAACTCACATGAAATTTATTTAAGAATGCAGGTTCAGACATTGTGGATATGCCTTATCTAGTACCCTTTCTATCAGTGTGCACACACACACACACATAAAACCACAGGCAAGATTCAAAACCACGTTGCTTCACGGGGCCCCAAGTGCAGTTTGATGTGCCCGGCCAGCGGTCATACACGAATGAATGAATGGCCAGCGCGTTTGCTCTGCGTCCTGAAGCGCTCGCACGCTCTTGTGACGACCGTGCAGCTGGGAGATCGCGGCTCTGCGTGTGTGTGTGTGGCTTGTAGCCTGTGCCACACCTGAGCCCTGCTGCTGTTGCTTCTCTTGCAGCTGTTCAAGGATGCTTGGTTGCTGCACATGCACTCAGGTCCCTGGGCCTGGCAGCCGCTCAAGGTGGAGAATGAAGACCACGGGGCCCCAGAATTGTGGTGCCATCCAGCTTGCCGGGTGAGTGGAAAGCCGGCGGGCCAGCAGAGGGAGAGGTCCTGAACTCTAAAGCCAGATTAACTCGTCAGATTGCCAAGCAACTTCGTATGGGAACTGAAAACACCCTGATGTCCCGAGAGGTGGACACTGACCGCAGCTCTTCAGGCATTTCTCACACACGTGAGCCACCGGGCAGAAAACCTATGTGGGGCCCACCCGTCCCTCAGGCACCCCAGCTTCAAGCACCTCTGTCTGCAAAACTTGCCCCAGGTCCCCCACACAAATACTCGTTCTTCCCTTTACCCCTATTCTGCAGACATGATTCAAGTGATAGCACATGTCTCACGATACCAGCTTTATCAACCACTTTATACAACCAAACACTTTATATATAGAAATTATCCCATCTGTCCTGGAGGGCAGGCTGCATTCTTTTCATCTTTGTAGGGATCTCAGACACCTACAGAACGCCTGGCCCATCCCCGACGCTCATGGTAAAATGTTTGATAGCTGAATAAATGATCAGAGCTGAGCGCAGGTCTTCTGTCTTCCAGGTCGGGCAGTGTGTGGTGGTCTTCAGCCAGGCGCCTAGTGGGCGAGCACCGCTTAGCCCCAGCCTGAACTCCCGCCCATCACCCATCAGTGCCACCCCTCCAGCCCTGGTTCCTGAAACCCGAGAGTACCGCTCGCAGTCTCCCGTGAGGAGTATGGATGAAGCACCCTGTGTTAACGGCCGCTGGGGAACCCTGAGGCCCAGAGCGCAAAGGCAGACCCCCTCCGGTTCCCGAGAAGGAAGCCTTTCCCCAGCCAGGGGCGATGGCTCGCCTGTCCTGAACGGTGGGAGTTTATCTCCGGGATCGGCAGCTGTAAGTGGCTCTTCCTTGGACAGCCCTGTGCAGGCTGTGTCTCCAAGCACCCCGTCCACCACTGAAGGGTATGACCTGAAAATGGGGCTCTCCCTGGCCCCTCGACGAGGATCACTCCCCGATCAGAAAGATCTAAGGTTAGGGTCAATAGATCTGAATTGGGACCTGAAAGCTGCTTCCAGTGGCAATCACGTGGATGGCGTGGGCAGCAGGACAGCGGGGGGCAGCTTGCGACACCCTCCCGAGCAGACGAACGGTGTGCACACCCCGCCGCACGTGGCCAGCGCCCTCGCGGGAGCCGTTTCCCCGGGCGCCCTGCGCCGCAGCCTGGAAGCCATCAAAGCGATGTCGTCCAAAGGTCCCCCCGCCTCCGCAGCACTGAGCCCTCCCCTGGGGTCTTCTCCAGGCTCCCCCGGGAGCCAGAACCTGGGCAGCGGAGAAGCAGTGCCCGTCCCCCGCCCCGGGCCCGCGCAGGGAGATGGACACGCCCTGCCCCCCATCGCCCGCCGCCTGGGCCACCACCCTCCACAGTCCCTGAACGTGGGCAAGCCCTTGTACCAGAGCATGAACTGCAAGCCCATGCAGATGTACGTGCTGGACATCAAGGACACCAAGGAGAAGGGGCGCGTCAAGTGGAAAGTGTTTAATAGCAGCTCTGTGGTTGGGCCTCCCGAGACCAGCCTGCACACCGTGGTACGAGGCAGGGGCGAGCTCATCATATTTGGAGGACTCATGGACAAGAAACAGAATGTGAAGTACTATCCAAAAACAAACGCCTTGTACTTTGTGCGAGCAAAGAGATAATATGTTCTAAAACCTTTCCCCTTTCTGTGGCTTTTAATTTGGAATTTTCCAGCGTGCAAGCATTTGGACTGAGAACTGAGGAAACAAAGGACAAAATTACTCTCATAAACCAAACCCCAGTTCCCAGCCTCACTCACTCCAGGCTGGGATCAGATCTCCATTAAGACAAAAAAATTATATAAATCTATAAAGAAATATTATATAGCCAACTCTGTTCACAAAGAGGGAGAGAGCTCCATCCTGGTTCAGATAAAATTGTTGCTGTGTTTTAGCAGAGGCTCTGCCTCCTTTTTCTACTTTACTGGTAACTAGACCAAGAATTTAGGGAACAGATTAATACCAGAACCTTCCTACAGAAACTGAAGAGCCACCTGTAAATCTTATTTGGCCTTCTCAGAGTTAGATAAAGAAAGGGCACGCATAAAATGTACAAGCAGAGGTTTCCGATCACAGGCTGTCGGTGCTGGCAGGTACAGTGACGTGTAGCAGTCTGCTCTCCGCCCGCAGAGGACCTGTGACCGCTGCTCTCTGCAGTGATGCCCTCTGCCCAGCCCTCTTCTGCCCGTTGGGACTGAGGAAATTCCCCAGTGGGATCCGCTGCACGTGCGCCAGGGTCATCGTGAAACAGCGTTCACGCAGCAGCGCCTGTTTGCTGCTCCCTCCATGTCTTAGAGAACACTCTGGGGTCTGATTGTGGAGTTTTCTAATAGTCATATTTCATCGCAGTTTCCAAAATCTGTATTTGTTCTCTTTTTCTTCCCCTTAAAACCTGGCGCTCAGAGGCCGCCTTTTCTATTTACAGCTGCTGTTCTCCCCTCCTCCCTCCCCCACCCTCTTTTTCTTTGATATGTGAAATTTTTTAAGCCCTAAAACCTTTGTCACTTTCTTTTACTAGGTTTGGGTGTCCAGAGAAATCTCTTAGAAATATTTCTGGAACCCTTTTTCTCGAGTCACTAGGGGACCAGCAGGGAGCTCTGAGATACCAATACCATGAGAAATCCTTGATGCGCAGAAAGGACTGTGGGCTGCTTTTTATTTCCAAAGCACATTGGACACACCCATCCATGTTTATAGACTTGATCTTGGAAGAGCAGTTCCTTCCAGAAGGGTTTTCGCCCCCGCTTGTGGCATGCATTCTTCTGCCTGGCTGTGGACTGGTGCTTGGGTTCTCTGAAGCATGGCTGACCTCAGGGCAGCTCTTTCTTTGTCTTGCTCACCTGTCGCCCAAACAAGGCTTGGGTTTTCACTTTCATGTCATTTCTGAGATAACATTTCCAACCAGAGCAGTGCTGGTGGGGTGGGGGGCGGGGGGTTGCCAGTCTCTAAACCATGACCCGGAGAAACATGCATCATTCTGGAGGTTTCTCATCAGGAGAAGAGGGTTATTTTGCCTGCAGGCTTTGAATTCGTTTCTCAGCCCCGCTCTCCCCAATTTCTTGTCGGCCTTTCCCAAGCCGAAGCGTGCTGCAGCTGGCCCTGGGTCCTGGCGCCAAGCCAGCTCTCAGCAGCCTGTCTGATAAGTGTGCTTTCTCCTGTTACATCATGTTAAATCCTTTCCCCTAGCCTTTAGCTTTTACAATGTGGTCTTGGTGGGAAAGCGCCCTTGGTGCCAAGCCCGGGAAAGGGCCAGCTCACGGGGAGGGGTGCCTCTGCGTGCTCCCTAGGGTGAGGAAACTGCCATGCGCCTGCTGACCATGGTGTCCAGCTGCTCACAGCTCAGCACTTAGCTTCCCAGACTCTCTACCCTGGGCCTGTTGCCAGGCCTTCTTTGGCAAAGACCGTTAGATCGTGCGGGGTTCCTTATTCACAAGAGAAGGCTAGCCTAGAAGATTAGCAATTTCAGCGTTGCTGCTGCTGCTGAACCTTGTTTATGACACTGCATCTGTGCATGGACAGTGCCTCCAAACTCACTGAGTTCCTACTTAAATATAAAGTATTTGGAAGCCTGAAAGTTCTGAGTCTCAACTTGGTGATCTTTCCCTCTGTCCCGGGGCCTTCCTAAGCCGCTGTTAACCTGTTGATTCCTTCCACTGTCCCCAAGTAGGCAGGCAGCAGAGCTGATGATCCTCGTAGAAAGGAGCCTGGCTCCTTGGAACTGCGTGGCATCCCAGGATCACCCACACCGCTCGGAACCAGACTGCTTACAACTCCTTTAAGAAAGCTCTGCCTCTGCCGCCCCCGCGGCGTTGGTCCCGCTGGCTCTTGGGCACTGTGGGCGTGCGTCCGGGGAGAGCGAGGCGGCACAGCCCAGGTGGCCGCCTCCTGGGTGCGGGGGGGCTCCGGGCGTCCCGGCTGAGGGGGCCGTTTCCGCGCTGCCGCGGACGCTTCAGTCAGATCCGGCTGAACCACCGCTCCGCTTTTGACACGATGCCAATTTTGTCTTAAGATTCACTGAGGAAACTGAGACGGAATATTTTTTTAAACCCTCAGGAGCACCTAAAGTAAATATTTATCAGTATTTAAGTATTTAAGATACATTTTGTCTCTACTTGAAGCTTTAACCCCTTCCGTTCCTGCAAGTGTGCCTTGGCAGCCCCCCACCGTCACGTTGACGTCACCGGCCACCACACTGACTTCGTGAGAGGTTTAGTCTCTTCCTTTCCTTCTGAACAGAGCTCCCTGTTTGCTCATTTTGCAGGCTGCGCAGCAGAGAGGGCTCACATTTTCGCTCATACTTCTGCCCTGCTTCTGTGTTTTGGTGGTGGGTTCCAAAAACCACCCCCTCCCCACTGCACCCACCCCACTCTTTTGGGAGCACAAATTTGATGTCAGAACAAGCTTAACTTTCAGTTGTAAAGCAATCCTGGGTTTCCTTTCCTCCCAGCCCTCT
This sequence comes from Bos indicus x Bos taurus, assembly GCF_003369695.1. Taxonomy (NCBI): domain Eukaryota; kingdom Metazoa; phylum Chordata; class Mammalia; order Artiodactyla; family Bovidae; genus Bos; species Bos indicus x Bos taurus. The sequence continues at coordinate 135,549,891 of NC_040077.1, forward strand.
ACAGATTGATTTGGTTTTAACGCTTGAGTTTAATATCAAGAGCTGAAACCACGAACTACCCTAGGAACCATGCTGAAACTCTTTAAAAGAAGAAGAGGAAGAAGGAAGAAAAGCAACTCTTAAGTCTGGGCTTCAGAGGACAGAAAGCCTCCAACTAATGGAGAACAAGGGGATGCTTTCCTTCCATTTCACTTGATCTTTCTGGGTTTCCTTCTGCATCGCTTCTTTCCTTCCCCTTGAGAGTGACGTTCCTGGTTGGTTGGTTGGTTTGTCTGTCCTCGTCCTTGTGGTGGTCCTGGCATGGTGACGCTCTGCTTTGCATTATCTGTGGTCTCTTACCAGTGCACACGTCAGTGGGGGGGGATCTGAACACACCCAGGGGCAAGGCAGCCGGACTTGCAGGCCCGCACCCCAGGTAGCCTCCCCATGAGCTGCAGAAGGCATGTTCTGCACGGTCACCAGTAAGCGGTGGCTCCCTCCACCGTGTTCGTTGTCAGAGGAAAGCGCCCCTTAGGCGCTGGCGCCGCTGTGCTGTCCGCTCGCTCTCTCCCCTCCCACAACCAGGGTTCCCATCAGCGCACGCGTGCTGTGCCCTGATGAAGCTGGTGCTGAGTGACGTTTCCCACGCGACTCAGGGGTCCTGGGTGGCTTATGCTGAGATGATCACTGTAGGCACATAACAGTGTAGGAATGAAAAATGGATTTGATTTCATTGATATTTAAATCTCGTCGATTTTATTTTTTGTTAATGTTTTCCCCCGATGACTTTTTAGCGATTTAACAAATAAAACAAAATGGACCGAATTGTCTAAACTGTTTCATTAGTATAAAAGAAAGAAAGCAAGCCATGATGAAAAGCAGTTGGAGACTGGAGTTGGAAGCAAAGTAGTGGGAAAGATACTCTTCCTCCAGGAGGGTGGCCCGCCCCCAAAGCCATCATGTAATGATGGAGCAGCGCTCTGCAGCGTGCTTGAAGGACGCAGTTTCACACGCTCAGCGCCACCCTGCAGTGGGGCCCCAGAGAGGTGACGAGCCTGGAGAGCACACCCAGGGACCTGGGCGACATCTGCGCCATCGCTGGCCGCCTCAGCAAAGATGAAGGGCCTTGGGCTCTTGAAACAGTAGATGGGGGTTGGAGGCACGGGCCTGAAGCCCGTGATGGCCCATCCTGCCATCCCCTATTTCCTGCTCAACCTTGGATACCAGTTTTCTCGTTTATAAATCTAGTTGTTTCTATTTTTATAGGATCATGAGGATTAATTGGAAGTTGAATATGAAAAGTACTAGTCCAGTGCTGGACTGGCCCTTAATAATTGGTGGCTCTTGTTTATAATTAGCCCTTGAAGAAAAGATGTGATCTTGAAGGAAAGTGCTGGCCGCGTGTGTAAATTTGTTAGGATCACGCTCCTGACTAAGGGTTATGCGCGTCCACCGCTGTCTGAGTCATGTCATAACCTGTCCCCATGAGAACCTCTGAGGCTTTTTGCCTCGAGCAGAACGTGACAGCTGCTGCCATCAGTCGGGTCAGAACGGTCTCAGCAGTTCGCCTCCCTCTGGACCTTATTCTTCATCTGCCGGTTGCTTCTTACACTCCTGGGTTAGCGCCATCGTTCTTTCATGCAGCTCAGACTGAGGATCAGCCTCGTCTCAGGTTAAGGTGCTGTGAGCCTGCAGCTCTCATCCTGCGTGCCCATGTGTGTTTTCCCAAGCTGTAGGATGAAACTTCCACGTGTAACAGCATGCTGTCTGATGCTGTCTCTTCTGTTTTCCGTACTTGGAGGCAGCTGGCAGACTAGACCACGGTGTATGGAAGGGTCCCAGGTCACTGATCTGCAGGTGGCAAGCAGTAGAATGGTTGTTCTGGATGCTTCCACACTTGCCCTTACGGAAGGGCAGACTTGCTCCTTAAGGCTGTGGCTCCTTATAGCTCCTTGTGGGCTCAACAGGGTCAGTAGGTAGAAGCTCTAGAGAAGGGTCATTGGGAAGCACTTCACGCAGTGAGAGCTCTGTGTAAGCCTGGAACCAGTGTGGCATCACTGGAGGGTTTCTAGCATTGCCTGGGTACTCAGACTAGGGGATGTAGAGGAGGTGATGTTTGGTGGGTAGGGAGCCTGTGGTGATTGGTGGTCCTGGGGAAGACCTGGCTTTCAGGGCAGGTCAGTCCCATAAGGCTTCCCGCCAGCTTCCTAACGCAGTCCACCCGGGCCAAGGGCCGACGTAATGGCGGGGGAGCAGGCCCCAGCTCGGCGGGTCGGAGCCTGCAGACGGCAGCGTGAGCGACCCAGGTCAGAACCCGTGAGGGGCAGAGGAGGGCACGCGCCAGTCTGGGGAGAAGTCCTCAGTGAGAGCTCAGCTCAGCGCAGAGCGCGGCTCCCCCAGGCCTGTGGGTGTCCCAGCACAGCCCCCGCCCCGCCCCGCCCCTGGGTGCTGAAGGGTCAGAGGCCTGTGCCCATCTGGGTCTGAACTGCAGCATCCAGCCCGCAAAAGGGTGACATCAGATGTCCTTCCTGCTCCTGGGGCTCCACAGGCCGTCCAACTCAGACAGGAGACCACAGCCTTGCATGTGCTGGCACCACCCTGCCACGTCGCCCTCACCTGGGGAACCTGGGAAAGGCCCCCGAGATCCTGAGGCTGGCCAGCTGGGGATGGTGCCAGAGGGGCTGTGGTTTGTCTCCTCCTCCCCTCCTCCCCACGGTTCCATGGAGAAGGCAGTCCAGCATGCCCGGGGGTTCTTTGTGAGGTGATGATTTCAGTATTTTTAAAATTTATTTGTTATTGAAGGATAATTGCTTTACAGAATTTTGCCGTTTTCTGTTGATTTCACTGTTGATGCAAGTATTCAGCCAGAGACTGATAAAGCCCATGGGAGGAGACGGCGGAGCTGCTTTATGGGTCAGATCAAGAGTGAGACCATAGGACCTCTGTTTGCCCTTTCAACCCTTGAGATGTGGTCCTGTGGGCTCAGAAAGGAGTTTCCAGAGAGACTATAGATGAGGGACAGGCACGGACTTCGGACCAGGGGCGCATCTGTTCGAAAGCTGTTCCTGCCTCCCTGGGCCTCTCAGCTGCAAGGGCAGAAATGGCCGTGACGTTGCTGGTCGCACAGGTTACCGGTTTAGCCGGAACCACGGGTGTGATGCCTCAAAAGCCCACCGGGGGGCGCCCTGGGAAAGGCTTTGGGTCCCAGACACCGTCCAAAGCCTCCTAAGAAGGGAGCGGGACAGCGGAGAAAAAGTCCGTGTCTCCTTCCCAGCGCCGCCCCGCGCCCCAGCTGTGGGCAAGCCGGTGCTTCTCCCCGTGGGCTGGGCTCCGGCCCCGACGTTGTCGGTACACACAGAGCGGAGCTGATGTTTCAGACGCCTGAGGGGCCTGGCGGAGTGTGCCGCGTCCCCGCCAGGGAGCCTGTCTGCCCACCCACTGCAGGGATGGAAGGAGGGCGGGGCAGGCCCTAACCAGGCAGAAGCCTCGGGGGAAAGAAAGCTCCTGCCCGGGGGCCCGGGGACCTGGGCGGCTGCCTGCCCCCCGACGAGGCCAGAGAGGCCCAGCGCTGCCCTGAGGGTCACTCTCAGTACGTGTGCCCTGAGTGTGGACTCACCCCTAAGGCTCTGCGCTCAGACGAGGCAGAGAGGCCTGCCCTGGGAGCAGCTCGCAGGTTCATCCCTCACCAGGGAGTGTCACTCGGTTGAGCAAAGAGGACAAGTCCTGAGCTTCCGGGGCCAAAAGAGTGTCCAATTATGTCACTAAAACGCAAGAAGAGGGTGGACGAGGAGCCAGAGGTCTGGGAAGGCATTCTCCTTGTCCTGACCTCACCCTGCTACACTGAGGCAGGGGCAGACAGCCTTTCTGGGAGACCCCAGGTCAGTGGGGTCCAGGCCTGGCCTCCGGAAGTCAGGAACGCAGAACGTGCAGGCCTCTGGGCCTCAGACCGGGAAGACAGACCCCTGTGTCCCAGGAAGGGTGCAGAAGAGCTGTGAGGGGTCTGGCCTGTCCAGAGGAGCCGGCATGCAGGGTCGAGGACCATGCAGAGTGAGCAGAGGCCATCCTCTCGGATGCAGCAGGGACAGAAGCTCATGCCCAGGACCCACGGTGGCGGAGAGCACACCCCTGACGGGGCAGTGTGGGTGAGGCCATGGCAGCTGGCCACAAAGGCCCAGAGAGGACGCCCACCGTGCTTCCTCGCTGTTCGGGTAAATGCCCCCCCCCCCCACCCCACTGAACGTGAACCCCAGCACCAGAGGAGGCAGAGATGAAAGGAAACAGCTTTGAGGAGACTTAAGTGTTTAAGCTGTAGGAATGAAGAATCACTGAATTTAACTTTACCAGGAAATCGCTGAACTATAACATCTGCAGAGCAGAGACAGATTAAATTGAATCAGAGGAAACAAAGCCCTGCTTCTGAAATGGGTGAATCAGCGGAGGCAAAAACTTGAACTTGCTCCACCTGGAGAGGAGCAGATGACGTGCCTCGGGTCCACAAGAAAGGATGAGAGGGGCCTGTGGAGCACTGCAGGGCGGGAAGGAAGGGTCTTCCCTCTGTGGAGGGAGGAGCCTGTGGGGAGGCACAGAGGCCCCGTGTGACCGCAGGGGACGGGGCAGAACTGGAGGATGAGCTGAAGGCCCAGAAACGGGGCCTGAACCCAGACGGGCAGCAAAGAGAGTCCGTGGGAAACGCAGAAAAACTGGCCTCGCGGCTGACATGTG